>NC_087084.1:15470703-15837174 GCF_026151205.1 Bolinopsis microptera | reverse complement strand
AATTTTCCCCAAAGTCTAAAGTCCAAAGGAAAAAATTTTCCCGCAACATGAAAAAAAATGAAGTCTAAGTCCTGAAGAAAGGAAAATTTTTTCCTGCAAATGAACTTAAATTCCTAGGAAGAAAGGAAATTTTTTGAACCTGAACTCTATAAGGGATAGTCCCCGAAAAAGGAAAAAGTTTCCCCAAAAAAAAATAAGTTTTTTGCCTGAAAAAAAGGAAAGTTAAAAAGTCTTTAAAAAAAAAAAAAAAAAAAAAAAAAAAAAAAAAAAAAAAAAAAAAAAAAAAAAAAAAAAAAAAAAAAAAAAAAAAAAAAAAAAAAAAAAAAAAAAAAAAAAAAAAAAAAAAAAAAAAAAAAAAAAAAAAAAAAAAAAAAAAAAAAAAAAAAAAAAAAAAAAAAAAAAAAAAAAAAAAAAAAAAAAAAAAAAAAAAAAAAAAAAAAAAAAAAAAAAAAAAAAAAAAAAAAAAAAAAAAAAAAAAAAAAAAAAAAAAAAAAAAAAAAAAAAAAAAAAAAAAAAAAAAAAAAAAAAAAAAAAAAAAAAAAAAAAAAAAAAAAAAAAAAAAAAAAAAAAAAAAAAAAAAAAAAAAAAAAAAAAAAAAAAAAAAAAAAAAAAAAAAAAAAAAAAAAAAAAAAAAAAAAAAAAAAAAAAAAAAAAAAAAAAAAAAAAAAAAAAAAAAAAAAAAAAAAAAAAAAAAAAAAAAAAAAAAAAAAAAAAAAAAAAAAAAAAAAAAAAAAAAAAAAAAAAAAAAAAAAAAAAAAAAAAAAAAAAAAAAAAAAAAAAAAAAAAAAAAAAAAAAAAAAAAAAAAAAAAAAAAAAAAAAAAAAAAAAAAAAAAAAAAAAAAAAAAAAAAAAAAAAAAAAAAAAAAAAAAAAAAAAAAAAAAAAAAAAAAAAAAAAAAAAAAAAAAGAGGAAAGGAATAGTTTACCTGCAACATGAACTCTATGAAGTCTACTAGTCCCTGAGAGAAAGGAATAGTTTACCTGCAACATGAACTCTATGAAGTCTACTAGTCCCTGAGAGAAAGGAATAGTTTACCTGCAACATGAACTCTATGAAGTCTACTAGTCCCTGAGAGAAAGGAATAAGTTTACCTGCAACATGAACTCTATGAAGTCTACTAGTCCCTGAGAGAAAGGAATAGTTTACCTGCAACATGAACTCTATGAAGTCTACTAGTCCCTGAGAGAAAGGAATAGTTTACCTGCAACATGAACTCTATGAAGTCTACTAGTCCCTGAGAGAAAGGAATAAGTTTACCTGCAACATGAACTCTATGAAGTCTACTAGTCCCTGAGAGAAAGGAATAAGTTTACCTGCAACATGAACTCTATGAAGTCTACTAGTCCCTGAGAGAAAGGAATAGTTTACCTGCAACATGAACTCTATGAAGTCTACTAGTCCCTGAGAGAAAGGAATAGTTTACCTGCAACATGAACTCTATGAAGTCTACTAGTCCCTGAGAGAAAGGAATAGTTTACCTGCAACATGAACTCTATGAAGTCTACTAGTCCCTGAGAGAAAGGAATAAGTTTACCTGCAACATGAACTCTATGAAGTCTACTAGTCCCTGAGAGAAAGGAATAGTTTACCTGCAACATGAACTCTATGAAGTCTACTAGTCCCTGAGAGAAAGGAATAGTTTACCTGCAACATGAACTCTATGAAGTCTACTAGTCCCTGAGAGAAAGGAATAGTTTACCTGCAACATGAACTCTATGAAGTCTACTAGTCCCTGAGAGAAAGGAATAGTTTACCTGCAACATGAACTCTATGAAGTCTACTAGTCCCTGAGAGAAAGGAATAGTTTACCTGCAACATGAACTCTATGAAGTCTACTAGTCCCTGAGAGAAAGGAATAAGTTTACCTGCAACATGAACTCTATGAAGTCTACTAGTCCCTGAGAGAAAGGAATAGTTTACCTGCAACATGAACTCTATGAAGTCTACTAGTCCCTGAGAGAAAGGAATAGTTTACCTGCAACATGAACTCTATGAAGTCTACTAGTCCCTGAGAGAAAGGAATAGTTTACCTGCAACATGAACTCTATGAAGTCTACTAGTCCCTGAGAGAAAGGAATAAGTTTACCTGCAACATGAACTCTATGAAGTCTACTAGTCCCTGAGAGAAAGGAATAAGTTTACCTGCAACATGAACTCTATGAAGTCTACTAGTCCCTGAGAGAAAGGAATAGTTTACCTGCAACATGAACTCTATGAAGTCTACTAGTCCCTGAGAGAAAGGAATAAGTTTACCTGCAACATGAACTCTATGAAGTCTACTAGTCCCTGAGAGAAAGGAATAGTTTACCTGCAACATGAACTCTATGAAGTCTACTAGTCCCTGAGAGAAAGGAATAAGTTTACCTGCAACATGAACTCTATGAAGTCTACTAGTCCCTGAGAGAAAGGAATAGTTTACCTGCAACATGAACTCTATGAAGTCTACTAGTCCCTGAGAGAAAGGAATAGTTTACCTGCAACATGAACTCTATGAAGTCTACTAGTCCCTGAGAGAAAGGAATAAGTTTACCTGCAACATGAACTCTATGAAGTCTACTAGTCCCTGAGAGAAAGGAATAGTTTACCTGCAACATGAACTCTATGAAGTCTACTAGTCCCTGAGAGAAAGGAATAGTTTACCTGCAACATGAACTCTATGAAGTCTACTAGTCCCTGAGAGAAAGGAATAGTTTACCTGCAACATGAACTCTATGAAGTCTACTAGTCCCTGAGAGAAAGGAATAAGTTTACCTGCAACATGAACTCTATGAAGTCTACTAGTCCCTGAGAGAAAGGAATAAGTTTACCTGCAACATGAACTCTATGAAGTCTACTAGTCCCTGAGAGAAAGGAATAGTTTACCTGCAACATGAACTCTATGAAGTCTACTAGTCCCTGAGAGAAAGGAATAAGTTTACCTGCAACATGAACTCTATGAAGTCTACTAGTCCCTGAGAGAAAGGAATAGTTTACCTGCAACATGAACTCTATGAAGTCTACTAGTCCCTGAGAGAAAGGAATAAGTTTACCTGCAACATGAACTCTATGAAGTCTACTAGTCCCTGAGAGAAAGGAATAGTTTACCTGCAACATGAACTCTATGAAGTCTACTAGTCCCTGAGAGAAAGGAATAGTTTACCTGCAACATGAACTCTATGAAGTCTACTAGTCCCTGAGAGAAAGGAATAAGTTTACCTGCAACATGAACTCTATGAAGTCTACTAGTCCCTGAGAGAAAGGAATAGTTTACCTGCAACATGAACTCTATGAAGTCTACTAGTCCCTGAGAGAAAGGAATAGTTTACCTGCAACATGAACTCTATGAAGTCTACTAGTCCCTGAGAGAAAGGAATAAGTTTACCTGCAACATGAACTCTATGAAGTCTACTAGTCCCTGAGAGAAAGGAATAGTTTACCTGCAACATGAACTCTATGAAGTCTACTAGTCCCTGAGAGAAAGGAATAGTTTACCTGCAACATGAACTCTATGAAGTCTACTAGTCCCTGAGAGAAAGGAATAGTTTACCTGCAACATGAACTCTATGAAGTCTACTAGTCCCTGAGAGAAAGGAATAAGTTTACCTGCAACATGAACTCTATGAAGTCTACTAGTCCCTGAGAGAAAGGAATAAGTTTACCTGCAACATGAACTCTATGAAGTCTACTAGTCCCTGAGAGAAAGGAATAGTTTACCTGCAACATGAACTCTATGAAGTCTACTAGTCCCTGAGAGAAAGGAATAAGTTTACCTGCAACATGAACTCTATGAAGTCTACTAGTCCCTGAGAGAAAGGAATAGTTTACCTGCAACATGAACTCTATGAAGTCTACTAGTCCCTGAGAGAAAGGAATAAGTTTACCTGCAACATGAACTCTATGAAGTCTACTAGTCCCTGAGAGAAAGGAATAAGTTTACCTGCAACATGAACTCTATGAAGTCTACTAGTCCCTGAGAGAAAGGAATAAGTTTACCTGCAACATGAACTCTATGAAGTCTACTAGTCCCTGAGAGAAAGGAATAAGTTTACCTGCAACATGAACTCTATGAAGTCTACTAGTCCCTGAGAGAAAGGAATAGTTTACCTGCAACATGAACTCTATGAAGTCTACTAGTCCCTGAGAGAAAGGAATAAGTTTACCTGCAACATGAACTCTATGAAGTCTACTAGTCCCTGAGAGAAAGGAATAAGTTTACCTGCAACATGAACTCTATGAAGTCTACTAGTCCCTGAGAGAAAGGAATAGTTTACCTGCAACATGAACTCTATGAAGTCTACTAGTCCCTGAGAGAAAGGAATAAGTTTACCTGCAACATGAACTCTATGAAGTCTACTAGTCCCTGAGAGAAAGGAATAAGTTTACCTGCAACATGAACTCTATGAAGTCTACTAGTCCCTGAGAGAAAGGAATAAGTTTACCTGCAACATGAACTCTATGAAGTCTACTAGTCCCTGAGAGAAAGGAATAAGTTTACCTGCAACATGAACTCTATGAAGTCTACTAGTCCCTGAGAGAAAGGAATAAGTTTACCTGCAACATGAACTCTATGAAGTCTACTAGTCCCTGAGAGAAAGGAATAAGTTTACCTGCAACATGAACTCTATGAAGTCTACTAGTCCCTGAGAGAAAGGAATAAGTTTACCTGCAACATGAACTCTATGAAGTCTACTAGTCCCTGAGAGAAAGGAATAGTTTACCTGCAACATGAACTCTATGAAGTCTACTAGTCCCTGAGAGAAAGGAATAGTTTACCTGCAACATGAACTCTATGAAGTCTACTAGTCCCTGAGAGAAAGGAATAAGTTTACCTGCAACATGAACTCTATGAAGTCTACTAGTCCCTGAGAGAAAGGAATAAGTTTACCTGCAACATGAACTCTATGAAGTCTACTAGTCCCTGAGAGAAAGGAATAAGTTTACCTGCAACATGAACTCTATGAAGTCTACTAGTCCCTGAGAGAAAGGAATAAGTTTACCTGCAACATGAACTCTATGAAGTCTACTAGTCCCTGAGAGAAAGGAATAAGTTTACCTGCAACATGAACTCTATGAAGTCTACTAGTCCCTGAGAGAAAGGAATAGTTTACCTGCAACATGAACTCTATGAAGTCTACTAGTCCCTGAGAGAAAGGAATAAGTTTACCTGCAACATGAACTCTATGAAGTCTACTAGTCCCTGAGAGAAAGGAATAGTTTACCTGCAACATGAACTCTATGAAGTCTACTAGTCCCTGAGAGAAAGGAATAAGTTTACCTGCAACATGAACTCTATGAAGTCTACTAGTCCCTGAGAGAAAGGAATAGTTTACCTGCAACATGAACTCTATGAAGTCTACTAGTCCCTGAGAGAAAGGAATAAGTTTACCTGCAACATGAACTCTATGAAGTCTACTAGTCCCTGAGAGAAAGGAATAGTTTACCTGCAACATGAACTCTATGAAGTCTACTAGTCCCTGAGAGAAAGGAATAGTTTACCTGCAACATGAACTCTATGAAGTCTACTAGTCCCTGAGAGAAAGGAATAGTTTACCTGCAACATGAACTCTATGAAGTCTACTAGTCCCTGAGAGAAAGGAATAGTTTACCTGCAACATGAACTCTATGAAGTCTACTAGTCCCTGAGAGAAAGGAATAGTTTACCTGCAACATGAACTCTATGAAGTCTACTAGTCCCTGAGAGAAAGGAATAGTTTACCTGCAACATGAACTCTATGAAGTCTACTAGTCCCTGAGAGAAAGGAATAAGTTTACCTGCAACATGAACTCTATGAAGTCTACTAGTCCCTGAGAGAAAGGAATAGTTTACCTGCAACATGAACTCTATGAAGTCTACTAGTCCCTGAGAGAAAGGAATAAGTTTACCTGCAACATGAACTCTATGAAGTCTACTAGTCCCTGAGAGAAAGGAATAGTTTACCTGCAACATGAACTCTATGAAGTCTACTAGTCCCTGAGAGAAAGGAATAAGTTTACCTGCAACATGAACTCTATGAAGTCTACTAGTCCCTGAGAGAAAGGAATAGTTTACCTGCAACATGAACTCTATGAAGTCTACTAGTCCCTGAGAGAAAGGAATAAGTTTACCTGCAACATGAACTCTATGAAGTCTACTAGTCCCTGAGAGAAAGGAATAAGTTTACCTGCAACATGAACTCTATGAAGTCTACTAGTCCCTGAGAGAAAGGAATAAGTTTACCTGCAACATGAACTCTATGAAGTCTACTAGTCCCTGAGAGAAAGGAATAAGTTTACCTGCAACATGAACTCTATGAAGTCTACTAGTCCCTGAGAGAAAGGAATAGTTTACCTGCAACATGAACTCTATGAAGTCTACTAGTCCCTGAGAGAAAGGAATAGTTTACCTGCAACATGAACTCTATGAAGTCTACTAGTCCCTGAGAGAAAGGAATAAGTTTACCTGCAACATGAACTCTATGAAGTCTACTAGTCCCTGAGAGAAAGGAATAGTTTACCTGCAACATGAACTCTATGAAGTCTACTAGTCCCTGAGAGAAAGGAATAGTTTACCTGCAACATGAACTCTATGAAGTCTACTAGTCCCTGAGAGAAAGGAATAAGTTTACCTGCAACATGAACTCTATGAAGTCTACTAGTCCCTGAGAGAAAGGAATAGTTTACCTGCAACATGAACTCTATGAAGTCTACTAGTCCCTGAGAGAAAGGAATAAGTTTACCTGCAACATGAACTCTATGAAGTCTACTAGTCCCTGAGAGAAAGGAATAAGTTTACCTGCAACATGAACTCTATGAAGTCTACTAGTCCCTGAGAGAAAGGAATAGTTTACCTGCAACATGAACTCTATGAAGTCTACTAGTCCCTGAGAGAAAGGAATAGTTTACCTGCAACATGAACTCTATGAAGTCTACTAGTCCCTGAGAGAAAGGAATAAGTTTACCTGCAACATGAACTCTATGAAGTCTACTAGTCCCTGAGAGAAAGGAATAGTTTACCTGCAACATGAACTCTATGAAGTCTACTAGTCCCTGAGAGAAAGGAATAGTTTACCTGCAACATGAACTCTATGAAGTCTACTAGTCCCTGAGAGAAAGGAATAGTTTACCTGCAACATGAACTCTATGAAGTCTACTAGTCCCTGAGAGAAAGGATTTAAGTTTACCTGCAACATTGAACTCTATGACACTAGTCTACTAGTACCCTAAGAGGAGTATGGATGATGTGTGTCCTGCATCTGGTTCGCGTAGGTTGGCGAGTGGCCATGACGAGATAGGAATATGGTTACCGGACTTTGGATTAGAGTGGTTGGAGATCGTGGCAAGAGTCGTGTTTGGTGTTGGGGTCAGGATTACTGCGTTAGGCGTTGGTTGGGTAGTTGGCCCGGGGTGTAATAGGAAGTGGTTATCCGGGCTTCAGGTTCTCGTCACTATAGGTAGACTACTCTATATGCGCGTAAGTGGCATAGGTGTTGGTATTGGTTGGTTGGGGTAAGCTTAAGGTTCGCGTGGTTGTAGTGTTGTACCGGTACCACCGTCCCATACAACATAGTTTTCCGGACTTGTTCTGGGGTACCGGGCATTCTGGTTAGGCCCTCCCCCTTTGTAGGCGTGTGGACCGGTCCCATCGTGTAAAGGTATGCCCCCCCTCCCCTCGCTCCAGGCCCCCCCATTCCGCCGCGACCGCCAGGTCTGCCCATGGTACTGACCCACGACCCGCGCCTATGCGGACAGCCCCTCACCCAGGCCCCTATATCCCTCGCACCCCGTCGACCCCCCCCCCCGTCCAAACACCATGCCCCACAATGCTGTACCCCCCGGCCCCCCCCCCCCCCGTACGCCATAGGAGACAATTTACACCATCAACACCCCCCCCCCCCCCCCCCCCCCCACCCCCCCCCCCCCCAGGACTCACCCCCTCACTATCTCGTCCCCCCCCCCCCCAACACCGCCCCCACACCCCCCACCACACCCCTAGCCCGGGGGACCCCCCCCCCCCCCCCCCACTGAAATTTACACACAAGCTCCCCTATCCCCCCCGGTTACTTTCGGTTAAAACAGATACCCCCCCCCCCCCCCCCCCCCCCCCCCCCCCCCACTAGCTCATACCACCCACACTCGACAACCCCCCCCCCCCCCACGGCCACAGTGCAATGCTGCCCCCCTGTTCACTACTAGTCCACACAAAGGGGGACCGCAGGAACACCATCTCGTACAGCACACACCCTAGCGACTGAAATAAAGTTATAGTAACTTTGGTAACACATCCTAGCGACTGAAATAAAGTTATAGTAACTATGGTAACACATCCTAGCGACTCAATCGAGACTCAATCAAGGAGAAAACAATATGTACACATGTACCAGTTGTACCTAAGCTTTCACTCAAGTAACAATAGTTATGATTATTTGCAACTTAACACAAAATGTGTCGTATTTTGTCAGTAGTGTCTCTCGTGCAGAAACTAATAGTAACCATAGTAACCATAGTAACCATGGTAACGTACCCAAATGTCCACTTTCTCGTCAATGACGCAGTCACTGGGAACCTCGAATAGTTCAGGTGCCCGGTAAGGAAGAGTGCTGCGTTCTGCTGCAATGTCCTGAAGAAAGGTTTTGTAACCATGATATATTTATGATTTATTATGTTTTCAATTCTATTTAATTAGTTGATGTAGTCTGTAAATTCCTTTCAATTTAACCTCCTCCCCTCCCTTGAATCCTCATGTTCTATAAACGAAGGTATTAATAAAGGAGTACGAGGGTACCTGCATGGCTATAGCTTCTTTACGGGAAGATATTTTGCACTGTCCCTGTATTACTGATCCAAAATCCATAAGCACAGTATTACCATCATCACTTATCAGTACGTTTCCTGTGAATATTATTATTACTTATCAGTACGTTTCCTGTGAATATTATTATTACTTAAATGAAGCTGAGGATAAAACCAGATATGCTCTTTAAAAGACTCATTTATTAAATATTGAAATGCTCTGTATAGCTGTGGTATAACCTAATTATAAAAAGATTTTATATTTTAAACACTATTTTATAACACTAAATTTGAGATGATTTTGACTTGTCGGTCAGAAAATTAGTTCTGATTCTAAAGTTGTAAACAGGGTTGTACCGTAATTCTAATTCCGAGTACAGTAAAACCCGATTTAACACAGCTTTTTCCTTTCTCCTAAAGTCTGTGGCAAATCTGGGTTTTAATGTACAATAAAACTGTGGAACTTTAAGTAATACCTGGTTTAACATCTCTATGAGTCAGAGGACCACTAGGGTAATTGTGCATAACATGCAATGCTCTGCAGATACCGCGGAACAGTCCGTATATCATTCTCTCTTGAAGGGGACTGTTGAGCTGCAATCTTCTGCTTATCAGGTCATGCAGGGATCCTCTCTGAGGGAGGTTTATATGGTTACTATGGTTACTATTAGTTACTATGGTTACCATGGTTACCATGGTTACTTCTGCTCATCAGGTCATGCAGGGATCCTCTCTGAGGGAGGTTTATATGATTACTATGGTTACTATTAGTTACCATGGTTACCATGGTTACTATGGTTACTTCTGCTTATCATGTCATGCAGGGATCCTCTCTGAGGGAGGTTTATATGGTTACTATGGTTACTATTAGTTACTATGGTTACCATGGTTACCATGGTTACTTCAAGAATCAATAGTTCCCACAGTCAGACAACGAATGAGTTTAAAAATTCCAACAAAATCTTTATAACATCATTGGTAAAACATTTTCGGACATCTTCAGTACCTAATAAAGATAAGGGTTAATACTCCAATTATATCAGAAAGTTTTAATTTGAACTTAAGGATGTTAGCTGTAAAAAGAAGCCAAACTCTCAAAAATGGAATGGGAAGCACTCGGGTATGGGGGGTTGTGAGGCCCCAACTAGTCGGAAAAAATATACTAGTCCCTGCATTAAGGGTGAAATAATTTAAGGACCATTATCAAAAGTTTTATTTTCAAATAAAAGTGGCATACCAAAAGGATCACATGAATTAATACCATATGGTTTCAAAGTTCTGAGTTTTTGTATAAGTAGATGTTCGTTAACTTCTAAATTACTAGGACTAGAATTCTTTAGGATAAAAACATTATAAGAAGCATCAAAATCAGGTCTATTGGAAAGGTTATGTGAGTCTATTAGGTGAGCTGCTAAACTGTAAGTGTCACTATCATCAGATAAAAAATCATCACTATGTTTTAAGGAAGGGTCTTTCAATAATTTATAATAGTTAGCTCTATGTTCGGTTACTCTTTCATGCAAAGTCCTAATGGTACGTCCAACATAGCAGAAAGGAGATGGACATAATTTACAAATGAATATATAGACTATGTTGTAGCTAGAACAGGTCCCTGGAGCTTGTCTTATCTTGACTCCATTAATACAATAACACTTTTCACTTCCTATCATTGCACAACACTTACAATTTCTTTGATGGCAAGGTTCTGTTTTTGTTACAGTGTTATCCTCTGCGTGCAATTGTGGGTTGAGGAGTCTCCTCCGCAAAGATGCGCCTGATCTTTTAACATAACTGAATAGTCTTTTGCCGGTGTTTCTATCCTGGTTGGAGGTCTCCGTTGTACTTGTCGTGTCGGTGTTAGATGTAGACGACAAACTCGGAGAAGTCTCTATGGTGGACTCAAACTTTTCAATTACGTCTATCAGTGCCGCGTCACCTCCGAAGGTGGAGATAACACGTATTGTGTTATCAGGGGACACAGGGAGCAATATAGAACTGTTCGAGGTGTCCCTGCAGGTGGGGAGCCTGCGTTCGAATGTTTTCACCTTCGAAGAGATGTTGTTGATCATCTTTTTCGGATAGTTTGAGTTCGAAAAGCACTCTTTCAGCTCGTCGATTCTTAGGGCTAACCTATCATTGTCATTGATGATACGGCGGAGACGGAGACATTGGGAATAGATGATGCTGCTGTAGACATGGTTAGGGTGGGTGGATCCAAAGTATAGATAAGACCTAGAATCAGTTTCCTTTACATACAGGTCAGTCTGGAGGTTTCCATCGACGTCAAATGTAAATTGTATGTCGAGGAAACAAGTAAATCCTCCAGGGTCTTCGATGCTGAACTCATCTATATTAAGACCTACACTACTGAGTCTCGAGTTGACATTAGAGATAAATTCTGAAAACTGTCTTTTTGTTCCATCAAAAAAACCCGCTCCATCGTCTATGTATCTCTTTACTGTTGACACGTTTTTCATCAAGTGTTCATCAGAATATACTACTTTTCTCATGTAGTAGTAAACTGCTATATTCGCAATTTGTACACAGAGGCTTCCTCCCGTTGGTATTCCGACTAGTTGTTGGTACCAATCACCTTCAAATTGGCCAATAGAAGCTCTGAAGCTGAGGTCTACGAGGGCAAGGATCCATTGTTTGAACTCCTCACTCCATTCCGTTCGACATTCAGTCATAGCAACAGTTAGGGCTTCCATTGCCAAATCGGGTTTAAGAGAATCATATAATGCCTTGTAGTCAAAAGCAAAGCTTCTGAGCCGGCGTTTAGTATTGTGATCAAATGAACTGTTGATGCCGTCTAACCAGTTGAGTGCATCTCCAGAGTCGATAAGTAGATCCCCACAAAATTCACGTTCCAATGAGCGTAAAAATGTGTCAGCAAGGTAAACATCTGAACGTCTTGTAACTCCCTCTTGGAGTGCTGTAATAAGCCTTGCGGGTGGCTCAACACCAGGTTTCAAATCATCTTTCTTAAGCTTGTGAATTTTCAAGCAAGGGTAGAAGTAAGGCTTTCCTGGTTTGAAATGCGGTAAAGTGCTTTGAGCGTTTGTTGGTCCTGATTGGTCAGCTTTGAGTTCATTCGATATACCCATGATACTCTTAGCTGTCTTTGCAGGAATCAACCCTCTTGTCTTTCCGTCAATCCATAGGTTGACCAGTTCTTTGTGCAAGGCTTTAGTAGGGTCGTAGTCAAGTTTTTTGTACAAGGAAGGGTTGCTTAGTTTGTCAACTGATCTCTTTCTCAAAACATCAGGGTCAACAATTATGGTGGCACCACCCTTATGGTTACCATGGTTACTTCTGCTTATCATGTCATGCAGGGATCCTCTCTGAGGGAGGTTTATATGGTTACTATGGTTACTATTAGTTACTATGGTTACCATGGTTACTTCTGCTCATCAGGTCATGCAGGGATCCTCTCTGTGGAAGGTTTAAAAGTCGAACTTCCTTTCGTACATTCATTAATAGCATCATACAATATACATATAATATGTTTTTAAACATTCTTTCTTACTTATAATACAACACGATTCCTTGAGTACGGAATATGTAGTAAGGTTTGGTAAGTTGGAAACATATTCCAAATATACCAACAGTATTTACCTTGTAATATGGAAGTAGTAAGTTACCAACAGTATTTACCTTGTAATATGGAAGTAGTAAGTTGATCTCAGTCACATCCTTGTGTCTCACAATACTGTAGTCTAAGAGAGGTATGATGTGCGGCGATGCAAACAACTTGTAACACTTTATCTAGGAAATATCAATTAGTTTTAAAGCTTTATTTGATTTATTTATACCATTGTCTTTTTTACCAAGACCTTGCAGAATAGCTTTAATTTTGAGCAGTGTCTGCAGCTGACTAACATAGGCCTGGGGCAACACAAGAACAGTTAATTTCAAAAGAAAACAATAATCATATTTTGATTCAGATCATGTGGTCCATTTGTTCTAAAGTTCTATGTTGCTCAAAGTTGGTTCAATCTTACTTTTTTATATTTAAATATTCAGTCACCTCATCTTTTATGAGAGTCACTTGATCGTCTTCCTGTGCCAGTAGTCTTTTGATGGCATAGTATTGTTTTGTTTTGAGATCTTCAGCTAACTGAATGTAACTAAATCCCCTGAAACCTCAGTTATATCAAACAAAATTGTTGTCATAAATCTACTCAATAAAACAAGTAATTCGACACAAGAAGTTTCATTTTAGCACATTTTACAGAATCAACAAAATTATAACAATGAAAATATAGTGCTCATCGTTGAATATGTAGCAGTCTAAGAAATATCATCAGTATGTTACAAAACATGTGCCGTATCAGCCATAATTGGCAATATAATTGATAATTTGCAGTACGTTCCAAACTTACCCTTCACCAATCCGTTGTAACAGTTTCAAATAAAATCCATTTATAATAAGTGTTTCTTGCTTTAGACAAGAGCAAAGCCACCCACCCATCAACCATTCCTGTGTAAACACAAACTTAATAATTGAATTTTATCTAAATAAAGATATTCGTGAGGCAAACTTAGTAGCAAACCTACAACATTATATTGTTGTAGGGTCAAATTTAATTTAGTCAAAACAGTTAATAATAAGTTAGAACAGGGGATGATATCACAATTTTAAAAGTAATTTAAACAATATACACTGATATTTTCAGTAATGGTCTTTCTCAGCTATTTCGAAAGAGTTGCTCGCAGCTTGTGAAGGGTTAATCGACTGTAGACAACACGGTTTTGTGAATGGGAAGTCTTGCACTACCCAGATGGTCCCATTCACAGACAACCTTGCACTGGCCCTGAACAATAAGTCAAGATCCGACATTGTTTATTTTGATTTTGCTAAGGCATTTGACAGTGTATCACATGACTTAATCCTTCGCAAGCTAAAAAATTTATATGGTATTGATGGTCTGATGCTTAGATTTTTAAAGTCGTATTTACAAGACAGACGACAGCAGGTTGTTGTAGGCGGAGCTGTCTCAAGCATGCTTCCCGTGCAATCAGGAGTGCCCCAGGGATCTATTCTGGGACCACTTCTGTTTGTTCTATTCATCAACGACATGTTCTCGTGTGTTTCGGAGGATACAAATGTAGCATTGTATGCAGATGACACCAAAATTTGGAGGGTCATCGAATGCTTTGAAGACCACTATATTCTCCAAGGAGATATAGACAGGTTGTTTGCCTGGTCAATCGATAACAAAATGACTTTTCACCCTTCAAAGTGTAAGGTGTTATCTGTAACTCTGCAAAGAAATGTATTAGACAATCTTCCTTTTAATATTTATTGGTATAATCTTAATGAAGTCATAATTGATTATGTGGCATCCCATACAGATCTTGGTGTAATAATGAACAACAGGTTTCTATGGGGTGCACATTGTGATCAATTGATATCTAAAGCAAGCTCGAAGCTTGGGCTCTTAAAGAGAACCTGTCATTTTACCATGGATAAACGCCAAAAGAGGGCTTTCTACCTTACCATTGTAAGATCAATCTTTGAACATTGCTCAGTTATATGGTGTCCTCAGCGATCGACACACATGTCGAAGTTTGAGGCAATCCAGAAAAGAGCGATCAAATGGATCAATGGACAACAGTTTGATCATTATAGTGATATTGTATTCTATGAGAAGCAGAAGGAGCTTAAAATTCTACCCATTAGATCTAAGTTCATCCATAATTCAATTACGCTCTTCTATAAAATAGTAAATGATTTGGTAAGTATATCTCTACCTGAATATATTACTGTTGTTGAAGCTGGAACAATGAGGTACACAAGGAGCACGGCATCAGTCATTGAAGGACTTGACACCAGCACATATACCTGCTCTATTGTACCAAGCTGCGATAGTTTCAGAAACAGCTTCTTTTATAGAACAATGCTTCTGTGGAATGCACTGCCAGCCTATGTTAGACAGACTGAGAAAATTTCTATTTTCAAAACAAAGCTAACTGAATTTCTCTGGTCTTCTGACGTACGCTGGCCTGATTAGACGGCCCATCATGGAATATTATATATATATTTTACTTTATGAATGTCATACTCTCTATAATTTGCCCCTTGCACCTGCAGTAGAACACGCCGTTTTTTCTTTTATGAAACAACCCAAAACAAGCGCGTCACGCAGTACGTGAGTGGCTAGATTATAGATTGTTTTATTATAATATTATTTAATTATGTTATTTTGTTGTTATGTCGTGTAAGTTTGTGGAGTAGTAGCAAGAAGGTATCGTATACATTTAAATCTGTTCTCTTGATTATTTATTAATGATTTTATGTAGGGTCAGCACCAATGTAATTATGGTCTTACCACCGTGTTTTGGTTCAGCCGAAATAAATTTTACTTTGATGTTTTTACATATTGTTTCTCACTCCAGCTGAGTCTGGTAGTGTTGAGTATCATGAATATTTTTCTAGCTCTCTTTTTCCATGTTTTTGCTTCACAGGAGATATTGTGGCCTTTTTTATTGAATATAACTGTAATACATTGATGTAAAGTTTATTTGAATTTTAGGAAAGAAAAATTTTTTAGGAAAGAAAAATTTTTATTTACCACAAATAATCAATACATAATGTTATATTCATAAATAAATTCAAATTTCAATTTCAAACACATATACAGTACGCCGCGCACACAGCCACAGTTTAAAATTGTTCAGAAATTCGTAGGTCAGCTGTAGGCGCCGCGCACAGGATCTATTTAATTGTTAACTTACAATTACATGTCACATTTCTTAATTACTAGAGCCAAAATTTCAGAAGCAAAATAATTTAAAAATAATAATTTTGAAATAAAAAAATTAAAAAATAAGATTATACATCCTCAGCAATATACTTATAAAATAAAATCTGAGTAGAAACCCTCTACTCTACTCTAATAACACATTTTTTTCATTCCTATAGAAAATAGTATAATACTACAGCTGCAGTACTTATAAAATCACTACTGTGAAATGTTAATATTGACCATGAATATTTAAACTTACTTACTGTGTAATTAAATTGCAAATTTGAAATTGTGGGTATAGAATAAAATATTTGTTTTACTTTATAATATTACATTTTACTAGCATACTACAGTATATAAAAATTATTCAAACAATATAAACATAATGTCACAATGACCCTATATAAAAACTCAATATATTCCATATCTCCAATATTGGGAGAACATTTGAAAATCACCCTTGGCCTTATGGTTCCAAGATTAAATCTAGACTATCTATATGAACAAAGTTTTTTATCACACCAAGCTCCGTCTCCCTAGCACATTATAGTCAGTGTAATAAGCGCCAAGCGCGAGCACAGAACTTTTTTCCTCCGATTTCGATAAATTTGGTACCAAAAGTTGTCTAAAAATGTGAATAAAATAAATCCACCGTGTAGCAATTTTCGCTAAAAATGCTACACGGCGCTTGTTCGCCGCGCGTGCTTTTTTCGCGCAAATTTTTAGTTTTTGGCCTATAACTTTCACATTTTCAGTTATTATCACATAATTATTATGGCATCGTAATCAGCTCATCGAGACGAAACTTTTAGTACTAATTTTTAAAGATTTAAAGAAAAATTATTTTCAAAATTTTTCAATCTGAACACTGTGTGAAATTTTGAACAAATTTTTGAAAAATTTGGTGCTTCAAATATTATAATTTTTGTACCAAAAGTTGCGTCTGACTAAGTTCATTACGATACTGTAATAATTATTTCAAAATATTTAATATTTTAGGAGTTATAGGCATTTTAAGCAATAAATTATCCATTTTTCGTCCTTTGTACATTCTTGTAATGCACAGGAGGCCCACATATATATAGCTCGACGTTATTTTGCTACACGGTGAATTTGCATTATTCACACTTAGAGGCAACTTTTGGTACCAAATTTATCAAAATCAGAGACAAAAAATTCTGTGCCAACTCATGGCGCTTATTACATAGACTATTACAATGTATGAAGATGTACCGAAGAATACCTTTACGAGGTACTAAATTTTTTGACAGGGAACCTCATTCAACCCTCGAACACATTTTTTCGATTATTCAACTAAGTCGACCGAACAGAAGAAATTTTCCACTAATGTGTAATATTGCAAAGATGCAATGAAATCCTGAAAACAGTTCCTACAATAGAATAAATAACGATCGAAAATAAAAAGTTAAGCAATGAAATGAAAGTTCGTGGAGGGAAACATAGTAAATAGTGCGCGGCGGAGTTAATAACTATGCTATTTGCTTGTTTAAATTTTTTTACTATTCATCAAGCACTGAGTCGGACCGGTCAATTTGTTAAAAAATGTTTCATTGAACGTTTAAATTATAAATGGTATTTGATTTGTAATTTTGTCAGTTAAAAAAGTTAAATTTTTAAAGCGCCGCGCATTTTTGAAATTATTGTCATTCATAAAACAAATTATTTCAAATTTTGTCTTTTCATCTAATTAAAAGCATTTTGTTTTACTTTTATACAAACATAATAATCTTAATCAATTTATTAAATACACAATTACCATGGGTGGCGCTCATTGTACCGCAATGCGTTACTGGGCCGCGCCATGCTGCATGCATCCAATATTGCTTCTCGCAACCACCGTTACACGTTAGATTGGCTAATTGCACCATTGGGGCTTTCCAAGCTGTAAAGGATTGACATCGTCAATTTAACGGTTGAACCAAAAATTACATCCAGGAGCCACAATAAAGTTATAAGTTTATAGTTTATCAAAATGAGCGCTGAGTTGGACTCGTCGACGGTCTTATTGCTGATATTTGACTTAAATGTTTTATTTGATTCACGATTTCTTGTTTCATTGAAATTTCTTGTTTCATTGATGTCAATCCTTCGCATTTTGCCGATCTGCATACGTGGTGCTTGGTTGATGATGTCAACCCATCGAGATCGTTGTTCTGCGAAGCAGAGCAACTATCGACGATGGGTTGCGAAGCAAGAATGCTAGTTCGCGCGGCGCGTCGAAGCGGCGAAGTCCTCCAAACGTGGTGCATATGTGGTTGCGAGAAGATGCGCGGCGCGGCCCAGTAGTGCATCGCGCTACAAATGTTTTATGAGTATCACCCGTTAAAATTAAAGTTGTGGCATGGCCGTCAAGAATTATACACGATTTGTTTTTTAATAAATGTAAGAATAAATATGATCTGACTACAACTAATTCAAAACTATACGATGACAAAAGGTTAATATCATTTCAACTGGGTATTCATGACTCAAACCTTCCCTTAATAATGATTTTATAATATAGGTAGATACAATATCATAAAAAATTAAAAACAGGACCACTTTTTATTTCATGTTAACGTCTTTTAAATTCGATTACACAACTAAATTCAGAGTAATAGCTAAAATCACTGTCATAGCTTCCAAGTGCAAAGCAGAGTCTCCATTGTAGGGGTTGGTAGTATACTTTTCAAGCCATGTATCGTTGAACTTGCCAATATATTCCTTCAGCTTCGTTTCACTTGTTCCTGGTTGTACACAAACTTGGGCTCCACATCCAGGGTGGCAGTAGTTTGTACCACTCTGTGTTCCGTCACACTGCCCTAATGCTGGTCCTTGACATGCCATGTGATATGGAACGATTGCTCTGCTGTGGTAATGATATTTGACCTCACCGGTGTCTGTGGGGCCAAAATGTCCGCCACATTCATCTACCACTGGAGCTACTCCTGCTACATCTTGGTAGGTATAGATTCCAAATCCATCCATAGCCCATCCCATCAACTTACCATGCTTAAGGGGTTCTCCACCTGCAGCTAGACCTTTGGAAGCATCTGTGAAAGGTGACAAGCACTCAGGTGATTTGTGGAAGTGGTATTTGGGGGGCCCTGCAGGAACCTTACCTGTTGTTTCACTATTTCCCATTGGGGGTGTGACATGACCACCACAAGGCAATTGAAAGCCAGCCTCATCAATGCTGACATCCCCTGCATCATTGGGTCCTTGAATTGCAATACCATTGATTGCTACACCTTGAGCTGCTCCATTTGTTTTTGCACCACCTACTTTAGTTGCATCATACATGTCACCTGGCCTATCAGCTAGTGTCGGGTCTCCCTCAAGTTTTATCTTGTAACTGTCTTCTTGTGGGACCCAGACATCACCATAATCGTTAGTTCCTGCTCCATTGTCCTTTGCTCCGCAGGTTAGGCCTAGGGTAAACATTATTAGGATTCCAACAAAATAACTATGAAATACATAGCACTTTGTTGATCTCCAGAAATAAAGTTTTATTTAGAATATTATTGTAATCGCCAATGAGAAGTTAAGATAACTGCACAGATTGAGACAAATTGATGGAATACAGAAAAACTGAGTACTCTGCACCTACATTTATGTATTAACATTGTCCATGTTCCCTCATTGTTGAAAGACTACTTATTCTATGGTCCATGTTTATTATGCCTAGTGAGAAACAAACCTGTGAAGTAGCAAGTTCCAGCATCAATTTCCTGTTGAACACAATAACCCTTTCCAAGGCCGATAGGACAGTAAGAATTTACATAGAAATCAGGGACATTGTTTGAGGTTATGTATCTGTGGGTATCATCAGTTTTCGTTTCGATGCAGTTGCCTGAAATTATTAAATATAAGTTTGCTAAATGCTAATACTTTAAAAATAATTATAATTTAGATTATATTTCACTGGTCCTGTTTAACCGATCTCGGTAATTAGAAACCTGCTAATATATCATTGAGAAATGAATCTCATTTTCTCACCAAAGTTATCATCTGCAGTGTGCTCACGACCAGTGCCCCACTCGATATCTAAACACTTTGTCTTGTCAATTTCAGGGAAATCGATTAGATCCTCAGGCTTTGGAAGAGTTTTGCATTCCTCTCCAGTTTTAGTTCCAGCTTCACATTCTGTGCAGATAGCATACCAATCTGTATCTTTATACAAATTGCAATCAGGTTTTGGTTTTTCACTATCTCCACCCTGAACATTATTACATTATTTTGTGTGTAGCCGGTGTAATCCACTAGCTTGTTATTAAAATGTACAGTAACGAAATATATGTGTTGTTATTAAATATCTTACTGTTTCATCCTGAGGTACTTGTCTCTTTTGGCGTCTTGTTTCTCTTACTTCTCTTGCTTCTCTGATTGCTCTTAGGGACAGGTTTGAATACTCATCGCACCTGAAGTTAATTAGATATAAAAATAAAACGATCTAATCATCAATTTATTGATTTTAACTTGTCCTCTGAGACTAGTTTTGTTACTTACTTTTTTAAGCCATTTCTCCTGCTCTGGTGGCATCTTTCCACTGCCTCCATTTCTATCGGCACACCTCCAAAAGTGCTCCTTTTCTCTAGATCATACTGTGAGGACACAGCAACAACCACTAGAACCTGAAACACATATTTTAAAAGAAGTATAGTAAATTATATAGTACTGTAGTATACGAGTATGTTAATTCAAATTGAGCTTTCTTGTTAATAAATACAATCGAAAGTCTTCGTTATTTAAAAGACTTAAAGTAATGTCATGTTTGAAAGGACATACCAACAAGGATGTTGTTTTCCAGCCCATATTCAAGTAACTCTATCTCCTACAAAGGAAATTAAACAAAAGTTAATGAAAACAAAACAGGAATCAAATTCAACAATCAATGTCATCAGAGGCATTGAATTTCCTTATATGATCACTTTATATTGCTGAGCCTGTTTGATCATGGTGCAAACCCAGTAGTTAATCAAGTGAACACGGGTTACACATAGGTCATATATAATAACCCTAATAAACAAATAAATAGTCGTGAAGTTAATTTATGTGAGCAAATCATTACAATCGATATCAAGACTCATGAGCAATGCCAAATATCACACTTCGTCTATTCAAGTGATTAACTAACCACTGCACAGTGGGCACACTGTGCAGTGGGCACCATCACACAGTGGGCACACTGTGCAGTGGGCACCACCTGGGAAAGCGCATAACCGGGCTCGGTATAGAAAATCATAATTCTATTGGAACACACCAACACTAAAGGGAGATTTTAAAATACTGAGTTACTATAAAAACATTCACAAGAAGTGCGGTTAAGAAGGTTTATGAGAAAACCAATATACCAAGCCACCAATATACCAAGCCACCGTCAGCTGTAAAAACACTACTGGAGAATACCAAGCCACCGTCAGCTGTAAAAACACTATTGGAGAATACCAAGCCACCGTCAGCTGTAAAAACACTACTAGCTTCCTTGTTTACACAGGGGGTGTTATGCAGGTAACTGGTAAGAGTGAAGCAGCAGGATACTGTGCTTCTAACCGAATATTCAGCAAATAGTATTGAGTAACAGGGAACTAATAGTAATATGCACAAACCAATGGATTTATTATCATTATCTAACATTCTGGGCTAATCATACGCCCTGAATTTTAAAATTACTCAAAATTAAAAATACGACGAATATGAGTGCAATAAGTTTATCTCATTAACAGTGATTAAGCAGTGACAGGTTACAG
This sequence comes from Bolinopsis microptera, assembly GCF_026151205.1. Lineage (NCBI taxonomy): Eukaryota > Metazoa > Ctenophora > Tentaculata > Lobata > Bolinopsidae > Bolinopsis > Bolinopsis microptera. Next base: position 15,815,924 of record NC_087084.1, on the reverse strand, counting down.
AACCAGAGGTATCCAAACCAAAACTGGTGTAAAGAAACTGAGCCAGAAAATGACAACTATCAAAAATCCAGTAATTTAATCAAGCTACATTATTAAGTTATTGTCAGACGTTGGATATAATAAAGACGTTAAAGTAATAATGATAGTATTAGGCCCCACTCAATCAGTATTGATATCTATTTATGTGCCAGGGACCTCGTTAATTCCAAAATTAGATCAAAAATAAAGCAATAGAAACTCAGCCTTACGAGATCTAGTAGTGATAATGACAATATTTATGAAGGTGTTGTGATTCACTTGGCCGGGGGCCAAGTATCATATGTATAAACTGCTGCAGATCCAGTCCAGTCATTAGCATGTACTCAGACAGCAAGGCCTTATAACTTCACTTGTGCAATCGTGCTCATTGTTCATTGTTACGTTTCAAGTACAAGTGTGACTAGACCAGAGGGTCTCAGAAAAGAAGTTGCGGTAGGTACTTTATTGAGAAATGTTTTTATTTTAAAGTCCGATTAATTTTTATACATGTGAGAATCAAGCGTTACATTTCAGCCACACAGAATTTTATTCACATTATTTTGAAAAAATTAAAACTAATTTGCGAAAAACAAAATATAATAAACAATCAACTTTATCATATGATTGTAAAAATATGGCTGGTTACGATTCTGTCCCAAATCATAGCAAGAAAAATGAAAAGACAATCGGACAGAGTTATAACCAATAGGATATGCGATTTTAGGAGACAAAACTAAAGATAAAATTGAGGAATGTTGACAGAGTATTCACTGTGTTTGTTTTGTTCAAGGAGTAAAGTGTAAACTTGCCACATAGCTCCTTAGTATTAAGTAAACAGGGTAAGAAAACAGATATCTCCCCGATGAGATTTGGACAGAGTGTGAACCTGCGTCGCTGTGTTTACCACTAATTACAGGCAGCTTTAAGGGTATGATCTCATTATGTTGGCTGACCACTAATCGCTAACACAGAACAAATGTGATCTAACGGATACAGTTACTACAGTCTACATGTAATATATAATACTGTGAGAGAGGTTGAAAAGTCTAGAAAACACACTAAGCAATATATTAACATGCAGCAGCGTGAAGACAAGGCACAGCTCAGTATGCAGTCCTGACTCCTGTGTCTCAGTATGCGGAACAGTCCTGTGTAGGAAACACGTCACAATATACACGAACCCTTATAATGGGTCCCAAGTTTACTACAATTATTGGCTAATGTTTAGTTGTTGTGTCCCTTATAATGGGTCTACAAGTTTACTACAATTATTGGCTAATGGTTAGTTGTTGTGTCCTCATGATAATATAATGGTTAGTTGTTGTGTCCTCATGATAATATGACATCATCTTCTGTATACAGAGCTACTATATACTAGTACTGCAGTTACCATGGTTACTAGTACTGACTACAGTTAAGCTATTAGTGCTGTCTTTATTGTGTTCTTCCACAATGATAAGTTTCTTTATCGTGAAGCTGTGAGTTAGTATAATTGTTTTGTGTATATACGTACTTGTGTAGATCTTATTCAAACACTTTCTCACCTATTGTATAGGTAACTCCTTATATGTGCATCACGTGGTTCTATTGTATCTAATATTACCTCTACACTTGTTTTCACAAAGATATACCTTCCATCTTGCTTACTGTACACGAAGACGTAACCTCTGCAAACCATTTGAGTGGAGCCCCGAAACACTTCAGTAATCAGTTTCTGTCAGCTTTCTTTATCAAGATGCCAACTCATCCTACTCCTTATATGGGAATCACGTGGCTCATCTCTGTGACACTTCTGTGGAGTGGGATTTATTATTTTATTTTATTGTTACTGTCACTTGTCCGTTTGTAAGATGATTGAAAACTGGTGACAGTGAAAAAGTGAGAGATGTGTCTATGATAGTCACTCAGATGTGACTTATATAATGTTTCTATCACATTTCTTAAGATGAAATCTTAGAGTAATTTAACATTAACAAGCGTGACTTAATTAAATACTGTTTATTCTAGAAAATGTCGTGTCTGCGCGGCACGCCGTGCTGCAGTAACGATGTCACCTCTCTCTACATTCCTGCACGACGCAGTGCTGACGGCTGGCTCCGGTCCAAGTTCTTCAAAACCTCCTCCAGAGAAAAGGTTTGTTTATTTTTATTTCTCCGAGTTGATGAGAATATTAACTGATTTTGTGGATACTGGCAATAATGTAGCTCTGATGGTTTTAGTTAACTTATTATTAGACTTTAATGCAGTGTTAATTGTTGCAAATATCAAGTGTGGACTGTTTTAGGGGACTCGAATAAATTGGGCATCTTAACTAGCTCCTTATATGGGCATCACGTGTAGTATACACTCCTTATTCGGGCATCACAGTCAGTGAGCACTACAATCACTTTACACACTACACCTGTTACTAAAAACAGAGCTGTAGAGCACGTGACAGTCTCCTCCCTCAACACTTAGCTGCCAATAAAATACACGTGCTACGTTGCTAGGTAACAGTAATAATACACGTGCTACGTTGCTAGGTAACAGTAATAATACACGTGCTACGTTGCTAGGTAACAGTAATAATACAGACTAATCAGCAGCTACAGATTACACCAGTTAGTTGTTATCAGTACTGTCACCATATTACACATTTGTTATCTCTTACAGTTATCTATATAGACCCTGAGGAGAATTACAATAGGTTTATATTTAATACGGGTAGTACCTGTAAAATGAAATTATTGTAATCTTTGTTCGGTCTCAGAGTTCACATTTACATTAGTGTACAGTGTATATCGTGTAGTGGTGCACGTATTAAAGTGCACAGTGTATATAGCTATATAGTGTTCAAATATCAGTTTACTTATTTAGTTTAGATGACAATAATATAACAAACCTTTGTAGTACAGTGCACGTAGTATATATCTTATCACAAAAATTTGTGTTAAAAATTCCTTTATCAACAGTCCACTCCACATCAGTATATCCTAGTGTAATAAAGCTTCATTGTAATATATTCTCTTTATCTAACCACTGACACAGAATCAATTAATACTAACAAAAGAAGTATTGTTCTCCGGCTGAACTGCAAATATGTTGCTTTATTTGATATTACAGCTGACAACAGTGCAATGTGTTATTGATACCACGTGACTTACTGAGTACGTGGTGCCTCACTTATTGTTATATAGGTTACCATGGTTACCACTTACTGTTATGGTATAAAACCCCCGATTTAGCGGGGTTGTCGGGGGAAAGGAAATAACCCCGGTAAATCGGGAGTTCGATTTACATTGGATTCTCCAGTAATGATTATCATTGGAAGATTTGAAATTGGGGTTACTTTAACTTGAATTGAAATGAAAATTTGTTCAGAAAAGTTGTTCATAAATGTTATGACAATTTCAGTTTCTCTCGAACAACGCACTCAAATAAGATATTCATAAATACTTTTCATGATAAGAATAACACACAAATATACCTGTATACAATATACACTAGGTACTACACGTTACCATGGTTACCACTACACGTTACCATGGTTACCACTACACGTTACCATGGTTACCACTACACGTTACCATGGTTACCACTACACGTTACCTTGGTTACCACTACACGTTACCATGGTTACCACTACACGTTACCATGGTTACCACTACACGTTACCATGGTTACCACTACACGTTACCATGGTTACCACTACACGTTACCATGGTTACCACTACACGTTACCATGGTTACCACTACACGTTACCATGGTTACCACTACACGTTACCATGGTTACCACTACAAGTTACCATGGTTACCACTACACGTTACCATGGTTACCACTACACGTTACCATGGTTACCACTACACGTTACCATGGTTACCACTACACGTTCCATGGTTACCACTACACGTTACCATGGTTACCACTACAAGTTACCATGGTTACTACATGTACTTGGTCTACACAAGATCAAAGTGTTGAAAGAAAGTCACGTGTCAGTGGTTTGATAGTGCAGTGTGTTGCGACACATTGTTACGGTTCATTACACTACTATATGCAGTGAGATCACCACAATATGCAGCTTACAATAGTACATACTGTTAACATGGTTACAATAGGTGTGTTGAAAAACAAATTATTCCTTAACCGGACAGTATTATATGCACTTTAGCTATAATACTTGATCCCGCCTTGAAAGCTTTTTAGTTTTTATGCCTTGAACTTCTACAATTAAACTGTTACTGTTCATTACACTAATTAATCGCACAATAAAACCTATCCTGGCAACATCTACAACTCATCTTGTTCATTACATGACCTATACTACTAGTTGCCATGGTTACTACTAGTAGAACTACTAGGAGAACCTAGTAACTGGAAATACTAGGTTAACTAGGTTCTCCCACATTTCCAGTTTCATTAAAATTTACCGTTTCTCGAGTTTTCAGTTGTTAAATATCCAACAAAACGATATACACTAGTGTTACCATGGTTACACGATATTCACTATTGTCTAGGACCTCTGTTTACTGTTATGTCTAATACTACAAATTAGTATCAAATCTGGTCAGTGTGTAATAACTGTATAGAGAATAAAGTGCACCAGTATTATACAGTGTTATACAGTGTTATAGACCACTAATAGTACATGGTCTAATAAAGTGCACCAGTATTATACAGTGTTATACAGTGTTATAGACCACTAATAGTACATGGTCTAATAACTAGAGAAAAGTGCACCAGTATTATACAGTGTTATACAGTGTTATAGACCACTAATAGTACATGGTCTAATAAAGTGCACCAGTATTATACAGTGTTATACAGTGTTATAGACCACTAATAGTACATGGTCTAATAACTAGAGATGCACCAGTATTATACAGTATTATACAGTATTATAGACCACTAATAGTACATGGTCTAATAACTACAGCTGACTTGTAGATTAGTATGTGCGCCGTATAACAAGTAATGTTTAAAACTAGTCACAACAAACAAATATATTATATACGAGTCTTCACTTCAAACATGTCTTATTATTCTTGCAGCTCTCTTCTGAGTGTGTGACTGTGTTAAAAGTTTATCTGTTAAATGTACTGTAGGTTGTAGTTACCATGGTTACTACATGTACTGTAGTCTGAAAGTCTACCCCCACATGTAATTATTAGACTCCCCGACACTTACTCACTGTTACTGATAACCTCTAGTATTTACATAGTATGCGCATAATATGCGCATATATTGTATATGTCGTGTAATCTAGCATGTAAATAATACTTTCTCTTCAATAAGTCTTATTACGTAACCTACTTAACATTAGGTTTTACATTTATTACTTAAGTTTTATTAAGTCACACTGAGTGATGATTGTATCATATTCCTGGTAGGATCTACACAAGAATGTGAAAAGAACTAATTATACTCGTGTAATAATCTTGTTACAAAGTTACACTATTATAGATGGGGTGTAGACTTGGTTAACATTCCGGTTAACATTATACTACTGCTACAGTCAACATTCCTTGATATGATCGGTTAAACTCTAAAGATTGTGCTACTTCAGCAGTCTCCTCGGGCCGTATGTTATATGCTGCTAGTGCATCACTACTACTATATTATAATTCACTATTATAACCCTGTAAAACACGCCCACAGTTTACCCACTGCAGCAGCGGTGATGCAAATTTAAACAGATTGCGAAATAATTAATGGGAGGTCGGGCATTGAGGTACTTGAGCTATCCAACAAATCTTTTGTTACGAAACTTTATGACCCTTAATAAATTTATGTAATGTTAATTAAGCCCCTATTGGGCTGTCCGGCTATTAATGGTTAGGACGAGTAAATCAGGCAGAATCTGCAAAGTGCTCTATGGAACGCGCGAAGTATTATTTCTTTGTATCTATGCGCAAAGAGCCGCGCGCATTGCTCATTTTATGATTAGTTAAAAGTCACGTGACCGAAATCACTCGACTATTGCATGCGATCTAGCAGCATATTGCTGATAGATAAGACTTTAGGGTGGCTTACAATGTTCAGTCAAGTAACTCTGATTAATACAGTCATTAAGATGACTGGGAAGACTTGTTTTGAGCATCGCGAAGTATAAATCACATTTGACTGGCTGAATAACGCGCGATTTATACGATATCTCGCTGTGAAACCTGTTTAATGTGATATATACTGGTAAGTTGTGCTATGAACTAGAACAGTTGATAGTTATTTTATACGGCTTAAGGGCCATACCTTCCCTGATTCGAAACCTAGCTTTCGCTGCAAAGTTCTGAAATTAAGTCGGTCATTTCATGAATCTAAAATCAGATATTTACCAACTTCACCTTAAATTAAACATTTGTTAAATAAATGTCTCATTTCAATACCACAAATCAAAGTTATAGTATTAAATCGGGATTCTGTTCGATCCTTGACTAATAGACTTGAGGTGACCCATCACATGTGAGAGCGATTGAATAATCAATAAATTTCACGTATCCATGTCACGTGTCGAAAGTAATATTAGAAACAAGAGATATTCCACTCTGGACGAGGATTAGTTACCATGGTTGGGATGGTTACTAGATTAGGGCTACTTCCCCACCAATACAGTCTGAAATAATAGTATGAATTACAAGGCTGAGGTTTTGTAATGATATTGTATCTTGACCGTGTGTTTCAGCAGGAAGGAATAACTTACTTCAATAATTATTACATTTCTTAAATCTAGAAAAACGAATAATTCAGTTTTGCTACCCGTTCCTTAAAACATGTGTCAATAAGTTCATTACAACAACTGACTCTTGCTGTATCCTTATTAAAAGTCACGAAGTTTACATTCCTGTCAACCGGTACAATGTCGCATATGACCGTCCGCGTCTTCTGCAAGGAAAGTATTTGCTTGTGGCAACTGTTACTTCTGCAAGGAAAGTATTGTGGCAACTGTTCAATATTTAATATTTATCATTTTATTTTATACTTCTCAGCTCTACACGCTGGATGAATATAATAACATTAAAGGTAAAATATCGTGCTAGCCCCTAGTTACTACTAGTTACTACTAATTACTACTGGTTACTACTGGTTACTACTGGTTACTACTGGTTACTAATAGTTACTACTAGTTACCCTCAGTTCTATTATAAGAACCTGATAACAACAACACTCTACTGATAAGAGTCCAATACAACAGGTAGTGTTGCTATGGTAACATGACTACTTCTCATTAAAACAGCTTTCTGCAGAACTCGTTCAAAAACTCACGTTTTTGGAGAGTTTGAAACCCGATACTCCGCAATCATGGCCCGTTTATGTCCTTCAAACGGTACACTGTATGCAGGGTATGATCGAATACACCAGTAAAACGGTTCTTATATGTCCGTCTCAGTAGGTAGGTCTTCCGTTTCCGTTTCTATGTTCTGATGTTCTTTAGACGATCTAGACAATTTTGATGTTCCATTTTTTAATTTTTATGACTGATCACTAAGTCAAAATTCTAGATTTACTGTTTAATTTTCTAGGCGGAATTAATTGTCAACGTGCTAAATAGCTGATAAGAAATAGTTCTGGCCTTTTGGGTGAAAGTTTCCAAAGTTTCGAATGTTTGGACTCAGTGCATTGTGGCGGATTGCATTTTGGAGCTGGCTGTTGACTGCGGTATTAGATTTAGGACACTCTACCTAATGCTGTAATGAGCAGTAAATGTTATTAGTAACCATGACAACAGGATTCCGATATCCTGAGAGAGGGATAATCATTACCTTGCTCTTTCTTTCCAGTAATGCTTGCAACCTTGGTAGTCACGCTTGTGTACATGTCGATTGTCGCCCCTTGTTTGTCAAGTTTGTATGTGTGTCAATAGTCAAATAGTAATAATACTAATACAATAATCTGAATAGATTTTTAGTTTTTATCGACTACAAAGCGATGCATATAGATTAGAGGGGGGGGGGTGACATATCATATATCTTTAAATATTATCATTATCGTTGGTTTGTGCGCAGAACGAAGCCCTGAAAAACAACTTCAGGCTGGCTGTTAACTTCAGCTTGCCGCTGGTTGTTAACTTCAGCCATGTTAACGTTGTTGCACTTTATATTTAGTATAACAAAAGTTGATATATTCTCCGATATTCTCGTTAAATTTATGTATTTTATTTGTTAAAAATTACATTTTATATTTGACAACACGAGGAGGTCACACTTTGTTATAATTTGAAAGTTGGAACTAAAAATATATTGTCATAGTAACTACAGTTACTATAGTAACTATAGTAACTGGTGGATATAACGAAAAATACAATGAGTTGGGGTTCACAACTTAGCAAAATTCAGAAAACTTTGATATTTGTTGAAACGTTTTTGACAGCAAATTAACACTATATACTAACTCTCTCTGGCATCTGCAAACTCACACGTACCACGATATTCTGTACCTCCTTCCTCTATGTTGATAAGGGCAGGTCTCTCCCGGTATTCGGATGGCTTGCGGTGCTTTTCTCCTTTTCAGTAGCTCTAAGCCACTCTGTTACCATGGTTACTACACTCTGTGCTAAGGCACTATACTAGTATACTAGCTGTAGGGGGGTTAGTTCTACGAGCCAGGGAGTGTGTATTACCAGCCTAAGCTGTACCAATTAGCATCTGGCCGACTTTCATCAAGCCGGATTTGAACCCGGGGCGTACTGCATGGGAGGCGGAAGTGTTACCACTACACCACCCGGCTGACTGAAGTACACTGTGGTTATTGGATGGAGAAAGAGGCTTCACAGAAGAAGACTAAAATAAAATAAGCTCAATCAATGTTAGGATCTGTCTCAATCAGTGCAGATTTGTTATTACTGGAGTACTTTCCCAAAATATCTAAATATTTATTTACTCCAAATTTATCAACTTCAGTTTAAACATTTGTACGATTTCTAAGCACTGAGACTACTGTGAAGATGATGTATATTGTGTTACTATAAGTTTAACTACGAGTATAACTACTCGCGAGTTATTGGGGGGGGTATTGGGGGGGGGGGGGGGTATTGGCTTGGGAAGATAAAGATAAAGATCTACCCAGCAATTGACGCAATTAAAATAAATTAATAATTTAAACACAAGGGTACAGTTTACCGCATTAAGGTATTTTTATGAATCATTTTTGTTGGTAAGATCCTGTTTTATAATAATAATAATAAACACAAAGATATTTCTTTGAGCAATGAAGGACAGTGACACTACAACAACAACACTGAGCCACACTAAAACCAGTTATTTGTCAACAAAACACCTCAATGAGGCTCACAGTTCTATTTATAAACAGAAACAGGCTAGAATGAATAAGGTGTGTATTTTTGTAGCTTCTCGGGTGTCGTCCGAACAAACACAAGGTTGCTATGGCAACTCGGGTAACAACAAGGGAATATTACTAAAAGTTTTAAATATGATTTTTTTAAACCTCGTATTTTTTCACAGGAGTTTGCAACGCGAACGTTTGAATTTTGGGACTGACAAAATGATTTTAAATCATGGAGACCTCAGAAGTCAGATTACCAGATTTACAGGCTGTTAGCGTATAGTGCTGTTATTTGGAGGCTGTTACCATAGAAACATCTTAATTTAACAATATCTAACAATATCCGGCAATTATATAGATTAGAATAGAAAATATTACCTAATACTACTACTACTATCAAGATATAAAGCAAGCTTATACCTCGCTTCCTCACTTATACCATTTAAATTTATATATTAAATCAGCTAAATGATATTATTAAAGAAGCGTTATCCTAATCTCCCTGCCGCACTATAAGAGGTATAATTAAAACATCATAATATAACTTGTGTCTTGTGCTCCTTCATAATATAACTTGTGTCTTGTGCTCCTTCATAATATAACTTATGTATTGTGCTCCTTATTTTCAGTGTTCAGTGGTTGCCTTGGTTACCTTCTCTGTTGTGGGCATATTTCCCTGCTCCTTGTTTGGACATTGTGTGACGTCATTTCTTATACCCAAATATGGGCATGTGAGGGTTTTGTAGGGTAGTATGAGCAATATTAAGGGTTCACTAGTTCGTGTTATTCATTAGTAAAGCCATTTTATATATCCTTGAGAAGCCAATCTAGTGATCTTAAGGTTTCGGGGGATATTTCTATTTTCCCAGTACTTTTATAATACTTAGTTACAATATCTAGTAAGTTGTTTATTGTCTCAAAACACTATACTTTCAGTTACCATAGCAACACTGCAGTTACCATAGCAACACTGCAGTTACCATAGCAACACTGCAGTTACCATAGCAACACTGCAGTTACCATAGCAACACTGCAGTTACCATAGCAACACTGCAGTTACCATAGCAACACTGCAGTTACCATAGCAACACTGCAGTTACCATAGCAACACTGCAGTTACCATAGCAACACTGCAGTTACCATAGCAACACTGCAGTTACCATAGCAACTGTAGAGGAGCACTGTTTAGTCACGTATGTTATACAGTGATATAGTAGTAGTATAGTAATACAGTAGTAGTATAGTAATATAGTAGTAGTATAGTAATATAGTAGTAGTATAGCAATATAGTAGTAGTACCTACAGTAGTAGTATAGCAAAATAGTAGTAGTACCTACAGTAGTAGTATAGCAATATAGTAGTAGTACCTACAGTAGTAGTATAGCAATATAGTAGTAGTACCTACAGTAGTAGTATAGCAATATAGTAGTAGTACCTACAGTAGTAGTATAGCAATATAGTAGTAGTACCTACAGTAGTAGTATAGCAATATAGTAGTAGTACCTACAGTAGTAGTATAGTAATATAGTAGTAGTACCTACAGTAGTAGTATAGCAATATAGTAGTAGTACCTACAGTAGTAGTATAGTAATATAGTAGTAGTACCTACAGTAGTAGTATAGCAATATAGTAGTAGTACCTACAGTAGTAGTATAGCAATATAGTAGTAGTACCTACAGTAGTAGTATAGCAATATAGTAGTAGTACCTACAGTAGTAGTATAGTAATATAGTAGTAGTACCTACAGTAGTAGTATAGCAATATAGTAGTAGTACCTACAGTAGTAGTATAGCAATATAGTAGTAGTACCTACAGTAGTAATACCTCTACAGATTCTCACTTCTGTTTTGCAAGAACATTCTCAGTTTTCAGATCCTTGATTAACGCTACTCTAAAATTAAATAAAGGAATCTTTAAATCGTAGCCTCTAAGTTTATCAACAATATTTAGAAAAATGTGCAGATAACTTCTCCACGATAATTATTGTTTAAATATGGCAAATATTTCAAAGTATAAAGTTGTTTATTATAAAAAAACGAATATTTAAATTCTGCCATGGACTATATTGAATACTTTATTACTTTCAATTTGCTGAAGTATTTACTAAATTTGGGCACGTTTCTTTGCTTAGAAACACTCCAAGAATCCTTTAGAATTGTGATCACCGAGTATTATTTGAACAACTGGTTTCAAATGTCAACTACCCAAATACATAACATCTCTCGGAATGCCCAAATAAGGACAGTTCAGGACACGTGACATGCCCATATAAGGAGATGCTATGTCACGTGGTGTGTAAGTCGCCTGCATCCCGGCACCGTGTGCCTGCGCTAATTATTCAACACTGTATGTTATCTTACTGCTTTAATACTGTTTTCTCGTTGATATGGCTTGTTTCTCGAATCAAGATTCCCTCTGGTATTTTAGCTTACTGTAAATATGTTGAGTTGGGTGATGTTACCATAGTAACGCGCGTGTACAGTGTCTGGTATCCATGGTGACCTGTGTTAGTTACTGAGTATTTCATCACTTCGTAATAAGTTAAACTGCCAGGCTCCGCGCTGCGGTACTAAAATAAACTATTTTTTAGTAGTTCTGCCCAAGTAGAGGGGTAGTAGAGAGGAATAAGGCGGGTGGCTGGGAGTGCTAATTATCATCTCTGTCACGTACTAGCCCGCATGTCTCAAGGGATTCAGTTGCTCTCCTCTTCTTCTCCCCTTCTGACAAACATTTCCTCTTCTCTACTACTTGAACCTCGTCTTCAGCTTGTCTCAAGCTAGAACAAGATGTCTCAGTAAGCAGTACAGGGGTCTGATACTATCACGTGACGTCATCGTCTAAAAATGTACAGTGTACTGTACGTGTTCCTTTCTTTGCAACATGTTACCATGACAACTCCTCCGGCTTCAACTCTACTGCACATTCTCCGCCCTGCATGTTTAACATGTGGTTACCTAACTTAGTCGTACCGTCGTCATGGAAACTACCGTGGTCGTCATGGAAACTACCGTAGTATGTGCGACAAGTACTATGGTTGCTATGGAAACAGTTAGTGGTTGTTATGGTAACAGTAAGATATGTCTCGCTGGGCTCACAGCGTATCACGAGACAATGTATTTGCTGCCCATACTGACCATGTCAGCGCGTTTTTGAATATGTCGCAGGATACACTCTGGAATTCAGACCGGCTAACTCACACACACATATATACTGCTCCCTAGTTGTTATTATCCTACATTAACTCTTCCTCCCTTCACTCGCGTGTTGAGACTAAGTTTGACCCACATTTGTTTTACCCACATTTTCTTTTGTTACTCTCACCATTTCCTTTGTTAATTTCTCGAACCTTTTACATTATTCGGCTCCTTTAAATTTGCTGCTCTCCTTAATTTGCTGTGAACTGTTTCGGAATGCTGTCTTTAGCAACACTCCAGTTACCATAGCAACACTCCAGTTACCATAGCAACACACCAGTTACCATAGCAACACACCAGTTACCATAGCACCACTCCAGTTAACATAGCAACACCTTAGTTACCATAGCTACATGCCAGTTACCATAGCAACACCCCATTTACCATAGCAACACACCAGTTACCATATCAACGCTCCAGTTACCATAGAAATATTTCAGTTACCATAGCAACACTCCAGTTACCATAACAACACCCCGGTTACCATAGCAACACTCCAGTTTCCATTCGTAAGCTACAATTTATCTGATAATGGACTCTTCATCATATTTGTATCTGTCTATAACAGCACAGTTAGAAAATGCACTACCCTGCTAGTGGTTTGTAGCACCTTACCTTACAGAATTACAATAACCCAACAGTACAGATCTACTTGCACTGAGGAATCTTCTTTCTTCGATTGGCATATGGGCAGTATGGGCAGTACCGACTACCGAACAGTATGGTCAGTATGGTCAGTACCGAGTAGTACCGACTACCGAGCAGTATGGTCAGTAGTAGTACCGAGCAGTACCGAATACCGAGCAGTATGGTCAGTACCGAGTAGTACCGACTACCGAACAGTATGGTCAGTATAGTCAGTACCGACTACCGAGCAGTATGGTCAGTAGTAGTACCGACTACCGAGCAGTATGGTCAGTACCGAGTAGTACCGACTACCGAACAGTATGGTCAGTAGTAGTACCGACTACCGAGCAGTATGGTCAGTACCGAGTAGTACCGACTACCGAGCAGTATGGTCAGTATGATCAGTACCGAGTAGTACCGACTACCGAACAGTATGGTCAGTATGGTCAGTACCGAGCAGTACCGACTACCGAGCAGTATGGTCAGTACCGAGCAGTACCGAATACCTAGCAGTATGGTCAGTACCGAGCAGTACCGAATACCTAGCAGTATGGGCAGTAGTAGTACCGAATACCTAGCAGTATGGTCAGTATGGTCAGTAGTAGTACCGAATACCGAGCAGTATGGTCAGTATGGTCAGTAGTAGTACCGAATACCGAGCAGTACCGAGCAGTATGGTCAGTACCGAGCAGTACAGACTACCGAGCAGCATGGTCAGTACCGAGCAGTACAAACCTAACACCGAGCGCTGAGTGTTATAGATCGTACTGCATTCTAACACAGTGTATTAGCGAGCACTAATACTAAGAGGTATATTATCAGGTACATAGTCCTGGTGTGTTACTCTGTAATCCTCCTCACACCTTCACATCATAGAACTACTGGCAGTAGCTTTGTTTAAATCGTTAGCTTTGTTTTTCTTAATTCCGCTCTTTTATTTTTGTTTTTATTTGTTGACTCCACTCTCATCGCTAGCTTAGTTACCATAGCAACACTAGCTTAGCTTGTTTCCAACAATTTTACTGTCAAAATATAAAATGTTCAAACATTACCCTCTTTTCCGAGTCTCATTGTATCGCTTTCTAGCAATGAGTCCATGACAGCACATCTCACAATATATGTTGTCATGGTAACGTTATCTGAGGGTCAGAACAACTGTTTGTAGTGAGGCGAAAGCGAGCTGATAAGGAGTTACCATAGTAACACACGCGCTGATAAGGAGCTGATAAGGAGTTACCATAGTAACACACGCGCTGATAAGGAGCTGATAAGGAGTTACCATAGTAACACACGCGCTGATAAGGAGCTGATAAGGAGTTACCATAGTAACACGCGCTGATAAGGAGTTACCATAGTAACACACGCGCTGATAAGGAGCTGATAAGGAGTTACCATAGTAACACGCGCTGATAAGGAGTTACCATAGTAACACACGCGCTGATAAGGAGCTGATAAGGAGTTACCATAGTAACACACGCGCTGATAAGGAGCTGATAAGGAATTACCATAGTAACACACGCGCTGAGGAGATATGTCCAGAATGAGGACTACACCCCACCACTCCCCCTTATCACGGAGACACAGTGACTCAGCTGCTAAACAGAACATGAAGACAGCCCCCTCCTCCCCCTCCTCTCCCTCCTCTCCCTCCTTCTCCTCCCTCTATTCTCCTAACAGCTGTTTTAGTCCTATCAGAAAGTTAGGCTTCTCTTTCAGACCCTATCTAGTGAGAGAAAAGTACTTCTGTGAACACGACGCTACTGAAGAGGACAAGGTTAGATACACAGTTACCATAGCAACACTACACAGTTACCATAGCAACACTACACAGTTACCATAGCAACACTACACAGTTACCATATCAACACTACATAGTTACCATAGCAACACTACACAGTTACCATAGCAACACTACACAGTTACCATATCAACACTACACAGTTACCATATCAACACTACATAGTTACCATATCAACACTACACAGTTACCATAGCAACACTACACAGTTACCATAGCAACACTACACAGTTACCATAGCAACACTACACAGTTACCATATCAACACTACACAGTTACCATAGCAACACTACACAGTTACCATAGCAACACTACACAGTTACCATAGCAACACTACACAGTTACCATATCAACACTACATAGTTACCATAGCAACACTACACAGTTACCATAGCAACACTACACAGTTACCATAGCAACTCCTCTATTTTGTATCACACGACACACGAACGGTTAATGAAAGCACCTTCTTTACCATAGGAACACTACAGTTACCGTAGCAATACTACAGTTACCGTAGGAACACTACAGTTACCGTAGCAATACTACAGTTACCATAGCAATACCGCAGTTAGCACTTAGCACCTTCTTGGTTACTCCTCTTTTATCTTGCAGTGTGCTTATTATTGCATGTTGACTGATTTTGTAGCATTCTTATAGTAATGCAATTACTGAACCCCTCCTTGCTACTAGAGTACTGAGGGGGGGGGGGGGTACATCATTCTACTGTAAAGTATCAAAAAAACACAAGATTGCCAGATCACAATGATCTCAGATCTCAGCAGAAGTAACACTAAGTAAGCTGCTCTCAGTACGGCTTCAGCAGCCATATCCACTCTTCTGTTACCATAGCAACACTGTATAGTGACCATAGCAACACTACACAGTTACCATATTCCCTCTTCTGACTCCGCTCTCTTTGTACTACTCTAGTACTGATCCTAAGCGGAATATCTTTGTGTTGTCTGGAGCCCTCTCTCTCTCTCTCTCTCTCTCTCTCTCCCTCTCTCTCTCTGTTAGGATATTGTGATATTGTATAGTGCCCTGTATAACCAGTAGTCACCCCCTTTACTCACTACCCTCCTGATGTATACCCTGTATAGTTTGTACTAAGCGAGCACTGAATCTTGCTACCTGGTTACCTGGTTACCTGGTTACCTGGTTACCTGGTTACCTGGTTACCTGGTTACCTGGTTACCTGGTTACCTGGTTACCTGGTTACCTGGTTACCTGGTTACCTTGTTACCTGGTTACCTGGTTACCTGGTTACCTGGTTACCTGGTTACCTGGTTACCTGGTTACCCTGTATAGTTTGTACTGAGCGAGCACTGAATCTTGCTACCACAAGTGACGATGTATTGAAGTGTTACTTTGACAGTTCTGGTTTTGCAAACCTCCCGTCGTTATATTGTACGCTCTTTCCTTCCACTCTAGTCACAATTCCTTTCCTTGTCTTAATCCTTTCTTGGTGTTTGTCGCACATTTCTGCTGAGCTTGAATCTCTCAATTATAGTATTACCTCGGTTTTACACCAGTTCTACTGTTGTTTTAGTACTACTAATTTAGAAGGACAACCTTCCCTGTTCTCTGCCTAATATACGGGATGTAGATTGTAGAGGTAGAAGGGGGCAGGTCCTGTGGTGGCCATGGCAACGTATTGTAGAGGTAGAAGGGGCAGGTCCTATGGTGGCCATGTAGAGGTAGAAAGGGGCAGGTCCTGTGGTGGCCATGTAGAGGTAGAAGGGGCAGGTCCTGTGGTGGCCATGGCAACGTACAATGCGGTCTATAACTATGTGATCCTACTCGACCTCATATTGACTGATGTTTGCCCTTATCAAGGAGGTTCCATAGTAACGCACGGGTTATCGTTTTATGCTACAAAATATAATTCTAAAATCTTAACTGTGGAAGTGCTTTAGAAACTAATCATACTTGATAAACGTGATCTGGAGCACAGTCTAGGTTGTGGTTTGCAGTCTGGATCTGAAGTTAAGCAAGCTGTCAGCCCCTCCTTCGTCAGTGCAGTTTTGTCACGTGATAAACATCTGCTTTCTTATTGGCTGCCTGCCATATCGTGATCTAACATCTGCTTTCTTATTGGCTGCCTGCCGTATCGTGATCTAACATCTGCTTTCTTATTGGCTGCCTGCCATATCGTGATAAACATCTGCTTTCTTATTGGCTGCCTGCCATATCGTGATCTAACATCTGCTCTTTGATTGGCTGCCTGCCAAATCTGAGCTCTCTGATTGGTTCATATTGACAGCCTAATTACCTAGAAATATTTTTATTGAGGCACTTATGTTCTACATGTTAGAGTTTTAGTAGCTGCAAGTGACGTTTTGTGACGTCATGTCACGAGGTGTGACGTCACGTGGTGCGATGTCACGTGGAGTGACGTCACGTGGTGTGACGTGCCACTTGACATACTCTATTTCATATGTAGTGCTTGTTTTTAACAGCTGTCTTTGCACTTCTTTCAAACGAGTACAATTCCATTCTGTTGAAGTGTTGTGTGTCTCTTGTAGTAGTGACGTCATGTCACGTGGTGTGACGTCATGTCACGTGGTGTGATGAAACGTGTCTCTTGTATTAGTACAGTTAGTTGTCTATTGATACACACGGCACTCTGCACTGTAAATGTTTGCTTTGTAATAAGTTGTAGTAACTGTTATAAGTTGAGAGCTTCTCTTTGATAATATCTTGTATCTCTTAGTTAGATAGTGTATCTCTTAATGTGGGAGTTAATTAGTGTGGGAAAGTTGTTGGAAATTGGGAAATTTCGGTTATTTGGACGCTTCAAAAACAATGTTCGTGAACCCCAACTCAATTCATCATTAAAGTGTAATTTGTTTTGTTAAATCGTTAAATTCTCGTTCTAATCCGAAATAAGCAGCCTGTCGATGACAAAACCGTAAAACTTGGCACTGATATCTGATTGGTCGCTTTGCGTCACGTGATACGAATACTGTGCACTGATTGGTTGCTTTGCGTCACGTGATACGAATACTGTGCTCTGATTGGTCGCTTTGCGTCACGTGATACGAATACTGTGCTCTGATTGGTCGCTTTGAGTCACGTGATACGAATACTGTGCTCTGATTGGTCGCTTTGAGTCACGTGATACGAATACTGTGCTCTGATTGGTCGCTTTGTGCTGGAGATATGTTGGACAATCGACCGAGTAACCACACCGTAAGTAACTCCACAGTGAGGTGTGGTTTAACTGTAAAGTAACCCCCCCCCCGGGGGAGTAGTTTCCACTACCTGTCACTGTTTAATCAGTAGTCAATGACTAGACAGGGTTATTGAAAATTACAAAGAATAAAATGGCGTCTGGACTTGGGACCAGCTCATAGTACATTTCATTAATGCCCTCTTTAATGTTTAGAACTTATCACGGGTCGTGTTTAGTTCTACACATTTTGTTCTGAAATAGAAACCAGAGTGATAAAAGTGCTAAATAATAAAAGTGCTACAGAATCAGCTGACCCGAGGCCGGAGCTAACAGTAGTAGTACAGTTAGCTGTACGTACTGTAAACAGTACGTGACTGCGTGTTTTATCTCTGGACTACACATTAAACTTGACCTGAGCTAATAGTACGTGTTCTGTATCAGAATATTAAACTTGACGACATTTATTCCTGGAATGTAATTTGTAATATTTACAAAAATAACAATTTGTGAATTGAACTGAAAATGCTGTGCTCTGATTGGCTGAAACAGAGTTCTTGCACTTCACAGACAGTGGAATTTACGTAAGTATGTTGCAAAAGGAATGTTACCATAGTCACCCAGTAAACACAAGTAGTAACCCGGGAAACGCACGCTAATTCCCGGGTCAGTGGAATTGTCAGATAAACACCTTGTTTAAACTGAAGATACTGTCAACTGGTACTTGAGCATGTTAATGGTTGGTTGTTTGTACCGAGTGTACCAGGTACAGGTACACACTGTGTAGTACACAGTGTGTACCCACTGTGTGTACCCACTGTTTACCCACTGTGTAGTACACTGTGTAGTACCCACTGTGTAGTACCCAGTGTGTGTACCCACTGTTTACCCACTGTGTAGTACACAGTGTGTACCCACTGTGTGTACCCACTGTTTACCCACTGTGTAGTACACTGTGTGTACCCACTGTTTACCCACTGTGTAGTACCCAAAAAAAACTTGGTACTGATATCTGATTGGTCGCTTTGCGTCACGTGATACGAATACTGTGCTCTGATTGGTCGCTTTGCGTCACGTGATACGAATACTGTGCACTGATTGGTCGCTTTGCTTCACGTGATACGACTGGAGATATGTTGGACAATCGACCGAGTAACCACACCGTAAGTAACTCCACAGTGAGGTGTGGTTTAACTGTAAAGTAACCCCCCACCCCCGGGGGAGTAGTTTCCATTACCTGTCACTGTTTAATCAGTAGTCAATGACTAGACAGGGTTATTGAAAATTACAAAGAATAAAATGGCGTCTGGACTTGGGACCAGCTCATAGTACATTTCATTAATGGGCTCCTGGGGGAGTAGTTTCCACTATCTGTTAAATGTGTAGAACTAATCACGGGTCGTGTTTAGTTCTACACATTTTGTTCTGAAATAGAAACCAGAGTGATAAAAGTGCTAAATAATAAAAGTGCTACAGAATCAGCTGACCCGAGGCCGGAGCTAACAGTAGTAGTACAGCTAGCTGTACGTACTGTAAACAGTACGTACCTGCGTGTTCTATCTCTGGACTACACATTAAACTTCACCTGAGCTAACAGTAGTAGTACAGCTAGCTGTACGTACTGTAAACAGTACGTGACTGCGTGTTCTATCTCCTGTATCAGAACATTAAACTTGACCAGAGCTAATAGTACGTGTTCTGTATCAGAACATTAAACTTGACGACATTTATTCCTGGAATGTAATCTGTAATATTTACAAAAATAACAATTTGTGAATTGAACTGAAAATACTGTGCTCTGATTGGCTGAAACAGAGTGCTTGCTACCTAACACTTCACAGACAGTGGAATTTACGTAAGTATGTTGCAAAAGGAATGTTACCATAGTTACCCAGTAAACACAAGTAGTAACCCGGGAAACGCACGCTAATTCCCGGGTCAGTGGAATTGTCAGATAAACACCTTGTTTAAACTGAAGATACTGTCAACTGGTACTTGAGCATGTTAATGGCTGGTTGTTTGTACCGAGTGTACCAGGAACAGGTACCCACTGTGTACCAGGTACTGTGTAGCACACAGTGTAGCAGTGTGTACCCACTGCAACTGTACCCACTGTGTAGTACACAGTATGTACCCACTGTGTAGTACACAGTGTGTAAACAGTGGGTACACACTGTGTAGTACACACTGTGTAGTACACACTGCAACTGTACCCACTGTGTAGTACACAGTATGTACCCACTGTGTAGTACACAGTGTGTAGTACACACTGTGTACTACACAGTGTGTACCCACTGCAACTATACCCACTGTGTAGTACACAGTGTGTACCCACTGCAACTGTACCCACCGTGTAGTACACAGTATGTACCCACTGTTTACCCACTGTGTAGTACACAGTATGTACCCACTGCAACTGTACCCACCGTGTAGTACACAGTGTGTACCCACTGCAACTGTACCCACTGTGTACCTGCTCCTATCTCGTAGTGTGCCTGCTCGGGAGGTTCCAATACTGTAATACTTACAATTAAACTGAGTTGAAAATATGAATTTAAAATAAAAGTTACCTCTCCATTATGGGTAATATTATTAACTTTTAAAATTGTAAATATTTCCAAACGTAAACGTGGTCTTACATAAACTATAAGTAGATACGTACTGTTAGTACGTACTTACACTGTTGGTAGGTATGTTAATCTACCGTTGGGTAACTTTATCACTTAGGTGGTTGAAATACTGTGCACCGATTGGTTAAAATATGTCAGGTGGTTGAAATACTGTGCTCTGATTGGTTAATATATGTCAGGTGGTTGAAATACTGTGCTCTGATTGGTTAATATATTTCAGGTGGTTGGAATACTGTGCTCTGATTGGTTAATATATTTCAGGTGGTTGGAATACTGTGCTCTGATTGGTTAATATATTTCAGGTGGTTGAAATACTGTGTGCTGATTGGTCAATAATCAATATATTTCAGGTTTCTACGTATATCACGTGGGTAAACAACCAGCTAGCACGAGGTGTGAACACTCAGCCCATATCTAACCTGGAGAGGGGAATAAGTGACGGAGTAACTCTGCCTCACTTGCTTCAGATACTCGGTTAGTTCAAATACTCGGTTAGTAATACCTCACTACAAATACTCGGTTAGTAATAACTCACTACAAATACTCGGTTAGTAATAACTCACTACAAATACTCGGTTAGTAATAACTCACTACAAATACTCGGTTAGTAATACCTCACTACAAATACTCTGTTAGTAATAACTCACTACAAATACTCGGTTAGTAATAACTCACTACAAATACTCGGTTAGTAATACCTCACTACAAATACTCTGTTAGTAATAACTCACTACAAATACTCGGTTAGTAATAACTCACTACAAATACTCGGTTAGTTTCGGAGTTCTTCTTTCTTATACATTCTTATCATGTATGTGACTTATAACGTTTGACAGATGAATGTTGTCAAGTAACATCGCTATTGTTTTATGTATTATATTATTAGTAGTAGTAGAAGAGTAGAAGAGTTGAAACAAATCACGTGATTTTCTGAACTTACCGTCCCTAATCCTGATAACAAACCTGTCCCAGAACCTACAAGAACTACGGGATACTAGGTATCTACTTAACAAACTATAACCTGTCCCCCCAGAACCTACAAGAACTATGGGATACTAGGTATCTACTTAACATGTCAATGTTGCTCTATAAGTTTACTATTCTGTCAGGAGAGGAAGCAGTCCCGGAGGTTGTGATCCCTCCTAAAACTGAGGCTCTGAGAAAACAGAACATCAGGCTATGTTTCCAGTACCTACAACAGCGACACATCCACCCCAGAAACAGCACTGCACCAGGTTACATATCTTTACTTTTTAGTATTAGGTTGGTTGTGTAGTAACTATAGTAACCTGATGTAATAACTATAGTAACCAGATGTAGTAACTATAATAACCAGATGTAGTAACTATAGTAACCAGATGTAGCAACTATAGTAACCAGATGTAGTAACTATAGTAACCAGATGTAGTAACTATAGTAACCAGATGTAGTAACTATAATAACCAGATGTAGTAACTATAGTAACCAGATGTAGTAACTACAGTAACCAAATGTAGTAACTATAGTAACCAGATGTAGTAACTATAGTAACCAGATGTAGTAACTATAGTAACCAGATGTAGTAACTATAGTAACCAGATGTAGTAACTACAGTAACCAAATGTAGTAACTATAGTAACCAGATGTAGTAACTATAGTAACCAGATGTAGTAACTATAGTAACCAGATGTCCAGATGTAGTAACTATAGTAACCTGGTAGTGTAATAACTATAGTAACCAGATGTAGTAACTATAGTAACCTGGTAGTGTAGTAACTATAATAACCTGGTAGTGTAGTAACTATAGTAACCAGATGTAGTAACTATAGTAACCAGATGTAGTAACTACAGTAACCAGATGTAGTAACTATAGTAACCTGGTAGTGTAGTAACTATAGTAACCAGATGTAGTAACTATAGTAACCAGATGTCCAGATGTAGTAACTATAGTAACCTGGTAGTGTAGTAACTATAGTAACCAGATGTAGTAACTATAGTAACCTGGTAGTGTAGTAACTATAGTAACCTGGTAGTGTAGTAACTATAGTAACCAGATGTAGTAACTATAGTAACCAGATGTAGTAACTACAGTAACCAGATGTAGTAACTATAGTAACCTGGTAGTGTAGTAACTATAGTAACCAGATGTAGTAACTATAGTAACCTGGTAGTGTAGTAACTATAGTAACCTGGTAGTGTAGTAACTATAGTAACCAGATGTAGTAACTATAGTAACCAGATGTAGTAACTATAGTAACCAGATGTAGTAACTATAGTAACCAGATGTAGTAACTATAGTAACCAGATGTAGTAACTATAGTAACCAGATGTAGTAACTATAGTAACCAGATGTAGTAACTACAGTAACCAGATGTAGTAACTATAGTAACCTGGTAGTGTAGTAACTATAGTAACCAGATGTAGTAACAATAGTAACCAGATGTAGTTACTATAGTAACCAGATGTAGTTACTATAGTAACCTGGTAGTGTAGTAACTATAGTAACCAGATGTAGTAACTATAGTAACCAGATGTAGTTACTATAGTAACCAGATGTAGTTACTATAGTAACCAGATGTAGTAACAATAGTAACCAGATGTAGTTACTATAGTAACCAGATGTAGTAACTATAGTAACCAGATGTAGTAACTACAGTAACCAGATGTAGTAACTATAGTAACCTGGTAGTGTAGTAACTATAGTAACCAGATGTAGTAACAATAGTAACCAGATGTAGTTACTATAGTAACCAGATGTAGTTACTATAGTAACCTGGTAGTGTAGTAACTATAGTAACCAGATGTAGTAACAATAGTAACCAGATGTAGTTACTATAGTAACCAGATTTAGTAACTATAGTAACCAGATGTAGTAACTATAGTAACCAGATGTAGTAACTATAGTAACCAGATGTAGTAACTACAGTAACCAGATGTAGTAACTATAGTAACCTGGTAGTGTAGTAACTATAGTAACCAGATGTAGTAACAATAGTAACCAGATGTAGTTACTATAGTAACCAGATGTAGTTACTATAGTAACCTGGTAGTGTAGTAACTATAGTAACCAGATGTAGTAACAATAGTAACCAGATGTAGTTACTATAGTAACCAGATGTAGTAACAATAGTAACCAGATGTAGTTACTATAGTAACCAGATGTAGTAACTATAGTAACCAGATGTAGTTACTATAGTAACCAGATGTAGTAACTATAGTAACCAGATGTAGTAACTATAGTAACCAGATGTAGTAACTATAGTAACCAGATGTAGTAACTATAGTAACCTGGTAGTGTAGTGGCGACATTGCACGGCTCCCAATCTGGAGACCCAGGTTCAAATACCAGTCAAGTCGTTATACACATTAGTTTACATAAAGTTTAAATCTACTAACTACACTTCTAAGTGTTCAAGTTGTCCCTAGCAGATATCTGGAGGGTGTGATTTAATGTCTAGTTAATATTGGTTAAACGGGTTCCTGTTAGTTGCTTTAACGCGTGCTGCAACCTGTTCTAGTAGTGCTGCAACCTGCACAGTGTGGGCAGGTTCTAAAAACAGCCCTGCAAAATACAGGCAGATAAAGACTTAAAGAGTAACCGAGCACTACACACTATACACAGTGAGCTGTCGTCACGCTGTTTCAAGCTTGTCTAACTGTGCCACAGTACATAACCCTGATAAAGTACATATCAGCATTTAGTAACGTGATGTTGCCATGGTAACGTCACAATGCAGATCTACTGTCGGAAAAACACTTCTAGTTTTAAGTCCTCAGTTGGGTTTTATGTTACGGTGTTTTTACTCACAGGGTTACTAACTGTCACTGGTATGTGCTCCTGATATGTTGTTGTGATTTGTTCCTGTTGTGAAGTATCTGTTGCTTTAACGCCACTCTCACTTTAGTGAAGTTACTCTAGTTATATTGCTATAGTGATCGTTGCTAAAGTTGGATTGCTACAGTGATTGTTGCTATAGTGATTAGTGGGGTTGTCATAGTGATTCGACATGGAGAAATTGATGGCGTGGCTTGTTGCACCCCTGTCTGTAGTCATGATCATGTGGGGTAATTAACAATTAGTTAATTGATTATAATTTACTCAACACATATTTCCACAATTAAGTCAATGTAACGGTGTTGCTGTAATTATTTGTTCCTCAAATTCACTATAGTAACCAAATTTAGTAACAATAGTAACCAAATATAGTAACTATAGTAACCAAATTTAGTAACAATAGTAACCAAATATAGTAACTATAGTAACCAAATGTAGTAACTATAGTAACCTCCTTTTTCAGACGTATCTAACGGTAACGTGAAGTGTATAATGAGGCTAATGTTAGCGCTCGCAGCCAACTTCAAGACTTATCGGCCAGACTCCAGGTCTGTAACACTTGTAACACTTGTTGTTTCATTGCAAACTCTGTAAGCACCTGTAACACTTGTAACACTTGTAACACTTGTAACACTTGTTGTTTTATTGCAAACTCTGTAAGCACAACATTTGGACCCCCAAGTGGTGTCAAAAACGTGAATTAAATAGGTAATAATTATTTTAGTCTCTTGAGTCTTGCAACCATTTTAGGGTTATACGGGTTCCTGCTAGTAACTAAAAACAGCGAGTAAATTATGGTCATTAAATTTGGTAATTAATTAGTCTCCCTAATTACTGGCCGGTTACTAACAATAATAATATTAATAGATACTTATTAATATCTTCAGTTGTTGATTTACGTTTACGTTTACAATTAATAAATAATTAATCATGGTCATTAAATGGTAAATAATTAGTCTCCCTAATTAATTAATATTGGTTACGTTTACAATTAATTAATAGGATTATTCCTCAGGGCTATTGGCTACGTCTGTAAGAACTCAGAACACCCCAGTAACGGAAACATGGTATCGCACGACAGTAACATAGGTATGTTACCAATAACCATAGTAACTAAGTAACCATATGAACTAAGTAACCATAATAACTTTGTTTCTCTGTGGTATAGAAATGTATATGTTTATATTTATTGAGCTTATTTTCATAGTGTTCAACTCCATTTATACATTGGTTCTTAATTCTATTAATAGCTTCTTACTTTCTGTTTTATACTTTAAATCTTCTGTTGATGAGTATCGACAAACAATTATAAAATTATTATAAAATTATTATTCCGACACTTTATTTCCTCGTCTTCGTACAAGTTTTAAAAGTAGATTTGAAAGTTATTCCGGTAGGTAGAAAGTTGGTAGAGTAGCACGATGAAAGGAAACTATTTGCATTGCCTGCGGAGGGTCTAGTAACGTTGTAACATTGTAACTACACCACGTGACACATAGCATTGCCTGCGGAGGGTCTAGTAACGTTGTAACATTGTAACCCTCCGCAGGCAATGCTACACCACGTGACACATAGTGGGATTCTTGACATACTAACAGAGTATCAGCTCAGCCAGATTCTAACGGCTTGTAAGGATTGAGATCATAAAGTTGCCCTATACTGGATATTGTCACCGCGCATTTGCACGTGCAGCCACTACACACGTGTAGTTTTACTTTGCGCATAACTTGCACGTGCAGTTTTACATTGCGCGCATTTCCACGTGCAGCCACTGCTACAGCTGATAGGAATACACAAGGAATACAAGGAATACAAATTTAAAATCTTAAGCTACAATAGTAACTGTTAAGATAATAACAATATCATAAGATTTGAATTTATTATATTAATATAACTTAAACTAAAGTGAAACATAAAGATTTTGACAAGAAATATTTTGTTTACAATCGCCTTGGTAATGCTGTAATGCTTGAGCCAGGCCACTTTGCACTCGTTGTTGCGCGAAAAGAAACAAAAGCGCTGGTACAGTGATTTTCAGTGTTCATGTACTGGCCAGAGAGTCGACGAATTTCTTGCGGTTGTTAAAACACGTAGTGGCAAATCTAGCAACGACTCTCGTGAGGTGGACTTGACTTTCATTCGTGATTAATTCAATGATTTCACTGTTGTTGCTGATGAATTTGATCACGTTTGCTCCAGGGATGACAGTGTAAACAGAACAAGATGACGCAGATGGTTTGATTGAATTTGATATGATTGATTGGATCTTGTCTCGGACTTTTCGCCTCGATGCAGCGTTAAGATCACAATGGTTAAGGAAGTGATCTTCATTCTCAATAATACCAGAACCTAAGACTATATTGCACCAGGAGCATATTCGCTCATCGCGAGGAGTTTGATTATATCGGCCAAGTTCAATTTCGAGTCGATGTGCACTGATCCGCAGTCTTGTGATATTAGCACGGTCTGCATATTTAATGACACTGTCTAGGTAATACTCTTTGTTAAATTTGGATTTTAGGTCACGATAGAATTCTAATTTCCGAGAAGTGTTGATACAGGACCCCCAATATTCTCTAAAGCTACTTTTCAAAGTTTTAGTAATGACGTGTGGTGTGAATATTTTACTCCCGATGGGTTGTGTTGATTGCGGAGGAATTCGTTTCTTGAAACCGTTGTGAATAAGAAAGTCCTCTTTTGGTGGTTTTGCGATACTCGGGTTACTTTCGAAAATTGACTTGGAGTGATTGTTTTTGAGTGTGCGGTAGGCTGTGACATGATCGGTAGAGAAACATGGGTCTAGCGCGAGGACAGGCTCCAAACCTCTGTACCAGTCCAATTTCATGTTCATCTGTTCTTTGAAAGCTAAGGATACAAGGGAGTTATCTTTGAGATTTTTCAAGCGTTGGGTATATTTGAGAGTGAGGTTAATACATTCATAGATTAATGGGTAGCGGCCTGACTCACCCCAGACGCCTGCGTTACTGGTTTTACGATTTACACCCAGTGACCATTTAAGAAAGTGAAGGTGAACTTTTTCGCTGTTCAGAAGACTAATTTTCTTGAGGATACTAGTTTGAAATTTTGTTTTTGTGTCGGGATCCATATTGAGATCGACTTGTTTTGTTATGTGTTTTATGATAGCCATATTAGGTGTGTAAATAGGCGCTCCGTAAAGAACGATAGGTTTAATAAGAGCGTCAAAGAGTGTTGTTAGAGAACGGAATGATAATTTGGATTTGTTTACTGAGCTTTTCATGCCATAAAGTGCACGCATGGCTTTCTTTTTGAGCTCAGTTCGGGCATTTGTGAATGTGCCGGATTTGTGTATTTCGATTCCTAGATAACAGTATGACTCGACTTCTTCTAACAAGTGATTACCTATTTTGAGGGGAACCGGCTGATAATTATCGAAGCGGGAATTAAATTTCATGAGTTTAGTTTTATCTGCATTAATTTCGACGCCCCATTCCAAGCAGAAATTGTTCAAAGCATCGAGTTGCTTTTGGAGGGTTTTGGGGTCCAGTGCCAAGAGTATCAGATCATCTGCCCATAGTAAGTGACTGATAAGTTGGTTCATTAGTTTTGGACAGTTATCAAATTCTAGTCGAGGGGAAAGATCTCTAATGTATATTTTAAAAAGATCAGGGGAAAGTGGATGACCCTGTTCAGTTCCTTTATTGATATCAAATTTTTCGCTGACAAATCCAGATAGTTTTATCTGGCCAGTGGAATTTTTATACATATGTTTAAGAACATTAAATGATTTGCCAGTGATACCTAGTTTAGCTAACTTTAAGAAAAGAGCTTCACGACAAACAGAGTCGAAAGCTTTCCGGAAGTCCACGAAAACAGCATAGACGGGAACCTTGAGCTTTTTGTATTTAGACGTAATGGTGTTGAGTGTGAGTATGTGGTCATATGTTTGAGCTCCTTTAGCGAAGCCAAGTTGATTTATGGGGTCCGGGTTGTATTCATTTTTGAACTTGATTATCCTGTTTAGCATAATGGTCGAGAATAGTTTCCCGATTGTACTACTCACAGCAATTGCTCTGTAATTGTCGGGATTATCTTTGTCGCCTTTTTTGTGTAGGGGTGTTATAATGCTGTTGTTCCACGGGTAAGTTCCAGTGTCCAAACAGCGGTTAAATACTTTGCAAAGGAGTTGTGTATTTGTTGTGGACAAGGTCTTCAGTATTTCATTGCATATCATATCCTCCGAGGAACTTTTGCCGTTTTTGAGTGAAGAGAGCGCAGTAGATATTTCGTCCACAG
This sequence comes from Bolinopsis microptera, assembly GCF_026151205.1. NCBI lineage: Eukaryota > Metazoa > Ctenophora > Tentaculata > Lobata > Bolinopsidae > Bolinopsis > Bolinopsis microptera. The sequence goes on along the minus strand of NC_087084.1, from coordinate 15,787,136 downwards.
AGATCTGGCCATTGAGTATTGATTGTGCAGGGGATGGTTGGCAATTATTGTTAATAGCCTCTGCATTTTGAAGCATTTCTTCCTTATTCTCTACAGTTATGGTGCTATGTGCATTGGCATAAAGTTTACCAAAGAATTTTTGAAAGTTGTCCATGTCATGGCAATCAAATTTGTCAACTCTTCCTTTAAATTTTTTCAGTTTTTTGAATTGTTTCCAGTTTAGAATTTTACCAGATTCGATATCTGTATTCAGTTTGTCAAGATATTTGTTTTTGGTACGGTCAATTAAACTTTTGTACGTATTTTTTACTTGGTAAAAATTTTTTAGAAGATAATCGCTATTGGGGAAATCAGAAACAATTTGAGCTGCACGAATACAGGATATTTTAGCTTCTCTAGTGGCTTGTGTGAACCAGGGTTGTTTATTTATGGATCCCTTTTTGGTTATTTTGGGATGTTTGGTCTTTTGGAGACATTTGTCTGCTATTTTGTTCAAATGAACTGTGATATCTTCGTTCAATTTGTATGTACCTAGGAGATCTTCGGGATAATTTGTTTCTAAGAGGGTTTTGGAACATTCTTCCACAAGTGGGTCCAACATTGTATCCCGTAAGCTTGAAAGGCTATCAGGATTTATTTTGTAACGAAGTGGGGCTCGAGCGTAAGTTTCATGGAGTGCCTTTGTGTTTACAAGAATGTTGGAAGGAGAGAAGTTGAGTGCCAGGAGTAGTGGTTTATGATCAGAAAAGCAAGTGAACGGCTGGATTGTCATATGACATACATACTTACTGCAGTTTGGTGATATAATAAAGTAGTCAACAACGCTGGCACCGCTGGTCTGGATACAAGTGAAGTCACCATATGAGTCTCCTAAAGTTCTCCCATTGAGAATATGGAGTTCATTATTGACAAGCATTTCTAGAAAGGGTCTTTTGTAATTGTTCGACTTTTTGTCCTTTGAGTTCCTGGTTGGGAGTTCTTGGGGGGTGTAGTCTTCTGGCAGGGGAATGAAGCTCTCGTAGCCACATTTCTCTCCTTTGATGAAGTCAATGTCATGGCCGATACGCGAGTTGAAGTCACCACAGGTAATAACATCGCCTTTACTTAGAAGAACATTAAGAAATTGGTCCAGTTCACGGATGGTGTCAAAGCCCGAAATATCTGAGTTTTTAGAGGAAGTGTTAGCTGGCTTAATGTATGAGTTAACAATGAATATATCATTATCTACGCCAAAGTAATTTTTTTCAAGTTTACAGGCAACAACATCTTCAATTGTGGATTTTTCAAGTTTTACGCCTTTGGCTATTTCGTTTTGGACCATGATGCATACGCCACCATGTTTTTTGTCCCGGCGGGTTTTATTGAAGGACCTGAAGCCCGAGTGTTTAACCGGTTGTCTTATTTCTTGAAGGCAGACAAAAGGAAACTTGTCAAAGACGGCACAAAATTGAGGGTCATCAAACTTAGAGCCAAAATTTGTATTTGTTGATTGGATGATATGACGTCACAACACGTGATATGCTGACGTCACGAAATCTCCTTTTAAAGTTTCGCCTAAGGACGGATTCTGTGAATATTTGCAATATCGCTGTCTGATTTGTCTAGGCAACCTATTCTTAGTGGATATCTGTATTCTGTACGTGGTATGGGTATTAATGAGAGCTCGGTGCATAAAGCCAGTAGAAGAATGGAATGCACTATCAGGATATGTTACTATTTCTATATTATATTCTAACCAAAGTTACCTCAGTAGCCATTGTAACCATTACTAGTAACTTAGTAACCATAGTAACCATGGTAACCATAGTAACCATAGTAACCGTACAGGTGATACTGATGATATGGGATGGATGTATGACCAAGTAATAGACACAAGGAAGCAGCTAGAAAGTCTAAAACACCTGTTACTCAAGGATATTACAGATGACGAGAAGGTTACTTATGACTAGATGTAGTGATGTACTATACTTTATCCGATTTCAAACAAGAACTTGCTTTTTGCGTTATGTTCTTTAGAAGATAAAATAGATACTTTTTAATTTATCTAAGATATAACCGACAACATCGGTTTCGTCGAGCGTAAACAATAATTTCTGTGAAAATAAGGCTCTCAAATGAGCAGCCTATTTCATTTATTGCTCGTCATGTGGGCATCACGTGACAGTGGTATTATAGTTAACCACGTGTTCTAGTTAACCACGTGTTCTAGTTAACCACGTGTTCTAGTTAACCACGTGTTCTAGTTAACCACGTGTTCTAGTTAACCACGTGTTATTATAGTTAACCACGTGTTCTAGTTAACCACGTGTTCTAGTTAACCACGTGTTCTAGTTAACCACGTGTTCTAGTTAACCACGTGTTCTAGTTAACCACGTGTTATTATAGTTAACCACGTGTTCTAGTTAACCACGTGTTCTAGTTAACCACGTGTTATTATAGTTAACCACGTGTTATAGTTAACCACGTGTTCTAGTTAACCACGTGTTCTAGTTAACCACGTGTTCTAGTTAACCACGTGTTCTAGTTAACCACGTGTTCTAGTTAACCACGTGTTCTAGTTAACCACGTGTTCTAGTTAACCACGTGTTCTATTTAACCACGTGTTCTAGTTAACCACGTGTTCTAGTTAACCACGTGTTCTAGTTAACCACGTGTTCTAGTTAACCACGTGTTCTAGTTAACCACGTGTTCTAGTTAACCACGTGTTCTAGTTAACCACGTGTTCTAGTTAACCACGTGTTCTAGTTAACCACGTGTTCTAGTTAACCACGTGTTCTAGTTAACCACGTGTTCTAGTTAACCACGTGTTCTAGTTAACCACGTGTTCTAGTTAACCACGTGTTCTAGTTAACCACGTGTTCTAGTTAACCACGTGTTCTAGTTAACCACGTGTTCTAGTTAACCACGTGTTCTATTTAACCACGTGTTCTATTTAACCACGTGTTCTAGTTAACCACGTGTTCTAGTTAACCACGTGTTCTATTTAACCACGTGTTCTAGTTAACCACGTGTTCTATTTAACCACGTGTTCTAGTTAACCACGTGTTCTAGTTAACCACGTGTTCTATTTAACCACGTGTTCTAGTTAACCACGTGTTCTAGTTAACCACGTGTTCTAGTTAACCACGTGTTCTAGTTAACCACGTGTTCTATTTAACCACGTGTTCTATTTAACCACGTGTTCTAGTTAACCACGTGTTCTAGTTAACCACGTGTTCTAGTTAACCACGTGTTCTAGTTAACCACGTGTTCTAGTTAACCACGTGTTCTAGTTAACCACGTGTTCTAGTTAACCACGTGTTCTATTTAACCACGTGTTCTATTTAACCACGTGTTCTAGTTAACCACGTGTTCTAGTTAACCACGTGTTCTAGTTAACCACGTGTTCTAGTTAACCACGTGTTCTAGTTAACCACGTGTTCTATTTAACCACGTGTTCTAGTTAACCACGTGTTCTAGTTAACCACGTGTTCTAGTTAACCACGTGTTCTAGTTAACCACGTGTTCTAGTTAACCACGTGTTCTAGTTAACCACGTGTTCTAGTTAACCACGTGTTCTAGTTAACCACGTGTTCTAGTTAACCACGTGTTCTAGTTAACCACGTGTTCTAGTTAACCACGTGTTCTAGTTAACCACGTGTTCTAGTTAACCACGTGTTCTAGTTAACCACGTGTTCTAGTTAACCACATGTTCTAGTTAACCACGTGTTCTAGTTAACCACGTGTTCTAGTTAACCACATGTTCTAGTTAACCACGTGTTCTAGTTAACCACGTGTTCTAGTTAACCACATGTTCTAGTTAACCACGTGTTCTAGTTAACCACGTGTTATTATAGTTAACCACGTGTTATAGTTAACCACGTGTTCTAGTTAACCACGTGTTCTAGTTAACCACGTGTTCTAGTTAACCACGTGTTCTAGTTAACCACGTGTTCTAGTTAACCACGTGTTCTAGTTAACCACGTGTTCTAGTTAACCACGTGTTCTAGTTAACCACGTGTTCTATTTAACCACGTGTTCTAGTTAACCACGTGTTCTAGTTAACCACGTGTTCTATTTAACCACGTGTTCTAGTTAACCACGTGTTCTAGTTAACCACGTGTTCTAGTTAACCACGTGTTCTAGTTAACCAGGTGTTCTATTTAACCACGTGTTCTAGTTAACCACGTGTTCTAGTTAACCACGTGTTCTAGTTAACCACGTGTTCTAGTTAACCAGGTGTTCTATTTAACCACGTGTTCTAGTTAACCACGTGTTCTAGTTAACCACGTGTTCTAGTTAACCACGTGTTCTAGTTAACCACGTGTTCTAGTTAACCACGTGTTCTATTTAACCACGTGTTCTAGTTAACCACGTGTTCTAGTTAACCACGTGTTCTAGTTAACCACGTGTTCTAGTTAACCACGTGTTCTATTTAACCACGTGTTCTATTTAACCACGTGTTCTAGTTAACCACGTGTTCTAGTTAACCACGTGTTCTATTTAACCACGTGTTCTAGTTAACCACGTGTTCTAGTTAACCACGTGTTCTATTTAACCACGTGTTCTAGTTAACCACGTGTTCTAGTTAACCACGTGTTCTAGTTAACCACGTGTTCTATTTAACCACGTGTTCTATTTAACCACGTGTTCTAGTTAACCACGTGTTCTATTTAACCACGTGTTCTATTTAACCACGTGTTCTAGTTAACCACGTGTTCTAGTTAACCACGTGTTCTAGTTAACCACGTGTTCTAGTTAACCACGTGTTCTAGTTAACCACGTGTTCTAGTTAACCACGTGTTCTAGTTAACCACGTGTTCTAGTTAACCACGTGTTCTAGTTAACCACGTGTTCAGGTGTTACTGGACGAGGTGGGAGTTGAAGTGAGTGAGCCTGTTTGTAATAGCTGTCAGGATACTTCAGAGAAGATGAGATCACTGGAGCATCTCGTCACGCAACGAGACCAGCAGGTACTATATAGACACAAGTAACCATAGTAACCATAGTAACTGGAGCATCTCGTCACGCAACGAGACCAGCAGGTAACCATAGTAACCATAGTAACCATAGTAACCATAGTAACCATAGTAACTGGAGCATCTCGTCACGCAACGAGACCAGCAGGTAACCATAGTAACCATAGTAACCATAGTAACCATAGTAACTGGAGCATCTAGTCACGCAACGAGACCAGCAGGTACTGGGCACTTGCCAGGGCCTTAGGATATTCGTTTCATTATCCCCGATATTCGCGAGCTTTTACATTTATAATACACAGTAAAATAACAGGTGAGTTTCATCGCTAAATAGTGCACTTTTGTGGCATATTGAACAGTATTCCGGCACAATCCCTGCTAAAAACGTTCCCGATTGCTTGCGGAGTATTAGTAATCCTGTGCCTCGTGACACTAAAATAACTGTAATATTGCAGCTGATGGAGCTAAAGGCGGAGGTGCTGCACTTGAAGACACGTGACAAGTATATGACCAATGAGTTGGACGAGAGGAACGTGCAGATCACTAAACTTAAACTACTGCTCGAGCGAAAACAGGTGGGTCATTTACTAAAAGCTTCTACTCACACACACGCTCCCTCACGTGACGTCTCACTCTCCCTCGCGTGACGTCACACGCTCCCTCGCGTGACGTCACACTCTCCCTCGCGTGACATCACACTCTCACTCGCGTGACGTCACACTCTCCCTCGCGTGACGTCACACTCTCCCTCGCGTGACGTCACACGCTCCCTCGCGTGACGTCACACTCTCCCTAGCGTGACGCCACACTCTCCCTCGCGTGACGTCACACGCTCCCTCGTGTGACGTCACAAACTCCCTAGCGCGACGTCACACCTCACGTGATAAAGTCCTCCTCTCTAAGATTAACTCTCTCCCAGGCAGTATCAGACTCCTCAAAGCCGCGCGACAAGAAGGAAGCAAGAGAGAACACTAAAATCCTGTACTATCTGGGCACCTCTACTACTCCTTATCTCTCTTCCTGTCCTAAACCTCTGGGGGAGATATCACTACGCGACTTTAAGAACGTGGTTAACAGGGCCGGTAGATACAGGTTAGTCTCCTCACGCTCACACGTGGTGTGACGTCATGTCACGTGGTGTGACGTCATGTCACGTGGTGTGACGTCATGTCACGTGGTTTATAGGGCCGGTAGATACAGGTTAGTCTCCTCACGCTCACACGTGGTGTGACGTCATGTCACGTGGTGTGACGTCATGTCACGTGGTGTGACGTCATGTCACGTGGTGTGACGTCATGTCACGTGGTTAATAGGGCCGGTAGATACAGGTTAGTACTCACTACTAAGTCTCCTCACGTTCGGCACTTTTAACTTTAATTCGGTACATTATTTAAATGTGTTAGTTGGTTAATTACCTCTTTATAACAGGCGGTAATGTGTTAGTTGGCTAATTACCTGTTAATTACCTCTTCATAACACCCCCCTCTCAGGTACAACTTCAGAACGTTTGATAGAGATGTGGGACCAGTAAAGCAGGAACTAGCAGAGGATGGAGCCCTGTTGCCAGGGTGGGAGGGACGCATTGTCGGCTTCGTGGAGGAACTACCCCCCGGCAATAGTCTCGACCACATCGAAATATAGACACGTGGTGTGACGTCATGTCACGTGGTATGACGTCATGTCATGTGGTGTGATGTCATGTCAAGTGCTGAGAAAAGCACATTTATAACTATTATTAACCATAGGACATTTTGAATCCTACAGAGAAATTGGTTGGAGCGGGTTTAGTGGTTACATGTAACGTGTGCTGTGCAGAAAGCTTTGCTGTAGATCACAAACTGATTTTATCATAGAGAGGTCCGACATAGAAACATAGATCTTAATTTTATATAGTCCCGCGCGTATGTTGTTTTGTCGCACTTGGCACTTGGCCAAACTTCGTGTTATGTCACAAGTCACGTGGCGCAGATTATGAGGCATATTATTACATTAATATGTAATATTCACCTGTAATATTACATTAAAATGTAATATTCACCTGTAATATTACATTAATATGTAATATTCATTAGTCCCTTGAATTCAGAGGTTTTTATTTGTGCTTTATACTGATTTCTTGGCTAACAAATGAACTGATGAATAAATTTGTTAATTTATAGCTAGTTATTTAGAAAATGATAGAGGCTATTTACTAGAGTAGTAGTACTATTACTACTAGGGTAATTATGCTGATTTTATTTAGATTGAATGAACTGATTACTAAAAAGTATTTATTTTGCAAGACTGGGAAATGTGTTAACGTGTCTTTAATTCATGGTAAAATATTTGCGGTGTGCAATTTTGGGGGACCTATTTTACTCCTTTAGATTTATTTATTGTTTCGTTTTTATGCTGTATATTTTGTTAAAAATTGTAAAAAAGTTCCAAGCTCAGTTGAAAAAGGACAGTTAAAATCTTTTGATCTAAATTTATACAAGTCAACCAGAAAAACTGGACGAAGATAACTGGATATTGAATAAAACTAAGTAAAGTAGAAATAACCATAATTAGCTGTTGTTTATGTTCTTTCGTCTTCGAAGACATATATTTTTTAAATAAATTGTCGGTGAAATTAAATAAATGTGGCTAATATTACTGTTATGTTATATAAATCGTGTCCTATCAATATTTTGCTTTGTTCAGTTGATTAAATTAACTTGTATTACTTGTATTACTTAATTTCATCAGTGAAAAGCGCCCACGTGCATATACTCGAGTATTGTATCAAGTCGTGACCCCCATTGCAGCCGCGCACTGTCAATTAAACATATAAGATAATTAATACACAGATCCAGTATTTATTAGTTGCTATGGTTATACGCTCAGTGATTACCTAGTTTTTCTGCACGGGGATATAACAATTAAACACAGATTTAATAGACTCATACTGTACCCTACATTCTATAAAACTACATTCTATAAAACTACATTCTATAAAACTTCAGCTGCAAAATAAAACTACAAAAGGTTGGTTTCATAAGGTAGAAGAGTTTCTTGCTCTCATCAAATTGTTAGCAATTGCCGACTCGTGCACATTATATGTTCGAAACGCTCAGTTTAGGACTTAGGAGTGATTAGTAAACAACTACTGCATGATTTGTGAAAACAAAATTCAGCATCAAAAGTTTAATTCATTCATACCATAAAACCATGATACCAAGAATACCGGACCAGGAATTACATACCAATATCAAAAATCAATAGTTCCCACAGTCAGACAACGAATGAGTTTAAAAATTCCAACAAAATCTTTATAACATCATTGGTAAAACATTTTCGGACATCTTCAGTACCTAATAAAGATAAGGGTTAATACTCCAATTATATCAGAAAGTTATAATTAAAACTAAAGGATGCCAGGTAAAAAGAAGTCGAACTCTCAAAAATGGAATGGGAAGCACTCTAGGTATGGGGGGTTGTGAGGCCCCAACTAGTAGAAAAAACACTAGTCCCTGCATTACATACCAATATCCAGCAAAATCAAGTATTTTTTTCTCCAAACGTGCCCTCCTAGCAGCAGTCCAACTATTTCTGTTGACGTTGAAAAGCTTGACCATGTCTACTATCATCTCGTCTGATATACCAGATTTTGTTATATATTTGTACTTCAAATATATAACAAATAGTTTGAGGAAGCGATGGCGATGTAACTGAGTCATTGTATTTTAATGTTACCATGGGGTGGCCGCATTGTCTCTATTCATCACAGCCCAGGAGTTTTACCGCCTCTAATAATGACAAACAATTGATACTCGATACGTTCTTTGAATGAAATATAATAAACTTGTTACCTAGCAACCGTGTTACAGATAGTCGATACCCTTTACTTGCCTCACAGAGGGTCAATCGATAACTGCAATTACGAGACCTGACAAATAAGTTTATATCATTTGTCTTAGAGTTATTTTTTCGGTTTTGAGTAGAAACATCTAGAAACAAAATTCAATGTCGAAATTCAAAATTCACGGATTTCATCTGAACAGCTTACTTTCAAAACTTTTCGATTGTAGATTTTCAGAATAACCAAGGTTAACGAATAACTGCTGATCAATTAACTTTTGATATTTGGTTAATAATATAACTATCGTGCAGGAATGCTCCCAATGCGATACATAGTCTAGCGAGCCTGATTTTTAGATGCTCGGTCTTAATCGGCCTTTGCAAGATGTACGCTTTCCTGATCCACAAAAGGGTTGGCGAAAGAGATGTTTCTTGCAATTCATTCAATTTCATACCATAAAACCAAGATACCAAAAATACCGGACCTAAAATAATTTAGCATTGCAGGTTCGGGCCAAATTGTTGCCCGCAACAATTGTTGCTGTCACGTGCTATTAGCAACGCGACCACTGACCAATACCCCACCTGAAGATTGTTATTGATTTTGCTGGATTGGTATGTAATCCCTGGATTGAGATATGTTGGCCGCAGTTTAATTTTAATTTATACAATGGGGAAAATGTTAACTTTATCATTAACTTTATCATAAACTGCTTACAAGGGAATATTAGGTTACAATCTCTAATTGAATCATTGCTCTCTGTTGCTATGGTTACATACCTGTTGCTATGGTTGCAAAGAGATTTCTTCTTTAATTGAACCTTGCGAGTAATAAAAGTTGTAAAAGCTGGCTACATTTATTCTAATCAGTGTTGCTATGGTTACATACCTATATCTAGTCATTGACTACTGATACCTTATCAGCTATCATCGCTCTTTTAAATACTAAAATCCTTTAGTCTTTTAATGTAGTAGTGGTGGTATAGTAGTGCCGAGAGTACTAGTAGCATGTCCCGCTTATGACTATAGGTAAAACAGTATTTTGTGGTCTCACTTGAAGCACACGCTCCAGCAGTAGTACTATATACTAGTAGTAGTAGTAGTGGTAGTAGTAGTAGTACTAGTAGTACTAGTAGTAGTGGTAGTACTAGTAGTACTAGTAGTACTAGTAGTAGTACTAGTAGTACTAGTAGTACTAGTAGTAATAGTAGTATTAGTACTAGTAGTACTAGTAGTAGTGGTAGTACTAGTAGTACTAGTAGTACTAGTAGTAGTACTAATAGTACTAGTAGTACTAGTAGTAATAGTAGTATTAGTACTAGTAGTACTAGTAGTAGTGGTAGTACTAGTAGTAAGAGAGAACATCAGTAATAAGGTCCTTAACACAGCAAGATCACTGTCACGCAAAGTTCAGGCTCCTGATGACCAGACATCATTACATCTTCCAATCAGGGTCATATCTACTTATGGTAGTGATGATGATCTGGTGTCTGTGACTAAGAAGTATGAAGAACACCTCTCAAGAACGAGGAGTTTCAGTGAAAGTGACACTGCTGAAACATCCCAAGAGACCTCCTCAACATCCACCACGCCTAGAAAGACAATTTTCAGTTACACAAAGAAAACAGGGCCAAGCCTAAAATCTCGCCTCGTCAAATTGAAAGAACTTGCTTTAGGAGCTCAACATGGCCCAACCAGCAAATGCAATGTGCCAAGATGCAAATGTTGTGAACTTGTCAAAGGCACCCGTGAATTCAAAGTGAACGGCAAGAAGGTTAAAGCTTCCCCTGGAAACTGCCAGAGCTACAACATCATTTATCTGTTCCAATGTAGTGTCTGTGGAAAGGCTTACGTCGGTCGCACAACTCGATCTCTACGGGTTAGGACTGGAGAACATAGGGTCAAATATTACAAACTTTTAAATGGTGATAAGGTAGATGAAACAAGTGATGAATATAGTTTGGGTTTACATTTGTTGGATCATGGTTTTAGACAAAGGGAAGATTTTAACAAAATTTTTAATGTGTCAATTATTGATAATTCTAGTCCTAAAACTTTGGATGTCCGTGAACATAAATATATTCAACTACTCAAGACTTTAAAACCTTTGGGAATTAACACTATAAATCCTTTTGGCCTTCCATTACTCCTAACTTCTTAATTTTAACTTTATAACCGTTTTAAGAGTGTCCAGATTTTTAAAGGAATTTTGGGTTTTACTAACTTTTTACAATTTCTAGGGCTTATGTCACTGAAGATGACGCCTTGCAACATGTTTGACGATAGCCTGTAGATTGATAGTTTGATCTCAGTATTTACAACAATTCATCTAGTTTGATTGATTCAAAGGGAAACAAATTCCTCTGTTACTAGTAGTACTAGTAGTACTAGTAGTAGTAATAGTAGTATTAGTACTAGTAGTAGTAGTAGTGGTACTAGTAGTACTAGTAGTAGTGGTAGTACTAGTAGTAGCTTAGTAGTAGTGGTAGTAGTGGTAGTAGTACTAGTAGTAGTACTAGTAGTACTAGTAGTACTAGTAGTAATAGTAGTATTAGTACTAGTAGTAGTAGTAGTGGTAGTAGTAGCTTAGTAGTAGTAGTGGTAGAATGCTCCGCTCTGATCACCATCAATTAAACTAATACCCTGAGCTGTTATGTGTACTATACTGGTTATTACATAATTAGTAGTACCGCATACAAGGAAGCTAGCAGCTTATTAATATGTAAATTGTAAATGATCTGATTTAGCTGGAAGGGAAGCTAGCAAGCTACTCTATGCATATGCACATTGCACATGGCCCTGGGTGCTCGGGGTAGCTCTTCTTTAAAGCCACACGTGCACTTGGGAACGAGCTACTTTGTTATGGACATTAGTTGTAACGAGCAGGGCTAAAACCAGCAGACTAAGGAACCCTCCTCTCTCCTCTCTCTCTCCTCTCTCCTCCTCCTCTCCCTTCTCTCTATCTCACCTGATCCAGGGTTCTGCGGAGAGCTATTGTCTTTTTACAACGGGGCTCAATCCAGTGCTTAATAGTTGCTATGGTTACACGCGCAGTGCTCATTTAAATACAGAGCGTTCTATGAGTTAACCAAGATCTCCAAAATAACCCTGCAGTACAAAGCCCCTGGACAATGCTTCCTCCTAGACAGTCCTTTTACCTGAGCTAAGCGTCAGAAACACTCAGGTTAGTAACAGTTCTGGCAGGACAAGGAGCAGTTAGAGAGCTGAAAACGGCGCCTCCTGACCTCCATTACAATAGTAGCAGCCTCCATTACCCCGTTCAGAGTTAACCTCTTCCTGGGAGAGCTCCTGCTACTCCCGCCTCACTCACACACCCCTCCGCATCCTCCACACACTCACGCGATAAGGTGTGCGCCTCATCCACAGGGGTCCGCACATCCACAGGTCAGGCGGAGCACAGGGGTCTCAGTAAAGGTGGTCTGCAGACCATCCCAGGAGTCTATATAACAGACAGAATCGGACAAGTTGCTCACAGTTCAGTTTGCAGCAGCGGTTAGGGACTCATGGCGTTTTGGTGCCATCTTTTCGGTACTGACTATCCAAATATTCGGACCGTTATTGCCTTTTACTCTGATTGGATGTTTTTGTTTGAATTTAGATTCATTTTAGCAATTTTATATTTCCTAGTTCAGTACTAAATACTAATGGATGGAAGATGAAGCTCACATATTTGGTTCAAATCACAAGACGACTGTAAAAGACTTGTATCCTTTGAATAAACCCCAACACCCTCCCCGCCCTCCCCCCCCTCCCCCCAATACTCTCCCTAATCTTTCCCTGAAATTTAAAAGTTGACAAATTGGTGGCTACTTTAAAAAAGTAAGTGACATTTCTCTTCTTATTGCTGTAACTAATTTATAACTTATAAACTGTATTTCAATAAAAAAACGTGTTCTTGAAATGTTAACTCTACAAAACTCCCTCTGTGCACAGTGTTGGATGGTTACGACAACCTAGCCAAGCTCGACGACACTATGGTCTTCAAGGTAGGGGGCAGCCCATTGATCACGGAGCTGACTGACCTGAACCTGGAGACGAAGTTAGACACTGCAGTCTGCACTGTTGGAGCCTCTTGTGAACTAAGGATAGCTCTGCCAGAGCCTGACTCACCATACGGAGTCTACAAGATTATCTTGTACGGACCAACTGAGACGAGTGATGTCGCGGGCTGGGAGGTGAGGCTTTGTAAAATAGTAACTACTACAACTACTACCTGTTGCTATGGTTACTACGTGTAAAATAGCAAATAATTTTTGCGTAGTTTTTAGTTGACAATTTTGAAATAGTTAATTTCGTTAATCTGTCTTCCAATAATTCTAACCTACACATCCACACAACTCAGTAACGATAGCAACTAATTCATTTCAGGCCGAGATAAAGCTGCTCGAAGAAGCCCCCGGCAGCAGGAACTCTGATGGGCAACCCTGCTCCGCTGACACAACAACTAGTAGCGGCACAGACTCCTTCACTTTTACTTGTGATCTGAGAACGGCAGCCACTTCAGTCGTTCTTACTACGACCTCCTACAAGGATCTGGCGGAAGTTATAGTGGCTGGCCATTTGTGGAGTAAGTTAGCTTATTAGTTATTATATTACTTACTTTTATATTACTACAAGTTATTATCTTACTTACTTTTACATTACTACAAGTTATTATCTTACTTACTTTTATATTCCTACAAGTTATTATCTTACTTACTTTTATATTACTACAAGTTATTATCTTACTTACTTTAATATTCCCGGGCACCTTTTAAACTACTAAATAACTAAATATAGTATATAGTATATTGTTTTTATAACCTTGTTTTTATTTTCAGCTGAGTTTCCGTGTCCGCCTGGCGAGTACAGTGTCTCCGGAACGTACACCTTGGACACTAGCACCACCTGCAAACCTTGTGAAACAGGTATGTAACCATAGCAACAGGTACGTAACCATAGCAACAGGTACGTAACCATAGCAACAGGTATGTAACCATAGCAACAGGTATGTAACCATAGCAACAGGTATGTAACCATAGCAACAGGTACGTAACCATAGCAACAGGTATGTAACCATAGCAACAGGTATGTAACCATAGCAACAGGTACGTAACCATAGCAACAGGTACGTAACCATAGCAACAGGTACGTAACCATAGCAACAGGTATGTAACCATAGCAACAGGTATGTAACCATAGCAACAGGTACGTAACCATAGCAACAGGTACGTAACCATAGCAACAGGTATGTAACCATAGCAACAGGTATGTAACCATAGCAACAGGTACGTAACCATAGCAACAGGTATGTAACCATAGCAACAGGTACGGAATATTGCATGTTGTCTGTATGTTACAAAAATAAAACCCAATATTTGAGAAAATCAATAAAATAAAATATGAAATTTGAAAAATTACAAGTCAATTTCTTCTTGATCTTCTGGTTCAGACGTTTTCTTTTTCTTTCTTCGCAAAACCACCGACTTTCGTACATTTTAAATATGTCTCGTAGGGTACTTCACTTTACTAAAAATAATATATTCTATTTAATAATATTATTTCACTTAACAACAGTCTGATTACCCCTCCCCAGGTACCTACCAGGACCTCCTCGGACAGAAGTTCTGCCGTCCCTCCCGGTTTGAAAAGATGACACTAACAGACGGTGTGATATCTACCTATCGAGACAGTATAACAGCTCCCTTCACCTGGGGAACTGGAGTTGAAGTGCATGACGTGGTGATCAAGAACATCAACTTTGACGAGTACTCCTCAAAAGCAAGTGGTTCTGATACTGATGAGACGGCGGAAAAAGGAGCATGTGCAGCTACACTCTCCGGGTTAGTTACACTTAGTTAGCTGATCTTAGTTAGTTAAATTTAGTTAGTTAAATTTAGTTATTCTCACTAAGTTAATCTCACTTAGTTAGTTAAATTTTATTAGTCTCAAAAAGTAGGTACTACGACACGAGACATTAAGTAATTACTTCTGTTCAGGTACGAGGATAGTACGTGCGTGTTAAAAGTGAAGGGCGCTACAGTAACCCTTATAGGTGACTCTGACTCGGTCAGCCCTGCTCTTACGGACCAGGACAATACGGGAACTAGTGTCAGGAGTCAGACTTATGTTTTCAAACCGTCCAGTCCGGTTGAAAATGTGAAAAGAATAGAATTCTCCAAGTCCTTTCTTCTGGCGGAACTGGACGTGTACGTAGGTGAGAATGGAAATAATCACTTGTATAATGTATACTCAGTATAGTGTATAGTGTATAATGTATAGTGTATGTACTCAGTATAGTGTATAGTGTATAGTTAGGTTCAATTATTTGAAACATGCTGAAAAAAGAGAAATTGGTTCTTATCAGAAAGATAATGACTTTGTGAGCATGAAATAAAGGTGATAATGCTAATTATTTAGTATCAATAGAATGAGAAACAGAAACTCCTCTTTTCAGCACCAACCAGTGACTATTACCTCCGCTACAACGACGGAACAGGGGCTACAGAAGCCCTGCTCTGTAGTGAGGAATTAGGACCAAATACGAAGGTGGGATTAAGTGAGAAGATTTCTGCAAAAACAGATTTGACATCCTGTGTTCTGTGCCCAGCGGTTAGTTACCATAGTAGCATGTTAGTGTACTGTTTAGTAACCATGGTAACACGATAGTGTACTGTTTAGTAACTATAATAGCATGTTAGTGTACTGTTTAGTAACCATGGTAACACGATAGTGTACTGTTTAGTAACCATGGTAACACGATAGTGTACTGTTTAGTAACTATAATAGCATGTTAGTGTACTGTTTAGTAACCATGGTAACACGATAGTGTACTGTTTAGTAACCATGGTAACACGATAGTGTACTGTTTAGTAACCATGGTAACACGATAGTGTACTGTTTAGTAACCATGGTAACACGATAGTGTACTGTTCTTATGTGTTAGAGCTGATTACAGTATGATTAACGTTAATCCTGATTTATTTCCACAATTGCTGATACCAGCATACCAATATTTCGCTGTTTTAAAAGCAAATTATTTCCAGGGTGCTGAAAAGACGATTGATGTAGATAAAGAGTTCTTTGATAGCAAGATTAAAATGTCCGTGTTTACCTGCGAGCCGTGTGTGGCTGGTAAGTGTTGCTTAATAGTTGGTTACCAAGGTTACATGTGTTGCTTAATAGTTGGTGACCAAGGTTACATGTGTTGCTCAATAGTTGGTGACCAAGGTTACACGTGTTGCTTAATAGTTGGTTACCAAGGTTACATGTGTTGCTCAGTAGTTGGTAACCAAGGTTACATGTGTTGCTTAATAGTTGGTTACCAAGGTTACATGTGTTGCTCAGTAGTTGGTTACCAAGGTTACATGTGTTGCTCAGTAGTTGGTAACCAAGGTTACATGTGTTGCTTAATAGTTAGTAACCAAGGTTACATGTGTTGCTTAATAGTTGGTTACCAAGGTTACATGTGTTGCTTAATAGTTGGTTACCAAGGTTACATGTGTTCCTCAGTAGTTGGTGACCAAGGTTACATGTGTTGCTTAATAGTTGGTTACCAAGGTTACATGTGTTGCTCAGTAGTTGGTTACCAAGGTTACATGTGTTCCTCAGTAGTTGGTAACCAAGGTTACATGTGTTGCTTAATAGTTGGTTACCAAGGTTACATAGTTGATAGCTAGTGGGTAGTATCTGTTGATTAAAACAACTTTCTAACATTCAATAAATGTGTGCACCTAGACATAATATCCAGCAAAGTAACAGTAGTAACTAGTACAGTAGTAGTAGTAGTAGTAGTAGTAGTAAACCCGCGATGGGGTGGCATGTGCCTCAATAAAAATATTACAATCATTTATTATTATATCAATTTATCGTTAAATATTTCAAAAATATCAATAACGTATGGTTGATCCTTCACACTTGGTAAAATATATAAAAATAAAGTTAATCTACACTAAAGAATAAATAATCTATATTATATAAATCAACAATATTAACTCCCCATCTTCTTGTAGTCATTTATCAAAGCGGTAGAAATCCAAGTAATTTTAGTACGCGGTGCGCAAGGAATTTCGTTTTTTAAAAATGTGTAGGCAAGATAAGCCTAAGTGTGGCAGTGAAAATTGAAAAATAAGTTGCAGAATAAATTGCAGTGACTGACTGTCAAATGCATTATCGCAGTTCATTTATTTGACTGCACTAACGTTTAGGATTCTTACAGCTGTTATATTTTGCTAATATTTTGTTTAGAAGTTGTAAAGGACAAAGTTCTTGTCCGTCCACGAAAGGTTTTCTAGGTCAAGTTTTTGTTTGTCCTGTAAGTAACGTACAATGTTGTCCTTGTATGAATTAATAAACTTATCTTGTAACTTAGGTACGTTGAAGGGAAGGATTTTATTTATTTCGTTTATCGTGTTGTTATATAATCGCGGTCCTACGTTAGAGATGCTATAATCGGTGATCCGTAATCTGTTGAACTTAATTTCAAAATACTTTGGATTTCTCCTTTCCGTTTGTCTAAGCGGTGATTTTTCAAATATACTACAGATACTCGATGGTGCTACTCCCATATAAACCTTGTGCATCAAAGTTAGACAGCTTTTAGCAATGAGATTAGGAAGAGCTAAAATTCCTATTTTGTTGAAGATGGATTTTGTGTGAGATGGTAGTTTACGTTTTTCTTTGTCGTAAAAATAGTTATGATATTCTGAATCAGTGGCGCGAATAGCTTTCTTTTGAGCAGAGAATAAAGACTGAATGGAATTTAAAGATTTAGTACCCCAAACAGTAGCGCAGTAATACAGGTGAGATTGAATTAAACTATTGTATAGCATTTTTTGAGCTTTATTCGGAATGGAACTTTTAAGTTTCATCATTACGCCTGCATTTCTGGATATTTTAGTTTTTAACTGTTTAATGTGCTGGCTCCAGCTAAGTTTTGAGTCAATAATGACACCTAAAAATCGTTCATGTTCACTTTTCACTAGTCGCTGTCCTTCTATACTAATATTTATATCCTCTGGTAATCTGTTAGTGAATATCATGTATTTAGTTTTTCCTACATTAAGTTTAAGACCGTTGTTTTTAACCCATGTCTGTACAGTATTTAAAACTCTGTTTGCACGCATGTTCAGTTCAGTGTACGTGTCGGCAGAAACGATGATGTTTGCATCATCAGCGAAGAAAATATAATGGGCTATATCGCTTACATTTGCAAGGTCGTTTATGTAAATAATGAACAATATAGGACCAAGAATGGACCCTTGAGGAACTCCATGTTCCAATCCCATTTTTTCTGAACTGCAACCGTTGACGTGAACATACTGTTTCCGGTTAGTTAGATAAGACTCAAACCAGGATAAGCTAAGGCCTCTTACACCATAGTGCTCCAGCTTATGTAGCAGTATCTCACTGTCTACTAGGTCAAGTAGTAGTTTGTAGTAGTAACAGTACTAGTAACAGTAGTAACTAGTAGATAGTAGTTTGTAGAAGTAACAGTAGATAGTAGTTTGTAGAAGTAACTAGTAGATAGTAGTTTGTAGTAGTAACTAGTACATAGTAGTTTGTAGTAGTAACAGTACTAGTAACAGTAGTAACTAGTACTAGTAACAGCAGAAGTAGAAGCAGTAATAGTAGTAAAGTAAGTAAATATCAATTCAGGACAGTACAGAGAGGATGGTAACAGCAGAAGTAGAAGCAGTAATAGTAGTAAAGTAAGTAAATATCAATTCAGGACAGTACAGAGAGGATGGTTACGATGGGAAGTGTAAGGACTGTACATCTGGTCACGTGACAGAGTCAGATGGACTCGCTATCTGTACCATCTGTCCCAAGGTTAGTTTCCATGTTGATATGTGAGGAGTAACACTATCACAATACTGCATATAACATATAATATTACAACATCGTAATTAAATGCCTTGAAATCAGTGCTATCATATAGTCTATATAGTGGAAATCAGATGTATCCGAAATAGTGGAAATCAGTGCTATTCTAAATAGTGAAAATTAATCCTGTAGATTATTCACGTCAGTTAGTGAAAGTGAAAGTGAAAGTGAAATATATAACCACTCTTAAAACAGGGAACCTACGAGGTTGGTCTAAAAGAGTGCACATTATGTGCAGATGGAAAGGTTACGAAGCAGGAAGGACTGACCGTGTGCACTGTTTGTGTCGAAGAAGGTCTCCTGTCCTACGCTAACTCCGACCAGAGTGATTGTGAAACGTGTGAAGTCGTGAGTTAATATCACCTAGTTGCTATGGTTACAAACCTTTATAGTTGTTATGGTTACATACCTAGTACTATCCCTTCTACCCTTTAGCTATCGTTACACATGTTCAGTTTTACAGATTAGCGACTATTATACTTTTTAAAGGAAAACAGCGAATTGAATAAATAAGTTTTGCGTGTTCGTCTTCAGCTCGCGTGTTTCACTAATTGTAACGCGTGTTTCACTAATTGTAGCGCGTGTTTCACTAATTGTAACGCGTGTTTCACTAATTGTAACGCGTGAACTACCCCAGGGAAAAGTGCCTAATACTGACAGGACTGATTGCGAGGATTGTGAAGCTGGGAGGTACCGAGACAGCTCTCTGAACGCTTGTGCAGATTGTCCGGCTCCTAAGATAGCTGCTACCACCGGTCTAGCAGCTTGCAATGAGTGTGTAGAGGTAATTATCTTAATTATAATTAATTATTACAGTTCCAATGGTAATTATCTTAATTATGATTAATTTTTACAGTTCCATGATATTGTTAGTGTTAGGATAATATTTACCACCTGTTCGTTTCTTCTCACAATAATAATACACTATAATATAGTATTTCTCACAAATATACCCCAGGGTACAGCACCCAACGCAGCTAGAACAGTGTGCGTAGTAACCAGCTAGTAACCTAGTAACCAGCTAGTAACCTAGTAACCAGCTAGTAACCTAGTAACCACAATATACCCCAGGGTACAGCACCCAACGCAGCTAGAACAGTGTGCGTAGCGTGCCCTGCTGGAAAGTACAGAGGAGCAGGTGATACCACGTGCAAGCCCTGCGCAGGAGTGCAATTCTCTGAAAACGCCGGAAGTGCAGCATGTGAAGACTGTCCAGTGGTTTGTGGTTATTTGTTTTCAAAAACGAAAAATTAACTGTTAGGACCGCGCTTGGTTAATGAAACTTCCATTCTATATATTATTATATTACTATATATATGTATAATCTAAAAGAGAAACCCACAGCTGTATAATATACTCTTTATTACTAGTAACCTAGTAACCAGCTAGTAACCTAGTAACCAGCTAGTAACAGCTGTATAATATACTCTATATTACTGATACTACCCCCACTCAGGGTGAAGTCCCCAACACTGATAAAGACGGTTGTGATGAGTGTGCAGTGGGGATGTATAGAGGGTCCGGGGATGCGGGGTGTGTAGTGTGTGCAGGAGGGTACCACACTGACGGCGAAACAGGGCAGAGTGAGTGCATCATGTGTTCTAAGGTTCGTGCTCATTACATTTCTTAGCATTGTTCTGCTTTTGTTGAATCTTATTTAAAACTATATGATTTAGTAAGGATATTATATTTATTTTAAAAGAGCACGTTCACTTAGTTCCCCACTCATCTAGTAACCATATTCTCTACTACACGTTAGTAACCTAGTAACCAGCTAGTAACCTAGTAACCAGCTAGTTCACTAATTTCCCCACTCACCAGGGACAAAAGACAGAAACAATCCCTTCCCAGACGGGTATACAGTGTGTAGACTGTCTGCCCGGGTCTTACAGCGCCGCGGACGGGACCGCCACGTGCTCAATATGTGCTAGTCCCAAGGTAACCTTGACAGAGAAGCAGCATGAGTGTGTGCTCTGTGAGCTAGGGACGGTGTACGTGGACTCCAAAACCTGCAAGACTTGTCCGGTAGGAGAGTATAATGAGGATCAAGATAAAGATGACGGAGTCTGTAAGGCGTGTGAGAGTCCGTTAGTCACGTTAACGGAGAAGCAGAGCGAGTGTGTGCTGTGCGAGAAGGGGAACGGGTGGGAGACACCCAGCACGTGCAGAATCTGTGTAGCTGGGGAGTACAGTGACGAGGGGCTCTGTAAATCCTGCCCTCACAACCACGTCTCTACTACAGGTTAGTCACCTAGTAACCACCTAGTAACCTAGTAACCACCTAGTAACCTAGTAACCAAATCCTGCCCTCACAACCACGTCTCTACTACAGGTTAGTCACCTAGTAACCAGCTAGTAACCTAGTAACCAGCAAGTAACCTAGTAACCACCTAGTAACCTAGTAACCACCTAGTAACCTAGTAACCTTATTCTGCCCTCACAACCACGTCTCTACTACAGGTTAGTCACCTAGTAACCACCTAGTAACCTAGTAACCGGCTAGTAACCTAGTAACCATATTCTGCCCTCACAACCACTACACGTTAGGACAGTAACATGATCACTATGATAACCTTACACTGTAGCAACCTGCTTATTATGATAGTTTTAAGTATTAGTTAGTAGCTCTACTTTAATCTAGCACCTGTAATAAACGCCCCCTCTTTCAGCTGGTTTGACAGAGTGTACGCTGTGTTAGTAACCTAATAACCAGCTAGTAACCTAGTAACCAGCTAGTAATAAACGCCCCTCTTTCAGATGGTTTGACAGAGTGTACGCTGTGTCCGAATGGGGATCACTCTGATGAGAAAGCTACAATTTGTTTACCGTGTGAAGAAGAGGGGACGATGAAGGAGGCGGGGGTCAACGAGCTACAATGGCAGAAGTGTGTCGGTAAGTCCTCGTTGATCTTAGGAACTTTCCCTTTCACTTCTCTTCCTCACTCATCCTCCTATGTTTCAATACTGATAGATATGGTGGATCACTAAGTTTAACAACTAACTAACCTCCCACCCCAGCTTATTAAGGAGTAGCGTTAGTAACCTAGTAACCAGCTAGTAACCTAGTAACCACCCCAGCCGACGAAGGAGTAGCGTTAGTAACCTAGTAACCACCTAGTAACCACTTAGTAACCTAGTAACCACCCCAGCTGATGAAGGAGTAGCGTGCACGAAACAGGATGTGGACAGTGTGTACGGATTGTTCCAGGACGTTAGCTTTATGAGAGCAGGGAAGAGCGAGGAGAAGGATTGTCTCTACGACGAAGCTGATCCTACGACGAACCTGAAACCTAAAGCTAAGTTCTCCTGTGAGCTGATATCTGAGACGGATGCTGCTATAAAACCCACCTACAACTGCATCAAGACACCTAATACTGCCAAGATTGAGGCACTTACTGAGGTATTTAATGTGATATACTTCTTCTTTACTTTAAATTAAAGTAATTCCTTTTCTGTTTGATTCCAAATGAAACTTCCCCTTACCTCTGACACGGCACCTAACACGGCACCTACTATAACACCTAACACGGCACCTAATATAACACCTAACACGGCACCTAATATAACACCTAACACGGCAGCTAACACGGCACCTAACACGGCACCTAATATAACACCTAACACGGCACCTAATATAACACCTAACACGGCACCTAATATAACACCTAACACGGCACCTAACACGGCACCTAACACGGCACCTAATACAACACATAACACGGCACCTAATATAACACCTAATATAACACCTAACACGGCACCTAATATAACACGGCACCTAACACGGCACCTAACACGGCCCCTAACACGGCACCTAACACGGCACCTAACACGGCACCTAATATAACACCTAACACGGCACCTAACACGGCACCTAATATAACACCTAACACGGCAGCTAACACGGCACCTAACACGGCACCTAATATAACACCTAACACGGCACCTAATATAACACCTAACACGGCACCTAACACGGCACCTAATATAACACCTAACACGGCACCTAATATAACACCTAACACGGCACCTAATATAACACCTAACACGGCAGCTAACACGGCACCTAACACGACAGCTAATTTAACACCTAACACGACAGCTAACACGGCACCTAACACGGCACCTAACACGGCACCTAACACGGCACCTAACACGGCACCTAATATAACACCTAACACGGCACCTAATATAACACCTAACACGGCACCTAACACGGCACCTAATATAACACCTAACACGGCACCTAACACGGCACCTAACACGGCACCTAACACGGCACCTAATATAACACCTAACACGGCACCTAACACGGCACCTAATATAAAACCTAACACGGCACCTAATATAACACCTAACACGGCACCTAATACAACACCTAACACGGCACCTAATATAACACCTAACACGGCAGCTAACACGGCACCTAACACGGCAGCTAACACGGCACCTAACATGTATTAACTTCAGGAAATAACAGCTGAAAATACAGACGACGCCTCCAGTCAACTGAACGATTTTGCCAGCGAGGGAGCCGCTGGGATCGGGGACATTGCAGCTGCTGCGGACGTTCTGGAGAAGATAGCACAATCTGCTACTGAGGGTTAGTTTGTCTTTCACTTTCACTTTCACTTTCACTTTCACTTTCACTTTCACTTTCACTTTCACTTCCTTGTGGAGACATAATGTTTTAGATATGATATAATCAAATAAAACTTGTATCAAATAAAACTTGTATTAATGTTATAATTATAAAATTGTGCTATTCTGACAGTGAGTGAGGCAGCAACAGAAAACATAGTGTCAGCAGTAAGTTCCATGGCAGCTGGAGATCTGGTTACCGACGACATTGCTCAAAAACAAGAAATATCCAAAAAGTAAGGGATTTTTCGTTTTTAATACTTTTAATTCTTCAAATTACAACTTTCTTAGTACTATTTGTGCAGTAATTTTGAGTAACAATTGTACCCCAGGATGGTTGCTAACATAAAAGAGATTGCTAAGCGGACAGCAGTATCTAACAAGCTGATAAAGTCAGTTAACGTAGCGATAATGAAAGTGCAGAACGAGGACGGAGCTAAAGATATTTCCTTCTTCCTACCGGACGCTAAGGATCTGACTCAGTTGGGACAACCTGGTGGTGGGGGCGAGGAGGGGGGTAAACCAAGACAGCCCTCTATTGCGGTAAGTACTGTCTACTAAGTAGTTGTGAGTAAGTTGGTGGATTTAGAAGTCAGTGAACTAGTTCACGTCACTAAGTAACCAATTATTAGTCACTAAGTAACCAATTATTAGTCACTAAGTAACCAATTAGTCCCTAAGTAACCAATTAGACACTAAGTAACCAATTAGTCCCTAAGTAACCAATTAGTCACTAAGTAACCAATTAGTCACTAAGTAACCAATTAGTCCCTAAGTAACCAATTAGTCACTAAGTAACCAATTAGTCCCTGAAATTAACCTTATCTCAGATCGGTTCCGCGACGGGGATAAAAGAAATGTCAGTGGTTCTAATCTCCGGGGACGCTTTCTTCCCCACTAAAAGTACCGGCCCACTACCAGCCGGGAACTCTACCAGTGAAGTGAGGGACACCCTGTGGAGCGATCTTAAAGACGAGTTCGACCCTGCAGAGGGGGCTGAAGCTGCAGAGAGCTTGAAGTTTGTAAACTCTGTGGTTCTTGAGATAGACGTAGGAGAGCAGGAGGCCGGCTTCGTGCTCAACCTCTACATCAAGCCCAACTTTCAGATTGTGAGTTTAGTTATCAAGCCTAACTTTCAGATTGTGAGTTTAGTTATCAAGCCTAACTTTCAGATTGGGAGTATAGTTAACTGCCTCGTTATTCATCAATAAGTTCATTTGAGTGATAATATTATTCTGTTAACACAGAATATGCTCGCCAGGGAGACACAGTATAATTAACTGTAACCATGGTTACCAGTATAGATAACCATCACTTACTCAGGGAGACACAGCTAACAATATGAAGAAGATGGGGAATAGGAGAGTTCAAATAAAGTACATATGTGCTTGGTACGACAACAAGGCTGAAACGGTAAGTAAACAATAACAAGGCTGAAACGGTAAGTAAACAACAACAAGGCTGAAACGGTAAATAAACAATAACAAGACTGAAACGGTAAGTAAACAACAACAAGGCTGAAACGGTAAGTAAACAATAACAAGGCTGCAACAGTAAATAAACAACAACAATGTTATCTTACTATAATCATCTCATACCTGGTAGTAGGTTTATAACCTACCAGGACGCGCGCCGAGTTGGACTCGTCGACAAATATTTTATCACCCGTTAACATACCTGGTAATTCGTGTAACTGTACAAATAACGTTTATATTATTACTAATATTAACAATAAATAACCCAGGCGGAGTGGAAGACAGATGGATGTGAGACTATATACGATAGCAGTGCTGTGGAGGCCGGCGTAGTGTGCTCCTGTTCTCATAACACTAGCTTTGCTGTACTCATGGTGAGTAATCTTACTATAGTTACTATGACAACTGCTATAGTTACTATAGTTACTATAGTTACTATAGTTACTATAGTTACTATAGTTACTATAGTTACTATAGTTACTATAGTTACTATAGTTACTATAGTTACTATAGTTACTATAGTTACTATAGTTACTATAGTTACTATAGTTACTATAGTTACTATAGTTACTATAGTTATTATAGTTACTATGACAACTGCTATAGTCACTATAGTTATTATAGTTACTATGACAACTGCTATAGTTACTATAGTTATTATAGTTACTATAGTTACTATAGTTATTATAGTTACTATGACAACTGCTATAGTCACTATAGTTATTATAGTTACTATGACAACTCCTATAGTTACTATAGTTATTATAGTTACTATAGTTACTATAGTTACTATGACAACTGTTATAGTTACTATAGTTATTATAGTTACTATCACAATCGCTATAGTTGATATAGTTGTTATAGTAACTATAACAATTGCTATAGTTACATGGCTCACTCAGAATATAATTCTTCTGATCACTTTGGAGAGACCCTTACACTATTACACTGATGATTTACAAGAAGCTATATCTCAGGTTACTACTAATACTAATACTGCTATATTTCAGGCTGCAGAAGAGATAGACCCAGGATATTTAGAGGTTCAGTCTCTGATGTCACAGATTCTCCTAGGAGGGTCCGTCCTGGGCCTCATAGCAACTATTGGTCTCATTTTACCAGGTAGTTTTATGCTCCTTCATATTCTTCCATATTATACTCTCTTCCCTGGCTATATAGAGACATAACAACTTTCGGTCTCATTAAGAGAGCGTGAGCAAGATAAGTAACTATAGTAACAGTTGTCATAGTAACTAACACTCCCTCCCCAGCTTCAGCGATAGTGACTACCCGCTCAGCTAAAGTTAACATCTGCTTCTCTATAGCTCTGTTATTAGCCTCTCTTCTCTTCCTCCTTCAGGACATCTTCATCAAGGCAGATAACACTGGTCTCATACAACTGGTAAACTACTTATTCTTACTGTAAACTAATAATAACTAGTATAGTAACTACTATTAACTAGCATTACTTTTCTTAATAACTTATAGTTACTTACTATTAATTAACATTACTTTAATAGAAAATACAGCGAGTGTTGTTAGTTTTTGTAACGTTCAAGCAGAGTTATTCAATCTAAATATATACCGGTTTAAAAAGGTGTAGTAAAGGTGTTAAAAAGGTGTTGTTTTCAGAAGAGTATAGGTTGTGCAGTGTAAGGTGTAGTAAAGGTGTTAAAAAGGTGTTGTTTTCAGAAGAGTATAGGTTGCGCAGTGTAAGGTGTAGTAAAGTTGTTAAAAAGGTGTTGTTTTCAGAAAATTATAGGTTGCGCAGTGTAAGGTGTAGTAAAGGTGTTAAAAATGTGTTGTTTTCAGAAGAGTATAGGTTGCGCAGTGTAGGTGTAGTAAAGGTGTTAAAAAGGTGTTGTTTTCAGAAGAGTATAGGTTGCGCAGTGTAAGGTGTAGTAAAGGTGTTAAAAAGGTGTTGTTTTCAGAAGAGTATAGGTTGCGCAGTGTAAGGTGTTGTAAAGGTGTTAAAAAGGTGTTGTTTTCAGAAGAGTATAGGTTGCGCAGTGTAAGGTGTTGTAAAGGTGTTAAAAATGTGTTGTTTTCAGAAGAGTATAGGTTGCACAGTGTAAGGTGTAGTAAAGGTGTAGTAAAGTTGCTATAAAGGTGTTGTTTTCAGAAGAGTATAGTTTGCGCAGTGTAAGGTGTAGTAAAGGTGTAGTAAAGTTGCTATAAAGGTGTTGTTTTCAGAAGAGTATAGGTTGCGCCGTGTAAGGTGTAGTAAGGTGTAGTAACGGTGTAGTAAAGTTGCTATAAAGGTGTTGTTTTCAGAAGAGTATAGGTTGCGCAGTGTACACGATGCTACAACACTACATGTGGCTAGTCGTCTTTATGTGGACTATGATTGAAGGATTCCTCATGTACCTCTCTCTGGTACAGGTATTCGGATCTCACATCTCTAACTACATGCTCAAATTCAACCTCGTTGCTTACGGTAAGTTTGTGGAATCAATACAATAGTTCGCTTTATGTTTTCCTCTATGAGCTTGGCTGAGAATGTCCAGTGGATATATCTAATTATCTTAATCCCATATTTGTAGTAGTAAAGTAGTATGTGATATTCTTAACCAGTTCTCTCTCTTCAGGAGTACCAATAGTGTTTCCATTAGCCGGCTACTTCGCTTTCACCAAGAAGATCACAGTGGGAGGGGTGGAGGTAGTTGATCACCAGTACATGGCTGAGACCATGTGAGTAATCTTAGAGACTTACTTGTATCTTACATAACTTAAATAACTTAAATAACTTAAATAACTTAAATAACTTAAATAACTTAAATAACTTAACTAACTTAATAACTTAAATAACTTAAATAACTTAAATAACTTAAATAATTCAAATAACTTGTATCTTACATAACTTACATAACTTACATTACTTATACTGAAGCTTCTTACATATCTGAGTGTTAATTTCATCAAAATTAATTGTCTTCTTGATCAACCTAACTATGAAAGTTTTAAATCTATTTCCATATAAACTAACTGAACTACTATTTCAGGTGTTTCCTTAAGCCAGGAACAATAAACTTCTATGCGCTCTTCTTCGGCCCTCTCATCCTTGCAATAATAGTGAACCTCGTCTTCTTCGGGCTCGTCCTCAAAGTCATCAGAAACTCAAAGAACGCCAATCTCAGTGATAAAGAACAATTAATGGTTAGTTAGTCACTCATTCTAAGGATTTTTTATAAATCAGACGTTCTCATGCTCACATTGATAAAGTATAAGTGGTTATTTAGTTACTATAGTTACTAAAATAACAATATTAACTATTGCTATGGTGATTCTAACCCCCCTCCCTGTAGTTACTATAGTTACTAAATAACAATATTTCCTATTGTCATGGTGATTCTAACCCTCCCCCCTGTAGTTACTATAGTAACTAAATAACAATATTAACTATTGCCATGGTGATATTAACGCTCCCCCCTGTAGTTACTATAGTAACTAAATAACAATATTAACTATTACCATGGTGATATTAACGCTCCCTCCTACAGAGACAGATGAAAGCAGCAGTGGGAGTGATGGTGCTGCTGGGTACAGGGTGGGTGTTAGGAGTTTTCATGAACATTCCCGCTCCCGGTCTCCAGATAACACTCCAGTATCTCTTCATCGTATTCAACGCTTCTCAGGTAAATCCCCTGTCTGTAGTACTTTTTCAATATTATAAATTAGACATTATTTTATTAATTTAAGTTAAGCTTGACTTGCTTTTTAAAAACACTGAAACTACCACGGTTACTATGACAACTAACTTCAGGGAATATTCGTATTCGTATTCTACGTGCTTCTAAACGACGGAGTAAAGAGCTTCTGGCTAGAGAAGTTAGGAATGAACACAGCAGCTGCTCCCAAATCAGGCGGTGGAGCGAGTACTGCTACTAATGTGTACGCGAACGCTTCCACCAGCAAACAGGAAGCTGACCACACGTACTCTAACGCAGCAGAGTTCCCCGCTAAAAAGGACGATAACGCTAATCTTTAGACTGAATACTTTTAGTTGATTTATATTAAATTAAACAGACTCTAATAAAACAATAGGACAATAGCTTTGCTATTCTGATCGAATAGTCCGCAAGGAAATGTTTTTAAATCAGTTATTTTTATTAAGTTATTGAAGAAAGCAAATTATTAACTTAATTAAGTTATTGAAGAAAGCAAATTATTAACTTAGCTTTCGCTGATCAAATCGAAAGAGTTAATATTTTAAAAGTTAACCATTTTTATAGTATCGAACCTTCATAAAGGTTAATACGATTTTATTTTTAATTCATGTGTTTTTAGTGTTTAGTTATAATTTAATCTTTATGCTCGTCATTGATAATTTGACGACTATTTTCAATTATATTTCATGACGCATTATGACAATAATATATTTGAATGATATGATATATTTGAATATTCTGGGTTTAACAGTAGTATTTTACTTTTCAATTCAAAATTAAGTACTAAGTAGGTGGATAATACTAATAGTATAATACGCTAAGTCAATTTCACAGCTGTTGCAAAATCAAAATTGTGGCTCTTTCCGTCTATCCGCCTATCCGTCCTTCCGTCTGTCCGTTCTTCTGTCCTTTTGCTCCTTCCGTCTATCCGTCTGAATGTCTGTCCGTCTGAATGTCTGTCCGTCTATCAGTCTTTTCGTATATCTGTCCGTCATTCCGTCATTTTGTTCTTTCCGTCTGTCCGTCTGTCCGTCTAATCGTCTATCCGTCTTTCTTTCTGTCCGTCTTTCTTTCTGTCCGTCATTCCGTCTTTCTTTCTGTCCGTCCTTCCGTCCTTCTGTCTGTCCGTCTGTCCGTCTGTCTCTTTATCTTGTACACCTCTGTTTTACACACACTATAGTCCTACTAATGTTTTACACACCCTGAGTGATTAATAACTTAATAACTCTAGCTAATAACTACAGATGTGAGCTGCTACTCAGGCTTTTCCGGCACCTCGCTTATTTTTACTCTCTATAACGATTAGGAAGTCATGAATAAGCACTTAAATACAGATTAAATACAGATGTGAGCTGCTATTAAGTAATTAACAGTGAGCACGGAGGGTGCATTAAGTAGAGCAGGTTAGTGTGCTTAATGTTTTAATGTAAGAGCATTATAAGTTACACACGTGACTTTTAGTCAGTTAACGTTTATTCTGGTTAAAACCCATGGCTATAACAAGCAACGTTACGCCACCGGCCACTGTACTGAACCCACCGGCCACTGTACTGAGCCCACCGGCCACTGTACTGAGCCCACCGGCCACTGTACTGAGCCCACCGGCCACTGTACTGAGCCCACCGGCCACTGTACTGAGCCCACCGGCCACTGTACTGAGCCCACCGGCCACTGTACTGAGCCCACCGGCCACTGTACTGAGCCCACCAGCCACTGTACTGAGCCCACCGGCCACTGTACTGAGCCCACCGGCCACTGTACTGAGCCCACCGGCCACTGTACTGAGCCCACCGGCCACTGTACTGAGCCCACCAGCCACTGTCCTGAGCCCACCGGCCACTGTATAGAGCCCACCGGCCACTGTACTGAGCCCACCGGCCACTGTACTGAGCCCACCGGCCACTGTACTGAGCCCACCGGCCACTGTACTGAGCCCACCGGTCACTAAGCCCAAGCAAAAAGAATTGGGAATGCCGACATAACACAACTTAAAATTAAATTTTGCCTAAACTATGAAATCAGTACCCTGAAGATCATGAGGCCGCTAGGCAAGGGCAGATTTCTCACGGTGTCGGGGGCTAATGTCCTTATCAGTGTGACAGTTATTCCTCGAAATCAGTAATACGGGGTGTCACGTGACAGTAATTCGTCGAACTGGTAGGTTCACGTGACCACTGCGTACGAGTCACACAATCATCTTCAAGCATATACAGGGCGTGTGCCAGCGTATTCAGTGCTCTGAGACCCTGAGGCGTTGTTGTCTCTTTATTATGAAAGTTGATTATATTCAGTGCCCTGTGGGGTGGTACAATAACATTTAATAGTTGCATGGAAATGTATTATATTGCAGTACGGTCCTTTATATAACTACCCAGCATGTAGTATAGTATACAGTACTGCTACTAGTATACAGTGTGCAGCATGTAGTATAGTATACAGTACTGCTACTAGTATATAGTATATAATATAGTATACAGTATATAGTATACAGTATATAGTATGTAGTCCTACCTACCCAGCTCAAAGAAGACTTTTTCGAGGAAGTAAACAAACCGGCTCGTTATATTGTCTACTCTTGTTGGAGCTTCAGGCTCTCGTTAAGTACTTTGATATTGTGATGTACTAAACTGGTTTCAGTAATAGTTAAAATCCTCTTTTATCGTTATTCAAAAATTAAACATTTCATTTGAACCTATGAGTGTAATTTATTCTTTACACAATATCTCTTTTAAGTAGAAACTGTACGGATTTGCTCGTACCCTTATTTACTAAATCCTCCTAACCATATTATAAACAGTAAGTAAAGGGACATGACTCACCTGTTATAAGACATGACACACGTGCTAGGTCTCTACACCGGGGTAGTGTTTGAGAGAGAGGAGAAGAAGTGGCTGCCTCTAGCTCGGACCTTCCTCTCCGTACAGGTTAGTAACCTAGTAACCAGCTAGTAACCTAGTAACCACATTCTGCCCTGACAACCACGTCTCTACTACACGTTAGTAACCTAGTAACCAGTTAGTAACCAGTTAGTAACCTAGTAACCATCTAGTAACCTAGTAACCAGCTAGTAACCTAGTAACCAGCTAGTTACCTAGTAACCAGCTAGTAACATAGTAACCAGCTAGTAACTTAGTAACCAGCTAGTAACCTAGTAACCAGCTAGTAACCTAGTAACCAGCTAG
The DNA here is from genome assembly GCF_026151205.1 of Bolinopsis microptera. Classification (NCBI taxonomy): domain Eukaryota; kingdom Metazoa; phylum Ctenophora; class Tentaculata; order Lobata; family Bolinopsidae; genus Bolinopsis; species Bolinopsis microptera. The sequence continues at coordinate 15,755,509 of NC_087084.1, read as the reverse complement.
TAACCTAGTAACCAGCTAGTAACCTAGTAACCAGCTAGTAACCTAGTAACCAGCTAGTAACCTAGTAACCAGCTAGTAACCTAGTAACCAGCTAGTAACCTAGTAACCAGCTAGTAACCTAGTAACCAGCTAGTAACCTAGTAACCAGCTAGTAACCTAGTAACCAGCTAGTAACCTAGTAACCAGCTAGTAACCTAGTAACCAGCTAGTAACCTAGTAACCAGCTAGTAACCTAGTAACCAGCTAGTAACCTAGTAACCAGCTAGTAACCTAGTAACCAGCTAGTAAACTAGTAACCAGCTAGTAACCTAGTAACCAGCTAGTAATCTAGTAACCAGCTAGTAATCTAGTAACCAGCTTGTAACCTAGTAACCAGTTAGTAACCTAGTAACCATATTCCCTTACACGTTAAGACACTAACCTTCCTCTTCTTACAGCTGGTCAAGGTGCAGAACAAACACGAACTCGTCTACAGGGTCTGGGCTTATCAGGGTTAGTTACCATGGTTACATGCCAGGGTTAGATATTTGTGTGCTTTTATAATACTTTTGTAATAGTGTTAGAAACTGCTATGATGATACCATGGTTACAGTTAGTATTATGTTGTAATATCTCCCTCCAGATGAGAAGCTGAAGATAGAGATGAGGATATTAGCTTCTCTAAAGGTGTCCCGACAAGAAACCTTCGTTCGTATGGTAGATGAGGCCTTCAGCGAAACTATGGGAATTAGATTCAAAACCAAGGACATGGCTAACCAGGTGAGCTAATGGTAACCATGGTAACCATCACTAACATGGCTAACCAGGAGAGTTAATCAGCATAATTTATTTCGTTACAATGTACTTCAGACCTGACAATTACTGTTAGGCCTGGATTTGTTTTAAATCTGTTAGGGTTTTTATTGTGATATATAATTATATAATATTAAATTTGTGTTGCAGTTTTTTGACGACGTAAGAGACGTGATACGAAAGGCTCCTGCTAAAGAACTGGTTGATTTGCCTGAAGGACACCACGCAAAGCAAGGTATGTAACCATGGTAACCATCACTATACACTAACTGTAACCATGGTCCATGGTAACCATGACTAACTGTAACCATGGTAACCATCACTAACTGTAACCATGGTAACCATCACTAACTGTAACCAAGATAACCATCAGTAACTGTAACCATGGTAACCACCACTAACTGTAACCATGGTAACTATCACTAACTGTAACCATGATAACTATCATTAAATGTAACCATGGTTACAGGTGTTCCTGAGGAGACAGTAAAGTTGAAGGTACATTTACCTGCTGACGCTAAAGGAAAAGAAAGGAAGTGTTATGTTAAGGTTGATAGGAGGTTAGTATTAAAAGAGCACTTTTGTTTGCACGGATACCAGGTCGTTGTTTTGTCTCCTACTCGATAATGTTTAGTCCTTACGTAACTAGTAAACTAGTAAGTTAAGTAAATCAAATAAAGTGGTTCCCTCACTAGGACGACAATGGGGCAACTACTCGCTGCCATAAGGAAGAGTAACAAAGTAACTTTGTAACCATGGTAACTATCACTAGGACGACAATGGGGCAACTACTAGCTGCCATAAGGAAGAGTAACAAAGTAGACAACCCTGCAGCCTGGATAGAGATCAGACCTAACAGATACAACCCACTGCCTCCCCACTTCACAGTCAGCAGTAGTGTGGGGAATCTTAATATCAGGGAGATCTGGGTCGTTCACAACAAGGGGCCTCCTATCCCACCAGTTAGTATTCTAGTTCACAACAAGGGGCCTCCTATCCCACCAGTTAGTATTCTAGTTCACAACAAGGGGCCTCCTATCCCACCAGTTAGTATTCTAGTTCACAACAAGGGGCCTCCTATCCCACCAGTTAGTATTCTAGTTCACAACAAGGGGCCTCCTATCCCACCAGTTAGTATTCTAGTTCACAACAAGGGGCCTCCTATCCCACCAGTTAGTATTCTAGTTCACAACAAGGGGCCTCCTATCCCACCAGTTAGTATTCTAGTTCACAACAAGGGGCCTCCTATCCCACCAGTTAGTATTCTAGTTCACAACAAGGGGCCTCCTATCCCACCAGTTAGTATTCTAGTTCACAACAAGGGGCCTCCTATCCCACCAGTTAGTATTCTAGTTCACAACAAGGGGCCTCCTATCCCACCAGTTAGTATTCTAGTTCACAACAAGGGGCCTCCTATCCCACCAGTTAGTATTCTAGTTCACAACAAGGGGCCTCCTATCCCACCAGTTAGTATTCTAGTTCACAACAAGGGGCCTCCTATCCCACCAGTTAGTATTCTAGTTCACAACAAGGGGCCTCCTATCCCACCAGTTAGTATTCTAGTTAACAACAAGGGGCCTCCTATCCCACCAGTTAGTATTCTAGTTCACAACAAGGGACCTCCTATCCCACCAGTTAGTATTCTAGTTCACAACAAGGGGCCTCCTATCCCACCAGTTAGTATTCTAGTTCACAACAAGGGGCCTCCTATCCCACCAGTTAGTATTCTAGTTCACAACAAGGGGCCTCCTATCCCACCAGTTAGTATTCTAGTTCACAACAAGGGGCCTCCTATCCCACCAGTTAGTATTCTAGTTCACAACAAGGGGCCTCCTATCCCACCAGTTAGTATTCTAGTTCACAACAAGGGGCCTCCTATCCCACCAGTTAGTATTCTAGTTCACAACAAGGGGCCTCCTATCCCACCAGTTAGTATTCTAGTTCACAACAAGGGGCCTCCTATCCCACCAGTTAGTATTCTAGTTCACAACAAGGGGCCTCCTATCCCACCAGTTAGTATTCTAGTTCACAACAAGGGGCCTCCTATCCCACCAGTTAGTATTCTAGTTCACAACAAGGGGCCTCCTATCCCACCAGTTAGTATTCTAGTTCACAACAAGGGGCCTCCTATCCCACCAGTTAGTATTCTAGTTCACAACAAGGGGCCTCCTATCCCACCAGTTAGTATTCTAGTTCACAACAAGGGGCCTCCTATCCCACCAGTTAGTATTCTAGTTCACAACAAGGGGCCTCCTATCCCACCAGTTAGTATTCTAGTTCACAACAAGGGGCCTCCTATCCCACCAGTTAGTATTCTAGTTCACAACAAGGGGCCTCCTATCCCACCAGTTAGTATTCTAGTTCACAACAAGGGGCCTCCTATCCCACCAGTTAGTATTCTAGTTCACAACAAGGGGCCTCCTATCCCACCAGTTAGTATTCTAGTTCACAACAAGGGGCCTCCTATCCCACCAGTTAGTATTCTAGTTCACAACAAGGGGCCTCCTATCCCACCAGTTAGTATTCTAGTTCACAACAAGGGACCTCCTATCCCACCAGTTAGTATTCTAGTTCACAACAAGGGGCCTCCTATCCCACCAGTTAGTATTCTAGTTCACAACAAGGGGCCTCCTATCCCACCAGTTAGTATTCTAGTTCACAACAAGGGGCCTCCTATCCCACCAGTTAGTATTCTAGTTCACAACAAGGGGCCTCCTATCCCACCAGTTAGTATTCTAGTTCACAACAAGGGGCCTCCTATCCCACCAGTTAGTATTCTAGTTCACAACAAGGGGCCTCCTATCCCACCAGTTAGTATTCTAGTTCACAACAAGGGGCCTCCTATCCCACCAGTTAGTATTCTAGTTCACAACAAGGGGCCTCCTATCCCACCAGTTAGTATTCTAGTTCACAACAAGGGGCCTCCTATCCCACCAGTTAGTATTCTAGTTCACAACAAGGGGCCTCCTATCCCACCAGTTAGTATTCTAGTTCACAACAAGGGGCCTCCTATCCCACCAGTTAGTATTCTAGTTCACAACAAGGGGCCTCCTATCCCACCAGTTAGTATTCTAGTTCACAACAAGGGGCCTCCTATCCCACCAGTTAGTATTCTAGTTCACAACAAGGGGCCTCCTATCCCACCAGTTAGTATTCTAGTTCACAACAAGGGGCCTCCTATCCCACCAGTTAGTATTCTAGTTCACAACAAGGGGCCTCCTATCCCACCAGTTAGTATTCTAGTTCACAACAAGGGGCCTCCTATCCCACCAGTTAGTATTCTAGTTCACAACAAGGGGCCTCCTATCCCACCAGTTAGTATTCTAGTTCACAACAAGGGGCCTCCTATCCCACCAGTTAGTATTCTAGTTCACAACAAGGGGCCTCCTATCCCACCAGTTAGTATTCTAGTTCACAACAAGGGGCCTCCTATCCCACCAGTTAGTATTCTAGTTCACAACAAGGGGCCTCCTATCCCACCAGTTAGTATTCTAGTTCACAACAAGGGGCCTCCTATCCCACCAGTTAGTATTCTAGTTCACAACAAGGGGCCTCCTATCCCACCAGTTAGTATTCTAGTTCACAACAAGGGGCCTCCTATCCCACCAGTTAGTATTCTAGTTCACAACAAGGGGCCTCCTATCCCACCAGTTAGTATTCTAGTTCACAACAAGGGGCCTCCTATCCCACCAGTTAGTATTCTAGTTCACAACAAGGGGCCTCCTATCCCACCAGTTAGTATTCTAGTTCACAACAAGGGGCCTCCTATCCCACCAGTTAGTATTCTAGTTCACAACAAGGGGCCTCCTATCCCACCAGTTAGTATTCTAGTTCACAACAAGGGGCCTCCTATCCCACCAGTTAGTATTCTAGTTCACAACAAGGGGCCTCCTATCCCACCAGTTAGTATTCTAGTTCACAACAAGGGGCCTCCTATCCCACCAGTTAGTATTCTAGTTCACAACAAGGGGCCTCCTATCCCACCAGTTAGTATTCTAGTTCACAACAAGGGGCCTCCTATCCCACCAGTTAGTATTCTAGTTCACAACAAGGGGCCTCCTATCCCACCAGTTAGTATTCTAGTTCACAACAAGGGGCCTCCTATCCCACCAGTTAGTATTCTAGTTCACAACAAGGGGCCTCCTATCCCACCAGTTAGTATTCTAGTTCACAACAAGGGGCCTCCTATCCCACCAGTTAGTATTCTAGTTCACAACAAGGGGCCTCCTATCCCACCAGTTAGTATTCTAGTTCACAACAAGGGGCCTCCTATCCCACCAGTTAGTATTCTAGTTCACAACAAGGGGCCTCCTATCCCACCAGTTAGTATTCTAGTTCACAACAAGGGGCCTCCTATCCCACCAGTTAGTATTCTAGTTCACAACAAGGGGCCTCCTATCCCACCAGTTAGTATTCTAGTTCACAACAAGGGGCCTCCTATCCCACCAGTTAGTATTCTAGTTCACAACAAGGGGCCTCCTATCCCACCAGTTAGTATTCTAGTTCACAACAAGGGGCCTCCTATCCCACCAGTTAGTATTCTAGTTCACAACAAGGGGCCTCCTATCCCACCAGTTAGTATTCTAGTTCACAACAAGGGGCCTCCTATCCCACCAGTTAGTATTCTAGTTCACAACAAGGGGCCTCCTATCCCACCAGTTAGTATTCTAGTTCACAACAAGGGGCCTCCTATCCCACCAGTTAGTATTCTAGTTCACAACAAGGGGCCTCCTATCCCACCAGTTAGTATTCTAGTTTTAATTTACTTTCCACACAACTATGTAATAAATAATTTAACTGTATCCTAGCTATATATTTCAAGTTATTGTTTGTTAAAAAGTATATAGATTTTTGTAAATTTTGTAGATATTTCACGTTATTGATAGTTATACAACAGATATATTTTAACCAGGCTATAAAAGTGACGTGTCACCTGCCGGTTGGTAACAAGGTTGTCATGGAGATGAGTCCTCACATCACTATAAAAGAAATGTTTATCTACCTTTGTGACAAATACAAGCTGGATAAGATGATGCACAGCATAGTAAGGTATGTAACCATGGTAACCATCACTAACTGTAACCATAGTAACCATCACTAACTGTAACCATGGTAACCATCACTAACTGTAACCATGGTAACCATCACTAACTGTAACCATAGTAAGGTAGTTCTCCTTCAACGTTTACACTTTAACTAACATTATAGTCTAGCTAATAGAGTAATAGAAACATCAGGTATTGAACTTTAAAGTGACCTGGTGACTTACTCGGTGCCCCATAATAAGTTGCATCTTGTAGATAAGAGTTGTACTCTAACCTGTTACCATGGTAACTAACCTGTGACCTACCCTCCCAGTCGGAATAACAAGACCCAGCTGCTGGACATGACAATTACAGTTATAGGATCACAAGTCTCCGAGTTCGTTATTATTCGGCAGAAGTACCCTGGTTAGTATAATTGTATTGTAATATGTAGTTAATACAATTGTATTAACAATTATTATTTAAATTATTGTTAATACAATTGTTTTAAAAGTTTTACATTAGACGCCTAAAATCGGGCTTTCTGCATTTATCTAATTTTGATGGGGGAATGCGACTACACAGGTATGATCTTGAAGTCTTCAAATAATTATCATCAGAGATCTATATAACTCAAACTACTTAATATATATAGTAGTGTTGAAAGTGTAAAACCCTGTTTAACAAAAGTTCCGATTTTCAGTAAAAGCGCACGAGTTTTGGAGTGATGAGAAGGATTGGGCAGATTGTGGGGACTGTGGGTTCGAGGGGCTGCCCTATACTAGAGATTGGTACAAGCAGAGGCACGCAGAGAGGATCCCTCCTGATGAGGACCTCGTCTCCAGGGGAGACAACGTCTCTAGATCCAGAGGAGACATTGTCTCTAAAGGTTCTCCCTATATCAGGGAGAAAACAGAGGATTCAGACCCAGAGCCAAATAAGAGTCCTTTAAGAGACACTATAGGGCGGATAAAAGAACATGTCAGGTCTCTGAAGAAGAACAAGTTGTATCCCAACCCTGGGCCCTTGTCTGGAGGAGATATACCTGATTCAGCTGGGGACTTCTCTAAAATGAGGAAACAATGGACCCCTCCCCGCCGTGACACTATTCAGGACATTGAGTTTGAAAAAGCTAAGGCAATGTATGCGCAGCACAGGAACCCTCTCTCTGGTAACCATGGTAACAAACAACTCTATCCTGAAATGCCAGAACCTGCATCGCTGACCCCACCTAAAGTAGAACCTCAAACAACCTACCAGCCTCCTCCTGCAGCCAACCATCCAGGTCTACCTCCTAACCACCCCTCAGGAACAAACCCAGCCCCATACCCAGGAGGACCTACTACCCAGTACCCGGGGTATCCCCCCAACCAGATGTTCGGAGGGATGTACCAGGCTCCAATGGTGGACATGTGGGGCAACAGACACCCCTCCCCTTACTATCCATACTCTCCCATGTACAGTGGTTACCCTGCACCCTACCCTCCCCAACACTCCAACACTGCGGCCCCCGGTCATCCTGTACCCCCTGCTCCCCGACCTCAAGAAGAGACCCCTCCTCAACAAGGATGTGCTGTGACTGGTGCAAGTAGCTGTGGTTCCAACCCTGCTGACCCTCTTCCTGGGCAGCCCCTCAAACCTGTCTCCTCACACGGCAAATCTCGTCTTGCTCCTCCCCCTCCTAGCAGACCCAGAGAGGAGGAGTCCCTCCCAGTAGAGCAGGTTAGTCAGCTTTATCCTAAACTAGAGGACTCAGTCCCTGATTCCAGAAGTGAGGACCCGGGTATGAGACGGTCCTTTAAACGCAGCAGTATTAGATCAGTAGGGGGTAGTATGAGGAACAGAGCTAGCAACAGGTCTGTTAGGTTCCTGGAGAGTAGGAGGGAGCAGATACCGGTGCAGATAGGCAGGGATATCAACACTTTGGTGAAGGAGGCTGATAATGCTGAGTCTATCATTACTCCCAGAACCTCAGTACCGGAGACAGAGTCTCACTACCCTCCTGACATGTCCCTCCCTGCAGAAAACACCCCTCCCCTCAGCAAAGGAGACCATATATCCACACTCCTCACCTCCCTCAACAATAGTGAGAGGATTAGTGATGCAATAGAGCGAGCAGACAGTCCTCCTCTGGAGAGGATGGAGGACACCAGGTATCCTAACCTGAGGAGCATGAGCGAGGCTATCCTTCCCACCGGAGACACCAGTAACTTCTACCCTAATCTGCACGAGATACAGCCACGTAGGAAACTGAGATCGTCTCTAAGGAGGAAAGAGGAGAAAGAAGGAGGAGACACTGATGAGGAGGTAGCTCAGTATACTCGTTTACTCACCCAGGAGATAATGAGTTCTCACTCTCCCACAAAACCAACCACTGCAGATCTGAAGCGGCAGCTTGCTCTGGAGATAGAGGAAGCTATACAACAGAAGAAGTTGTTAAGGGGGGACCTGAGGAAGAGGCGCCCCCTCCTGCAGCGCTCTATGAGTGAGAACAGGGCTAGGAGACCTCACTTCCCCACTGATAGTGGTCCCCACTCAGACGATGACTGGTGGACCAGGAAAGGACGAAGCCGGGGTCCTGCTCTCAAACACCAGTCTTATACTAACCAGTCAGCTAACTATCCAACCAGCTCTACCGAATCCAGCTCTTCTGACTCCAGTTCAGACAGTTCAGACAGCTCTGACAGTTCTGACAGTTCGTCAGATAGCAGCTTGACTAGCGGCTCCTCTGTGTCTCTATCTGAAGAGTTCATCATGAAGAAAGTTAAAGAATACCTAGCCAGGAGGAAGAAGAACAAGCAGAAAAGAGTTGAGGAGTATTACTCTCATTCCTCAGACTCTACTGAGTCGGACGAGGAGAACATCTCCACCAGACCCAAGAGATCAGGGGGAATATTGTCAGATGAGGAGGGTTTAATGAACACACTGGCTAAACACTTCAGAAAAGGGAGCACCCGTCTGAAGAGGAGTGTGGCTGACTCATTAGCAGAGGAGAGGGTGATGGAAAAGGTGATATTACCCCGGCTACACTTAAACTCTCCTGATGGTAAACACAATGTGTGGGATCAACTAACCAAAACAAAGCTAGACGATCAATGGGAAGATAAGTTCAAGGAGGAGGAGGAGGAGAACCAGTTCAGATCAGAGATAGAAATGCTTAAACACCATCTCAGTGAAGAGGAGGCTGACGGAAAAGAAAACGAGCACCCTAATATTTCTGCTAGAAAACCTGGTTTCTTCTCCCGAATCCTTAAGAAACGTCCGAAGTACAGTTTCCCAAGGTTCGCACAGCTAAAACAAGATGAACACGAGGAAGAAGAAGAAAATGAAGAGGTGACAACCTTGTCTTACATTCCCAGCAGAGAAAACTCGTTCAATAAAAGAAGAAAACACTCCGTGGAAAGAGTTCCAGAGCTAGCTCTGCTGAAACACAGAGGTTTCCAATCTCTACAAGACATCAGAGACCTGAACAGGGAGCTTGAGCACGCTAACGACCTAGTCAGAGCTAACTCCCTCGACTTCGACCTCTCCAAGAAACCCGGACAGACTGCTACTGGTTACTTAACAGGTCACCCTCTCTTCAAGAAGCTTAAGAAGTCCTTATCAGGTTCACTCAACAGGTCAGGCTCTCTCCGGTCCTTGTTTGGGTCAGACCGTGCCTCAAATAGAAGCAAGGTTTCAGAACCTGGCACGTACGAGCATGACATTAGGGGCATGAACCCTGGTAACCCTGGTAACCCTGGTAACCCTGGTAACCCTGGCACGTACGAGCATGACATTAGGGACATGAACCTGCATCAGCTGCTGGACAAGTACAATCCTGGCTTTATTAAGAGGTCTTTAGAGAATCTCGGCTAACTACCATCCTTTTATCGTTTTATCTATTTGTGGATTTAGATTTATTGATTAATGTTTGTTGATTTTAGTAGCTAGAAGATCCGTTTGTTAAGTTACATTTTTGTAGATTGTTTATAATTTTTGAATTCGAATATGATTACACCAAAATATTTGTCTCTGTCTTAATAGAAAAGCGGCTAAAAATCTAAAAATCAACGCCCTTCATGCCAATTTACAATTTTGACCAAATCTGCTTTTTCTCTCGACTAGTTCTTTTATTCATTTAATTAATTTGGATCTTTTACAATCCTGACTTTATTATTTTACAGACGTCAAGAAGGGAGCCCTTCAAAAGGACACGAGGTGAGTATTTGAAAAGAGTTTCTATAGAAGATAATAGAAACTAGAAAGCTATTAATTTCGTTTTAACCCCAGTGCAGTTTCAAAGAATTCACTTTCACTCTGTATATTTCAGCGCCTAGTCCCCCTAAGCCAACTATAGGGGGTGTAAGAGCGTACAGTGGCTCCACCTGGTAACCTTGGTAACCCTGGTAACCCTGGTAACCCTGGTAACCCTGGTAACCCTGGTAACTTTGTATATTTCAGCGCCTAGTCCCCCTAAGCCAACTATAGGGGGTGTAAGAGCGTACAGTGGCTCCACCTGGTAACCCTGGTAACCCTGGTAACCCTGGAAACTCTGTATATTTCAGCGCCTAGTCCCCCTAAGCCGACTATAGGAGGTGTAAGAGCGTACAGTGGCTCCACTCTAGCCCCCTCAGTTCACCCTCCCGACCCGCCCGGAGTGTTATCTTCCACTCTTAACAGTGTCAAGGAGAATGTTAAGAGATATGTTAACAGTGTCAGACACAAGGAGGATAACTTGCAGGACATCCCTGAGGTTTGAGAGAAATGTCTAGTACCAGGGCAGGATTAAGTAATTTGTATTGCTTCTTTTTAACGTTATTATTAGCAGTTTGTATAGATAATATAGCTTAATAGCTTGCTTATTGTTGTTGTAAAGATAATATAGCTTGCTTATTGTTGTTGTAAAGATATCCCCACCCAGGAGTCTGCAGACTTGCAGGATAGAAAAGGAAGTTTAACGAAGAAGCATAAACGTAATCTGGTTAGAATAAAAACTGGGGACTTAATAGAGGGGTTAGCTGGGGCTGTTGCCTCGGGGAATATACTAAGCAACCTCAAACAGGTAACTAAGCAACCTCAAACAGGTAACTAAGCAACCTCAAACAGGTACCTTAGCAACCTCAAACAGGTACCTTAGAGCTTAGCAACCTCAAAAAAATAACTTAGCAACCTCAAACAGGTACCTTAGTAACCTCAAACAGGTGACTAAGCAACCTCAAACAGGTAACTTAGCAATCTCAAACAGGTAACTAAGCAACCTCAAGTAGGTGACTGTTTCCTTGCAATTGAAGAAAAGAATCGTTTCATTGGAACACGCTTCGAGCCTGTTTTTTTTCGGAATAGATCCACTGCAAACTCAGGTTTGAATAATAATAAAGTCTTGGAAATGTTATTTTCGTATACTAAATAATTTCTGACTAAATTATCAATTTCAGGGTCGTCAAGAAAAAGGAAAGTTCGAATTTACGGGGGACGGTTTAGTACAACACGGTACCTACCTAAAAAGAATAAAATGAGTTAGTTAATGGATAGTGAAAGTGAAAGTGAAAGTTAAACAACTCACATCACGGTACTTACCTCAAGAGAATAAAATGAGTTTAATGTTGTTATTGCGTGCAGCATGGGGTTAGCCATCGACACTCAATATCTTATTTGTACATGTATCAAAATATCAAATATTTCAATGTAATAAATATATAAATTAATTCAGCGTTCATCGTTTTGCAACTAAGGATTAAAAATAACGAAAGGACATGAAAAGCTGAGATCAAAAGTCGAGCACCCACTTCGTTAGTGTTGCCAAGCAACGCCTCACAACCACTCCGCAAAACAACCAATATCATTTAACTTTTCCATTTCCTCCGTCGAAACTTGCGGAGACGCTTCCTGCCGGTAAGGTTGGTGGGGCTGGTCGCGATGAACTCCACTGCGGAGAGTATTCCGGCTGACACCACCTTCCCCGCTGGTTTGATATGAGAGGGAGGGAGGAGGAATCCGTACCGTCCCAGATCTCCTAGTTCTATCCCGTACGTGTGCGAACAGTCCAACTCCGAGTACACCCAGTCAGAGGAGTCTCCTGACGTCACGTCTAGAGGGGTTTAAGTTAGCTGAAGGTAGCACTACACATGTAATATTTGATATGGATAGTAGAAGCGAAAGTGAAAGTGAAAGCGAAGCAACTCACACATGAGCACTGTGGCAGGTCCGTAAGAGTACCGATGTCCGGTCAGCTCTCTTATTGCCCGTGTAGCGTGGTCAGCAACGTCCAACTGTGAGACAGTAAACTTATTAAACCACAGCATTGTAAACGAGGAGAGTGAACGAAACTCGAAATGAAAGTGAAAGTGAAAGTAGAAATGAGGATCTCACATGTGCGGAGCGGTCCTCAACCTTCCTCCTGGTGTAACTGAGAGGTGTGAGCCACATCTGCCCGTAAGAGTGCAAGGAGAAGTAGGCCAGCAGTTTGTGTCTCACGCTGGACAGGTAACGAGCTATTCCTTGTGATTCGTGCTCGCTAAACGCGTTGGGGCCGTTGTAGATCTCAGAGCAGGAGAAATCACTAGCCCCTGGTCCTGTTACCATGACAACAGTTAGTTTATCTTATTGTTACCATGCCAACAGTTAGTTTATCTTATTTATAACCAGCAATCAGAGTGAAAGTGAAAGTAGTTTAAGTGGAAGTGAAAGTAGGAAATTTGAAACCATGGCTCACCTCCAAAGTTAATGTCGAAGTTTCGGTTCAGATCAACTCCCTTGCACCAGGCTACAGAAGTAGGTGATCTATTTTTCCTCCAGAGTCTCTCACTATTCCAGGAGTATGCGTAACCGTCCGGGTTCGCCAGCGGCTGAATCGCAAACTTGGTTTTATCAAGCAAGTCAGTTATGTAGTCATCAGTCCCGTAGCCATCTAACAGCTTCTTAATGAAGAGCATTGAAGCAGCCACAGTGATCCATTCTCTGGCGTGGAGACCTCCATCCACCCACACCATCGGGCAGTTCCTCTCCTTATTTGTTCCCTGAAATCATTAGTTATTAGGGGGAGGAGGGAGGAGGGAGGAGGGAGGAGAGAGGAGAGAGGAGGGAGGAGGGAGGAGGGAGGAGGGAGGAGGGAGGAGGGAGGAGGGAGGAGGGAGGAGGGAGGAGGGAGGAGGGAGGAGGGAGGAGGGAGGAGGGAGGAGGGAGGAGGGAGGAGGGAGGAGGGAGGAGGGAGGAGGGAGGAGGGAGGAGGGAGGAGGGAGGAGGGAGGAGGGAGGAGGGAGGAGGGAGGAGGGAGGAGGGAGGAGGGAGGAGGGAGGAGGGAGGAGGGGAGGAGGGAGGAGGGAGGAGGGAGGAGGGAGGAGGGAGGAGGGAGGAGGGAGGAGGGAGGAGGGAGGAGGGAGGAGGGAGGAGGGAGGAGGGAGGAGGGAGGAGGGAGGAGGGAGGAGGGAGGAGGGAGGAGGGAGGAGGGAGGAGGGAGGAGGGAGGAGGGAGGAGGGAGGAGGGAGGAGGGAGGAGGGAGGAGGGAGGGAGGAGGGAGGAGGGAGGAGGGAGGAGGGAGGAGGGAGGAGGGAGGAGGGAGGAGGGAGGAGGGAGGAGGGAGGAGGGAGGAGGGAGGAGGGAGGAGGGAGGAGGGAGGAGGGAGGAGGGAGGAGGGAGGAGGGAGGAGGGAGGAGGGAGGAGGGAGGAGGGAGGAGGGAGGAGGGAGGAGGGAGGAGGGAGGAGGGAGGAGGGAGGAGGGAGGAGGGAGGAGGGAGGAGGGAGGAGGGAGGAGGGAGGAGGGAGGAGGGAGGAGGGAGGAGGGAGGAGGGAGGAGGGAGGAGGGAGGAGGGAGGAGGGAGGAGGGAGGAGGGAGGAGGGAGGAGGGAGGAGGGAGGAGGGAGGAGGGAGGAGGGAGGAGGGAGGAGGGAGGAGGGAGGAGGAGGAGGGAGGAGGGAGGAGGGAGGAGGGAGGAGGGAGGAGGGAGGAGGGAGGAGGGAGGAGGGAGGAGGGAGGAGGGTATTTACCACTATTTCCATGACTAGGAGAGGTCTGCCCTGGTGGGTACTCCCGACGCCCACAAGTCTAGTAATGTTGGGGTGCAGGGCTGCTAATCGGTACATCTCTCTGTGGGTAGCTGCTGCGTTGTTGTACTTCGTATAAACGTAGTCAACATCGCTCGAGCGTTTCGTCCTGCTGCTAATAATACAAAATTCGTTAAAATGAGTGAAATTAGTAAGTATTTGTATATCAGTAAGGATACTAAATATACGATAGTTAGATGATTTTAATATTAGAAGAAAAACAGCCGTTACCTTCCACTCCGACTGAGAAGTTTCTGGATATCATCTATTTGAACAGAATATGAGATGTTATGCAGCTGCTGAGTTTCCAGGAGCTGAGCTTGCTGTTTTGATAACCGAACATCAACATGTCCTCCGACATGCAACTCCGTAGACCAATAATCTAACTGGGATATTATATCGGGTCAAATTAGCAAATCAGCTAATCAGCTCATCAGCTCATCAGCTCATCAGCTAATCAGTTAATCAGATAATCAGCTAATCAGCTAAACAGCTAATCAGCTAATCAGATAATCAGCTAACTGAATATATTACTTCAACAAGCTTAGGCAGGGGTTTAGGAAGAGGGGGCAGGGGGCGACCTACACCCTCCAAAACCATAATAGATGGTAACTAATCTATATTATATCTCAAATTCTACATCCGGTACGGCTCTGCACACATGATATCTCTCTCTGCCATGAAACATGGCTAACCTTTCAAACTATGATTTAAAACACAAACCTAAACTAAAACTCAACTGGGCTCTCCTATGTCACCAAATTAGACCAATAAGCAAGTTTAGCTTAAATAATCATATTTTTCTATATTAATTGTATAATAAGTATATTGACGTAGTGGATGGTTGAGGGGGTTTTAAGCACAGATCACTCTCAAATCCTAAAGATAAGCAGTGGCCTTCGGCACTTGAAACCTCTTCAAACCTCCCCTGATTTATTTATTATTGATATTGTTTGATTGTGCCGTAAAAATAAATATTTGTTTTATTAAAATATTTGTTTTATTAATCATTAAAAAATGACAAAATGTTGGGCTCTGCCTCAATGGTCGGTATATTGGAAAACGTACCGGTGAGCAAAAATCCTAGTCATAAAAAACTAAAATAATAATCTTCCTGTGGTAGTGGTACTCACATAATCTCGAGTATGTTCAATAAAACTAAAAACGTCCTCAACATCCCTCTCTGTCGCCAGGGCTAGTCTGTAAACTTTCTCCCTGGGCTCAAATGTGTTAAAATCTCTTGTAATATTTCACTATTTGTCAGGAGTGCTAAAGAGTTAGACCTGACTACACAGGTGGACTATAGTGCACTATAGTCCCCCTGTGACTACACTAGATACCATTTGACCTTATTTTGGGCGGGCAGTAGTACATTAAATATTATAAAGGAGCAGTAGTATGCACTCACGTAATTTCCGATCAAATAATGTATAAGGTAAAAGTAATATCAATCATTTCCAAGAATAAATTGTAAACATTTTGAAAGTTTCGCTCCATTAAAAATAAATCCCAAATATTTAGCAATTCAACAAGGAATCAAATCAATATTTACACGTTGAAACTCAGTAAACAATTACAAGTTTATTTACCCTTTATAAGAAGTAGCTGTTGAATGGATTAAGAGTAGAAAGGGGAAAAGACCTCTGATCATTCTGAACACTGAGAGTAAATCATCGGTGTTATTTATTATCTCATAGCAACGCACATAGCAACGTACATAGCAACGCACATAGAAATTGAGAGACAAAGCCAAGCAAACAAAGGTTTATACAACCCTCCTTTTTAAAATTCCCTCCCCAATTACAGTCGTCAGAATTTTTTTTGTAATCAGTTGGTCAGACAGTGGCGTACCAAATGGTAAATATTATAAAGGAGCAACAATGGTAACGTTACGCCACTGTCTACCTTATCCGCATATTTGTCTGATATTGTTTTGGTCTTCAAAGGAAACAGTTAGAGCCGGAAGAACTCACGACCGGAAAACTTTGGCCGGAAGGACTTAAGACCGGAAAATTTGGCAAATTTCTGTCCTTAATTCCCGCTAAAATTTAACAGTTAAAAGCAGCCTAACGTAATATCGCAACATGAGATTATATGAGTAGTTTAACAACCAACACATGAAGTTTTGTCCCTGTGCCCTGTTTTAGCTTCCTTTTGCCAAAATTGCAGACTCAGATAAGAAACAATTAAGTAAAACGTAATACTCCTTTATAATATTTAACGTAGGTAATACTCATGTCAAGACTACTACTCGTATGTCAAAGATACTAGGATATCTAGATAATAGAACAAAGGACCCTCAACGAAATTAGAAACAAGATCAAACTGTTAAACAACAAAAAATATTATAAAGGAGCAAATAAAAGGCCACGGTTAGCAGTGACGAGCGTTGAAATATAATAAATTTGAAAACTTGTTCAGTTTCATACAGTGTGGTGCAGGATTTGGGAACAATTATTAATTATCATTAGCTGAAGCTGATAAGCATTGCACAGGGCTAATGACTTAATGACTGTGGGGTAAAACCCTGGCCTAAGGTAGGTAGCAATGAAATACGGGAGAAGTGCTAGCTCTACAAATACCTCCCTGTACATTAAATATTATAAAGGAGCAAATACCTCCCTGTACATTAAATATTATAAAGGAGCAAATACCTCCCTGTACATTAAATATTATAAAGGAGCAAATACCTCCCTGTAAATTGTACACTGATAAGAAATACATTCCAACATTTTGCAGTGTTAGTTTTAGAGAAACAACACAACACTAAATACACTAAATAACACAGTGCTGAGTGCATGTCTGCAGTTATTTACACAAGCAAGACTGTCACCTGCTAATTAGAATCTATTATTAGACCTGTCAGTGCACAATCCTGTGTAAATCCTGTGTTAATACTGTGTAAATCCTGTGTAAATCCTGTGTAAATCCTGTGTAAATCCTGTGTAAATCCTGTGTAAATCCTGTGTAAATCCTGTGTAAATCCTGTGTAAAACCTGTGTAAATCCAGTGTAAATCCTGTGTTAATCCTGTGTAAATCCTGTGTAAATCCTGTGTAAATCCTGTGTAAATCCTGTGTAAATCCTGTGTAAATCCTGTGTAAATCCTGTGTAAATCCTGTGTAAATCCTGTGTAAATCCTGTGTAAATCCTGTGTAAATCCTGTGTAAATCCTGTGTATATCCTGTGTAAATCCTGTGTAAATCCTGTGTAAATCCTGTGTAAATCCTGTGTAAATCCTGTGTAAATCCTGTGTAAATCCTGTGTAAATCCTGTGTAATCCCCGACCTCTCAATCAACCACATAACTTACCGGACTTAATTTGAACGGACACTAATTGAACGCTGGAGGCCCTAGCGTTCAGAATTATGTCCCTTTAGATAAAGTCTATCCGTTTTTAGATCTGTCAGTGCACTTACCTTGGTACAGTGTTACAGTGTTACAGTGGTACAGTGGTACAGTGGTACAGTGGTACAGTGGTACAGTGTTACAGTGTTACAGTGTTACAGTGTTACAGTGGTATAGTGTTACAGTGTTACAGTGATATAGAAACAAGGTTAGGACTTTATTGGGTTTATTTATCCGCTTGGTCCACTCAATCAGATGAACGGGAAACCGTTTAAACCACCCTAGCTGGCCTAGTAACTTCTTTCGGCTTCTTTTAATTCACAAAAAGTTTACAATGTTTAGACCGAGTGGAAGTCAACAGGAGATACATTTCGTGTTGCAGACTATTCTGTGAAATACTAAAACTTAATGATTTATTTTGCACTAAGCAGTGGAAAAGTGAGTCGTCTCTCCACGGGCCACGGCTGGTTACCCGATCATCTGGTTACCTGGTTACCTGGTTACCTGGTTACCTGGTTACCTGGTTACCTGGTTACCTGGTTACCTGGTTACCTGGTTACCTGGTTACCTGGTTACCTGGTTACCTGGTTACCTGGTTACCTGGTTACCTGGTTACCTGGTTACCTGGTTACCTGGTTACCTGGTTACCTGGTTACCTGGTTACCTGGTTACCTGGTTACCTGGTTACCTGGTTACCTGGTTACCTGGTTACCTGGTTACCTGGTTACCTGGTTACCTGGTTACCTGGTTACCTGGTTACCTGGTTACCTGGTTACCTGGTTACCTGGTTACCTGGTTACCTGGTTACCTGGTTACCTGGTTACCTGGTTACCTGGTTACCTGGTTACCTGGTTACCTGGTTACCTGGTTACCTGGTTACCTGGTTACCTGGTTACCTGGTTACCTGGTTACCTGGTTACCTGGTTACCTGGTTACCTGGTTACCTGGTTACCTGGTTACCTGGTTACCTGGTTACCTGGTTACCTGGTTACCTGGTTACCTGGTTACCTGGTTACCTGGTTACCTGGTTACCTGGTTACCTGGTTACCTGGTTACCTGGTTACCTGGTTACCTGGTTACCTGGTTACCTGGTTACCTGGTTACCTGGTTACCTGGTTACCTGGTTACCTGGTTACCTGGTTACCTGGTTACCTGGTTACCTGGTTACCTGGTTACCTGGTTACCTGGTTACCTGGTTACCTGGTTACCCGGTTACCTGGTTACCCGATCATTTGGTTACCTGGTTACCTTGTTACCCGGTTACCTGGTTACTTGGTTACCTGGTTACCTGGTTACCTGGTTACCTGGTTACCCGGTCATCTGGTTACCCGATCATTTGGTTACCTGGTTACCTGGTTGCCTGGTTACCTGTTTGCCCGGTTGTCAACAGGAGATACATTTCGTGTTGCAGACTATTCTGTGAAATACTAAAACTTAATGATTTATTTCGCACTAAGCAGTGGAAAAGTGAGTCGTCTCTCCACGGGCCACGGCTGGTTACCCGATCATCTGGTTACCTGGTTACCTGGTTACCTGGTTACCTGGTTACCTGGTTACCTGGTTACCTGGTTACCTGGTTACCTGGTTACCTGGTTACCTGGTTACCTGGTTACTTGGTTACCTGGTTACCTGGTAACCTGGTTACCTGGTAACCTGGTTACCTGGTTACCTGGTTACCTGGTTACCTGGTTACCTGGTTACCTGGTTACCTGGTTACCTGGTTATCTGGTT
Organism: Bolinopsis microptera; assembly: GCF_026151205.1. Lineage (NCBI taxonomy): Eukaryota > Metazoa > Ctenophora > Tentaculata > Lobata > Bolinopsidae > Bolinopsis > Bolinopsis microptera. The sequence continues at coordinate 15,736,594 of NC_087084.1, read as the reverse complement.
ACCTGGTTACCTGGTTACCTGGTTACCTGGTTACCCGGTCATCTGGTTACCCGATCATTTGGTTACCTGGTTACCTGGTTGCCTGGTTACCTGTTTGCCCGGTTGCATGGTTGCATGGCTACGGCTGGAAGTGCATCGGAAGCAGACAAAAGGAAGACGAGCGACCAGGACAACACTAGAAGTTACCATGACAACACTACTGTTACCAGGACAACACTAGAAGTTATATCTGACAATTTACAGGAGATCAGGGTCCTGTGCACGTACTAAGTCACGTGACTAGAAAACAGCCTCCTGATTGGTCAACTACCAGAATGCAGGCTTCTTATTGGCTAGTGATCAGAGTGAGGCTTCTCTCCCTGGCTTCTGTACTCTATATATATATCTCTTGAGTTTATTTTAGTGCGTTATCTAAGGGTAGAGGGTGGGGTTATCTTTACAGTCTACCCCCATGTAGTAGTTTCCAAGTTCCTCTTATACCCCTCTTTTCTGCTCCACGAACCTTCAGCCAGGTCAAATACAGGTCTCTGATTGGTCAGGTTGGGGCAGCTGACCAGAATAGAGCTCTCTGATTGGTTAGGCCCACTGTAAGGACAGGTTCCTGCTGGGAGACCGGACAAGTGTCCGTTAGAATGTTCGGTATGTGTCCCTCCCTATCTCTGCAGAATATTACTTCCACCCTTGGTAACTAGGTAACCAGCATTACTTCCACCCTTGGTAACCAGGTAACCAGCATTACTTCCACCCTTGGTAACCAGGTAACCAGCATTACTTCCACCCTTGGTAACCAGGTAACCAGCATTACTTCCACCCTTGGTAACCAGGTAACCAGCATTACTTCCACCCTTGGTAACCAGGTAACCAGCATTACTTCCACCCTTGGTAACCAGGTAACCAGCATTACTTCCACCCTTGGTAACCAGGTAACCAGCATTACTTCCACCCTTGGTAACCAGGTAACCAGTATTACTTCCACCCTTGGTAACCAGGTAACCAGTATTACTTCCACCCTTGGTAACCAGGTAACCAGCATTACTTCCACCCTTGGTAACCAGGTAACCAGTATTACTTCCACCCTTGGTAACCAGGTAACCAGCATTACTTCCACCCTTGGTAACCAGGTAACCAGCATTACTTCCACCCTTGGTAACCAGGTAACCAGCATTACTTCCACCCTTGGTAACCAGGTAACCAGCATTACTTCCACCCTTGGTAACCAGGTAACCAGCATTACTACCACCCTTGGTAACCAGGTAACCAGCATTACTTCCACCCTTGGTAACCAGGTAACCAGCATTACTTCCACCCTTGGTAACCAGGTAACCAGCATTACTTCCACCCTTGGTAACCAGGTAACCAGCATTACTTCCACCCTTGGTAACCAGGTAACCAGCATTACTTCCACCCTTGGTAACCAGGTAACCAGCATTACTTCCACCCTTGGTAACCAGGTAACCAGCATTACTTCCACCCTTGGTAACTAGGTAACCAGCATTACTTCCACCCTTGGTAACCAGGTAACCAGCATTACTTCCACCCTTGGTAACCAGGTAACCAGCATTACTTCCACCCTTGGTAACTAGGTAACCAGCATTACTTCCACCCTTGGTAACTAGGTAACCAGCATTACTTCCACCCTTGGTAACTAGGTAACCAGCATTACTTCCACCCTTGGTAACTAGGTAACCAGCATTACTTCCACCCTTGGTAACTAGGTAACCAGCATTACTTCCACCCTTGGTAACTAGGTAACCAGCATTACTTCCACCCTTGGTAACTAGGTAACCAGCATTACTTCCACCCTTGGTAACTAGGTAACCAGCATTACTTCCACCCTTGGTAACTAGGTAACCAGCATTACTTCCACCCTTGGTAACTAGGTAACCAGCATTACTTCCACCCTTGGTAACTAGGTAACCAGCATTACTTCCACCCTTGGTAACCAGGTTACCAGCATTACTTCCACCCTTGGTAACCAGGTAACCAGCATTACTTCCGCCCATCTGAGTTATCTTGTACCTGGAACTCCAGTCCAGTTCCTACAATACCTACAGTTCCTACAATACCTACAGTTCCTACAATACCTACAGTTCCTACAATACCTACAGTTCCTACAATACCTACAACAACAAGATACAAGGGCAGGTCTCTCCCGAGAGTTGGGATGGCCGGAGGTGCTTATCTCCTTTTCATTAACCCTAAGCCACTCTGTGCCGAGGCACTATACTAGCTGTAGGGGGGTTAGTCCTACGAGCCAGAGAGTGCGTATCACCAGCAGAAGCTGTACCAAATCACAGCTTGGTAACTGGCCGACTTGCATCTGACCGGATTAGAACCCGGGCCTTCTGCTTGGGAGGCGATCGTGTTACCACTACACCACCCGGCCGTGTTACCACTACACCACCCGGTCGTGTTACCACTACACCACCCGGCCTACAGAACCTAAACTAACTACAGAACCTTGCGTACTCAAAGTACCAACGCTAACAGAGCCCTCTCTCTCTGCAGCAACTAAGCCACACTTTTTACTTCGGCTAAAAAAGTCCCACAGTCGACTGGAAATTATAATTTTTTTCTTTCAACGGCTAAGCTTTAAGTTTAAGGTACTAGCTACAAATTGTATAGACCAACATAACGAATTTTATAACTGATGCACAGCAAAATATATATCTGAAAAGCTAATCTATGGCTTGTTTGAGTCGTTTCTCTCACAAATATGGATCATTATGAAACGGAGCTGCGCTTCGGGTAACCAGGGTAACCAGGGTAACCAGGTAACCAGGTAATCTGGGTAACCGGGTAACCGGGTAACCAGGTAACCAGGTAACCAGGTAACCAGGTAACCGAGTAACCAGGTAACCACTACACCACCCGGCCGTGTTACCACTACACCACCCGGCCGTGTTACCACTACACCACCCGGCCTACAGAATCTAAACTAACTACAGAACCTGGCGTACTCAAAGTACCAACGTTAACAGAGCCTTTTCTCTCTGCAGCAATAGAACTAGATCTAAGCCACATTTTTTACTTCGGCTAAAATAGTCCCACAGTCGACCGGAAATTAGAATTTTTTCTTTCAACGGCTAAGTTTTAAGTTTAAGATACTAGCTACAAACTGATGCACAGCAAACATTTATATAAATAAATAATAAATATGGATCATTATGAAACGGAGCTGCGCGTCGGGTAACCAGGGTAACCAACCGGGTAACCAGGTAACCAGGTAACCGGGTAACCGGGTAACCAGGTAACCGAGTAACCAGGTAACCAGGTAACCGGGTAACCGGGTAACCAGGTAACCGGGTAACCGGGTAACCAGGTAACCGGGTAACCGGGTAACCAGGTTACCAGGTAACCGGGTAACCGGGTAACCGGGTAACCGGGTAACCGGGTAACCAGGTAACCGGGTAATCTGGGTAACTGGGGATAACCGGGCAACATGGTAACCAGGGTCCTAGAACGCCAGTTAGTAACTTAATCAATATGACTACTAACTATGCCAGTTAAATTAAACTAAACTAAAATATGTAGTTATTTAACTAACCATTTACCGAAAAAAACTACAAACTTATGATTTATAAAACTACTTATTTCATTTTCGAAATTAATAAGGAACTAAAAGTAAAACGAGTTATTTTAAGTAAAAAACTAGTTGAGATTAAGGTAAGAAAATTTAATTCGCATTATCATCAGCATAAATATAAAATTATCTCATATTAAAACTGTTCTCTAAATTCTAATAATACTGATATCATTAATCACATCACGCGTCACCATGACAACACATCACGTCACATCACGCGTTCCCATGACAACACATCACGTGACATCACGCGTCACCAAGACAACGTGCTAGTGAGCAATCGAACCTTTAAAAGTTACTTTTCTTAAAGCTGTTATTTCAAAAATGTTTTGTAATTTGTGATAAAATAAAATGCAATAGCTCACAATGTTTATTTATTCCATCAAACTGTTTGCAATTCAATGAATTAAACTTTAGAATTTTATAACATTTTATTAAAACTCCACCCTTGTACGTCACTGTAAAGTGTAAAACATGCTTAACTAATGTAACGAGAGGGAGGGGTCAATAAAGGGCAGGTAACCAGGTAACCAGGTAACCAGGTAACCAGGTAACCAGGTAACCAGGTAACCAGGTAACCAGGTAACCAGGTAACCAGGTAACCAGGTAACCAGGTAACCAGGTAACCAGGTAACCAGGTAACCAGGTAACCAGGTAACAAATAAAGGGCAGTTCATAAGGGGCCTAACAAATATGTGACCGATCCTAACTGTAATTTTATGGTATTTACAAATCTGTAACGTTTTATTTCAAATATCAATGAATTCCAAATACTCATCACATTCCAACTGTCCATTACAACAATCAACATCTTTACAATTTCAAACCATGGTTGATTATTGACATTAAAATTTAAAATACTTACCTCTCAAACATTTCGTTCTCAATGATTTTTTAAATTTGATATGCTATCCTGATCCACAAAGAATGAATACACAAATGAACTTCCGTTGTTATTTCATCTAAGTTCACAAATATGCACTACCAGGAAAGTCCAATTATTTGTGTAATTATGCACTTGGGGATTGGAAACCGCGATTAAATTAATATCAAATTATGCAAATGTAGAAAATAGTCCAATCAAATTATGACAATAAATAAATTGATACGTTTAATTGACTGGTAAAACTATATGCAAATTAGCGTTAAATTATACCTACAAAGTGAAAACGTAAAATTAACTGTAAATATTTCTTCCGCATAAACTAATTAGCTAGGACGGGAAGAAGTAAAAATAAAATAACTTAGAAAAGGCTCATAAGATGCACACACAACACACCATGCAATGTGACGTCACGTGACATGACGTCGCCATGACAACACATCACGTGACATCACGCGTCACCATGACAACGCGCTAGTGTGGGCGTCATGATCTTCTTAAGAGGAATCGTTAGAACATTCCGAGCCTTTTCGTTTCACATACATCTTTGTGTTTAACCAAGTTGGTCTCTGAAAATGTTTCCCTGTGTTTAGACATGATCTAGGTAACCAGGTAACCAGGTAACCAGGTAACCAGGTAACCAGGTAACCAGGTAACCAGGTAACCAGGTAACCAGGTAACCAGGTAACCAGGTAACCAGGTAACCAGGTAACCAGGTAACCAGGTAACCAGGTAACCAGGTAACCAGGTAACCAGGTAACCAGGTAACCAGGTAACCAGGTAACCAGGTAACCAGGTAACCAGGTCACCAGGTCACCAGGTAACCAGGTAACCAGGTAACCAGGTAACAAGGTAACCAGGTAACCAGGTAACCAGGTAACCAGGTAACCAGGTAACCAGGTAACAATAACGTTCATTACTGCTTAACAAATATTCATCAGATAAATTTGTAACTAATTGTCCTAATCTCTAGATAATTCGTAGTAACTTGACAACTATAAACTAGCATTAGTTACTGTTAACTAACTAACTAAATAACTAACTAGAATTAGTTACTGTTAACTAACTAACTTAATAACTAAACTAGTGCCTAGCATTAGTTACTGTTAACTAACTAACTAACTAAATAACTAACTAGCATTATTCACTGTTAAAAGGCCCACTTCTTACTAGTGAAGAACTGGTTACTATTAAATCTAACACGTCCGGGTAACGTCTCATATTCATTCTCCTGCGTATTGTCGTTAACAACTATGTAATGTAAATCGTCTGTTAAACTATCCTCCCTAACGAGGGACCTAGAGTTGGGTCTCTTAGAGGCCACCACACTTTTAACCTTGTCCCCAGCCCCCCTCCGGTGCAGGGCCCTCTCTCTCACCTTAGCGTACTTGTCTTTAGACTTCCTACAGCACGTCAGACACTTGAAGATGCAGTTAAAGACGCGGACTAGTTTAACAATAATGCCCACTAGTATTGAGAGGAGAAGCAGGAAGACAGCTATAACCACACCCTCCACCCAACCCGGCTTCCCTCCGCTGAACCATTGTATTGGGTTCAGGTACTTCCCCCACGTCGTTAGAGACAGGATATCGTCATACTCTGCTTTCTCGTACTTTATATCGTCCTCTGGTAAAACAAAGTTCCGGTTCTCATCCTCCAAACAGATAACCTGTGCAGTGTGTAGTGGTAACTATGGTTACTAAGTAGCGGTAACTATGGTTACTTGGTAGTGATAAAGATACTCGGTGCTTGGTGATGTTACCATGGTGACTGGTGATTTTCCCATGGTGATGTTACCATGGTGACTTGTGGTGTTCCCATGGTGACTTGTGGTGTTACCATGGTGACTTGTGGTGTTACCATGGTGATGTTACCATGGTGACTTGTGGTGTTCCCATGGTGACTTGTGGTGTTACCATGGTGACTTGTGGTGTTACCATGGTGATGCTACCATGGTGACTGGTGATGTTACCATGGTGACTTGCGGTGTTACCATGGTGACTTGTGGTGTTACCATGGTGATGTTACCATGGTGACTTGTGGTGTTACCATGGTGACTTGTGATGTTACCATGGTGACTTGTGGTGTTACCATGGTGACTTGTGGTGTTACCATGGTGACTTGTGGTGTTACCATGGTGACTTGTGGTGTTACCATGGTGACTTGTGGTGTTACCATGGTGACTTGTGATGTTACCATGGTGACTTGTGGTGTTACCATGGTGATGTTACCATGGTGACTTGTGGTGTTACCATGGTGACTTGTGATGTTACCATGGTGACTTGTGGTGTTACCATGGTGATGTTACCATGGTGACTTGTGGTGTTACCATGGTGACTTGTGGTGTTACCATGGTGACTTGTGGTGTTACCATGGTGACTTGTGATGTTACCATGGTGACTTGTGATGTTACCATGGTGACAGTACCTGTTTACAAAGACGTTTAGTTTCAGGGCCCAGTGGTTTGACGCACACTTCAGTCTTCATCAGTTCTTCAGTTTGTCTACAAGTAGAGCTGATTCTAACAAACTTCTGATAAGGAAGTTTACTGACGCTGGGAATATAAACGTAGAAATTATCTCCCTCTGTCTGGTGATTCTGCGGAGGTTAATAAATTAATAGACAATATTATCTCCCTCTGTCTGGTGGTTCTGCGGGGATTTAATAAAATAGACAATATTATGATAAATTTAGTGTATATTATAAATATTTAGTTAAATTGTTATACAAATTAATGTTTTAAAAAGGATGCGAGTGAAGGTACTAACCTTTATAGTACCCACAATGCTGCCACTCCCCCCTATTAATGTAATATTGAGGTATCTGTTGTACTAACCTTTATAGTACCCACAATGCTGCCACTCCCCCCTATCAATGTAATATTGAGATATCTGTTGGAATATTTGTCCAGGAATACTGCTCCGTGAAAGTCCTCCAAATAGCTCTCATCGTATAGGAAGGTCACATCACTCTGCTCGTTGAAAGTAAGGGTGATGTCAAGTCGGGGAGAGGTCCGGTGATAAGCTACAACTTGTCGCGAACTGTCGTTTCTGATCACTCGGTCTACCTGCTCAATTTTACATCTCATTTACCAGAACATGAGATGAGAAGTGATGGTGTTCATTTTGCCAAATAGAAAGTGATTCCTCGCTAAGAGAAAGCGAAGATGATTTCTTACTTAAAAGAATGTGAAAATAATCATTATGTTAAAGAGAAAATGAAAGTGATTACCTTACTAAAAAGAAAGGATTCCACTGTCTCTGCTTCAGTGGGGTACCTGTCGTAGTAGTTTGCAGCAAAATCTGGGTTTAGAATTCGTCGTTATTACATTTCTCACATTAACTATTCGATTTTTATGGCACAAATCAGCTGTAGTACAAAATAATCATGTAACCAGATAACCAGGTAACCAGGTAACCAGGTAACCAGGTAGCCAGGATATCTTAGTAACCGGTTTTGTAAACTTACTTGTGTTTAGTTGGTTCTCCCCGCAACTCTGAGTCGTTGCCGAGAAAGCATCTCTGACAGTACTCTTCCTGATCGTCTCAAAGCCGTGCTGTATTTTAAACCAGCCTAACTTGTTCATATTCCACTCGTTCAACCTGAAATATACTTTCACTTTCACTTTCACTTTCACTTTCACTTTCAATTTCACTTTCACTTTCACTTTCACTTTCACTTTCACTTTCACTTTCACTTTCACTTTCACTTTCACTTTCACTTTCACTTTCACTTGTTATACTCAGGAATTACATCTACTCTTATTTAAATTTGCTAGTGAGGGAGATTTGGCGTTAGGGCTGTGTTAGCTATTTGTTATTTAGAACTTAACTAGATACATATTATAGTGTAATGATTGTAATACACCTAAAACTAAAATGTTTACCCGTTGATCTTGACGTTAGTTTTCAGCTCGCCGGACCCCCTCCTGCCAAAATACCATCCAGCTGGCAGGAGACTGGATGTACTGGACGTGGCGATATTTAGCGTCACTGGGGGAGGGGGTCAGTTAGAGGGTAAGTAAGGGGGAGGGGGTCAGTTAGAGGGTAAGTAAGAGTGAGGGAGTTTAGACTGTATCTTTATTTTGTAAAATGTAAAGGTTGAATAGACTATAAATGTAAAGTACTGTTATTGTTACCACAACAACTATTTACCCAGCTCATCTGCAGTGGTGCCAGTATCTAGATCCACGTTATAAATCTTATCTTTAACCAGTTTCTGGCTGGTATCCAGGTTGATAACGTTCAGTCTCAGTTGAGCACGTGTTATAGGACTGGAGATCTCCACTGCTTTAAAAGTGTCTGCCGAGAACCGCTCTATGTTCAAACTGCAGCAACTCTGTCCTGAGCCTGTTATCCACACACAACCGTCTAGAGTCTGTCCGTCCTCATACCAGTTTACACACGTGTCTTCGTTCTTATTGTAACTGAAATATAGTGTTACCATGACAACTGTTACTGAAATATAGTGTTACCATGACAACTGTTACTGCAATATAGAGTTACCATGACAACTGTTACTGTAATATAGTGTTACCATGACAACTGTTATTTAAAGTGGTTGTTAGGATACTACTAGATAGTTGCTAAAACAGAAAGTGGTTGCTAGGATACAACTCAGTGCTAGCTAGGATTTTACTCAATGGTTGTTAAGATACTTCTAAGTGGTTGCTAAGATACTTCTAAGAGGTTGCTAGGATACTGGTTGCTAGGATACTGGTTGCTAGGATACTGGTTATTATACTTACTTTCCACAAGAGTTAGTATCACTGTCACACTGGTTACTGCCCCCAGGACAGTCACACCAACAAGTCATATCAGTGGAGGGAATAGCGAACTCGTAAGAGTTCTTATAGTTGTACACGTGTTTAAGATTATCATACTCTAGCGTGTACAGAACTCTCTTAGTTTCTTGTCTCCCATCTCTCTTAGTAAAGTTATAAGTAATCTTGTAACACAACGTCTCATCCAGTGCTATATTACTACTGATAACAGTTCTAGTGACTTTATCCTGACTGCCGTCACGTGACTCTAACTCGATCTCCCCTGTCAGTGTACCAGAGGGGTGTGTACACCGGGCAGGGAACACAGCGTGGTAGCCGGGGAGCAGGGAGAGGAGGAGGGGGAGCACTCTCAACATCACATTACTCATCACTGAGGGGGAGAGGGTTACTTACAGTTACTTACTGTCTTACACGTGTCATCTTGCATTTATAAACATTAAACATGGTAGTAGTACTAGGGTATAAACATGGGAATTGGGATGGAAAACAAGTTTCCTGAATGAAGCTTTGTATTTTAATCTTATTTTGTCCACAATCCAACGCCAAAATTAAAATTAAAGTCTCAACGCCCTTCAAAAAATAAGATCAAACTATTCTGAAACTGAAGCCACTAGTGTTAGTAGTACAAAAACAACAGCGAGTACTAGTAGTAGTAGTACTAGTAGTAGTACAACACTAACAGCGAGTCAAGTGAACAACTGTAATTCCACACGACCATTTAATGCATATCTCCCGTCAGAAAACAAATTATCGTCTGTTATTATTATTTACTGTTTAGAACACAGTAACCCTGGTAACACAGACGAAAAACGAAAGTCATCAAACAATTTGGCAAAGAAAATGGCACCACTGTAAAATTGGTGGCACAGTAAAATTGGTGGCACAGTAAAAAGTGGTAGTACAGTAAAAATGGGTAAGGAACTATTGTTAATTAGACTATTTTTAGGAAGCGTGTGAAAAGCGCGTGTTACTATGGAAACGTGTATTTTACTGTAACTCTGTGTTAATGACACAATCTAATTTCTAAAAATACTAGTACACACCGTTGCTAGGATACCGTGTACACCGCGCCAGCAGAACGCGGGATAATTCATCACCTCCACCATTAGCTAATTGCTAATTAACTAATTAACTAATTAACTGCTCGCTGGTTATCCCACTGGAGGGGATTCTCGCTCGTTACAGTGCTCGTTTACTAGATCTCCTAATGGGGGTATCACGTGTTACCATGGTTACGCTAATCTATAGTGTGACATCACCAGTGACGTCACGTGTTGCGCTAATCTATAGTAGGTGTGACGTCGACAGTGACGTAATACTGAGATCATCAGAAATCATTACTGTGAAAGAAGTTTTTCATTTTTCAATTGAATCGGTCTTGTTTGGCAAAATTACAATTTTATGATTTCAACTTTTAAATTTGTCATTTCATCATCCGTTTTAAATGAGTCGAAAAAGTTTCTTTGTTGTAATAATTAATTAAGAAGAAAATAAAATGGTAAGAATAGGCTTTTAGAATTGGGTAAACCTCACGAATGTTTGATGTTTCATCCTAACTCATTGGTAGACTATAGGGAGAGGTAGGTAGCAGGTAGAGGACCCACTAACTAAATATTGTAACTTAGTTTTACTACATTCTGGCCATTAGGATCAGTCGTCAAAATCTTTATTTTTCACTTTAGTTTAAGTTATATTAATATAATAAATTTAAATCTTATGATATTGTCATTATCTTAACAGTTACTATTGTAACTTAAGATTTTAAATTTGTATTCCTTGTATTCCTTTTATTCCTTGTATTCCTTGTTATGTCGTTAAACGTAATCCAGCCCAAACCCTTATATTATTATTACTAATACTATAATAATGCTAAAATTAAGCAATAAAATTTGCGTTTGACAACTACAAGTTTGTTCTGTTCTTAAACATTAGGCAATGAGATGCAGCTAAATATTTAAATATCAAACTATGTAGCCTCAATTTGTACAGACAAAAACCATGACCAGGTGAAAAATTTCCCATCCTAGACTAGTCTCAAGCTGTTTTATCTTTATAATATCTTATATAATCTGTGTATTGTATAAATGCTAGTTCTTTTCGGTAAAAATACACTAATACTTCTGCAGACATGTTTCAGCCAACACAGGATTACACAGGATTACACAATATTACACAGGATTCCGTCAGTGAATAATTCTGGCGATGATATTTAATATTGCACTTTGTCTAAACGGTAATGATCGGGAATATCACCTACAGTTGAAGAGTAGAATAGTTTGGATAATCAAGCAGGATACGCACGTTACCTAGCAACAGTTACCTAGCAACAGTTACCTAGCAACAGAAGCAGGATAAGCACGAACGAAATAGCGGAGACACAACAGTGAGAAATCCGACAATCTAATCGCGGTACTATGACTACTCACGTGACAGTTTAGCAACTAATAAGATGACAGCATCACTAGTTACCTAGCAACACAATTGTACCACGTGACCAGGAAATGTGAATCTCGTCTACCCCGGGTTATCTTGTTACCATGCCTACTGCACGCAGCTCGCAGCTCACATTTACAGTTTAGCCCAATTGTAATTACCTAGCAACAGTTACCTAGCAACCAATTGTAATGGTGGCACGGGTACAAACTAAAGCTAAACGATCAGGAATACTTAAAACTGTTGATCTGAAGAGTTCGTGTGCAGTGTGCCGTTACTTTCTGATTAGTAACATTAGAGCAAATAGGAATAAAACTGGAACCCCGAATTTTAGAGAGATATTTTTATCGAAGAAATATACAAATTGGGAATAAAATCTGCTTTTTCACGGTATATCACATTTCCTATATCCGAGAGTTTTCGTGAAGCAAAAGTACGAAGTTGCGATGTAATTTTGTTTAAAATCAAAGGTGTTATGAAAATTTAGGGTAATATTTGAACGAAGATTTTTCGTCAACTAGTTTCTCGTTAATCTTTAAACCATCAAAATACAAGTATCCATAGTAACAGTAGCAAAAATACAGGTATCCATAGTAACAGTAGCAAAAAATACAAGTATCCATAGTAACAGTAGCAAAAATACAAGTATCTATATTAACAGTAGCAAAAATACAAGTATCCATAGTAACACTTAACAGTAGCAAAAATACAAATATACATGGTAAGGTAACAGTAGCAAAAATACAGGTATCCATAGTAACAGTAGCAAAAATACAGGTATCCATAGTAACAGTAGCAAAAATACAGGTATCCATAGTAATACTAGCACAAATACAGGTATCCATAGTAATAGTAGCAAAAATACAGGTATCCATAGTAACACTAGCACAAATACAGGTATCCATAGTAACCGTAGCAAAAATACAAGTATCCATAATAACAGTAGCAAAAATACAGGTATCCATAGTAACAGTAGCACAAATATAGGTATCCATAGTAACAGTAGCACAAATACAGGTATCCATAGTAACAGTAGCAAAAATACAGGTATCCATAGTAACAGTAGCAAAAATACAGGTATCCATAGTAACAGTAGCAAAAATACAGGTATCCATAGTAACAGTAGCAAAAATACAGGTATCCATAGTAATACTAGCACAAATACAGGTATCCATAGTAATAGTAGCAAAAATACAGGTATCCATAGTAACACTAGCACAAATACAGGTATCCATAGTAACAGTAGCAAAAATACAGGTATCCATAGTAACAGTAGCAAAAATACAGGTATCCATAGTAACAGTAGCACAAATATAGGTATCCATAGTGACAGTAGCACAAATATAACAGGTATCCATAGTAACCGTAGCACAAATACAGGTATCCATAGTAACACTACTGTATCCATAGTAACACTAGCACTACATTGCAGAACCGTGAGTCGCTCAAGGACTGGCCGGAGAGAAAGTAGAACTAATCAGCAGCTTCCTGCTGACTCCCCATTAAAATTAGTATTAATTAGCACTAATCAACCCGCCGCCTACACCAACACACCAACAGTTACCATAGCAACACACGTACTTTTCCCTGCCTCATCAGCAAGTGCACTGTAATAGTGCTAATTTCTATTTTGACAACAACCGATGTTTTGGAGGTAGGAGATCTAGGTAAGCACTTGTCTTTTATTACCTGTATACCTTTTATTGTATGTCTTTTAAAACATGTCTTAATTTTTGATTAGTAAAAAATAACACTCTTTATTCATTATCAGAAATCAAGCAAATGAGAAAAATCATTGAAGCTGACAAAGATTATTTGTAAGTAAAAAGTCTTCATAAATCTCAAGAAAATCTGTGGTTTTATTTGGCAGTGATGACATCTTTTAAACAGGGAACTCTTAAATGTTTGAATCTGATATTGGAAGTCTGACACAAATTTTAACACCAAGTAATGTTGATCACTCCGTTCTCTTGGTAACCATTATCTTGGTAACCTTAGTAACCATTACCTAAGAGCAGGGTTGGATGAAGGTAGGAGAGGGTCTGGCGAAGGAGAATGCTGGAGTTTTAGGTTTGACAGCTTTTACGTTCGGAGCGTACTGTCCCGGTCCAGGTACTTCTTCTGAAGAGAGTGGAGGTAGTGAAATACAGTGAAATACAGTGAAATACAGTGAAATATAGTGAGATATAGTGGAATACAATGAAATACAGTAAAATATAGTGAAATGCAGTAAAATATAGTGAAATACAGTGAAATACAGTAAAATATAGTGAAATGCAGTAAAATATAGTGAAATACAGTGAAATACAGTAAAATATAGTGAAATACAGTGAAATACAGTGGAATACAATGAAATACAGTAAAATATAGTGAAATGCAGTAAAATATAGTGAAATACAGTGAAATACAGTAAAATATAGTGAAATGCAGTAAAATATAGTGAAATACAGTGAAATATAGTGAAATACAGTGAAATATAGTGAAATATATACACTTCTCCTGGAGGGAGTGAGCATATAACAAGATCAAGTGCTTGTTATGCTCAGATTTAAAATGTAAGGTAACCACAGTCAATCGTGTTAACGCAGAATAGTGTCTATAGCTATGATTTATCTACCTTTATATGTTAGCTATATAGCTGCTCCTTTATAATATGTTTATATGTTAGCTAAACTTACTGTTCTTGACCCAGCGTTCTTGCGAGTAATCCTTCCTGACGATAGTGAAGCTAGGAGAAGCTTTGTAAAGATGTTTCACTGAGCCCCCTGTATTGTAGGCCATCGGACTCGGCACAGCTTCTTCTGCAAGGATAGTTCAGTAAGAACTGAAATTCGAGACTGGTTGAAATTTTATTTATATTCCACCCTACTTCAATAGGGTCAAGTGTGGTTAATGTGTCAACTGAGAATGCCTTGCCCTATCGATCATCATTGTTGCTATGGTGGATGCTGCGCGCTGTATTTTGTATAATAATATCTATTTCGCGCCACACGATAATTCTACAAAAATGCAATAGATGCAGTGGATGCATTCACAATTCTTAGAAAATGGCACGCTGAAATTGAAAGTTCGTTCCTCTCTATTTCCGGTATGAATTTTAACAAGATTAACATTTTATTTACCGACGAGTTTCCATGGATCAAACTTTGATTCCCACACCGTATATTAAATTCACGGGTATAAAAGATTAAAGAACTGGTCGCTACTATGGTGGTGATATCTTATAGCATGCATTATGATATTGAAATCATCACTTCAAAGGCAGTTTATGTTATTGTTGATACTAAGATTAGTACTTTAATACTACACTGAACGTTTTGGCCAACACATCGTTATTATATTATTAACAATGACACAGAGCTGACACGATTTATATTATATTAGGAAAATGTTCATACTTAATAGTTTATGGGCCCTGCTTTGTTTTCCTCGTGCTCTCAGGTAATCTATTTAAGACGCTACAGAAATTGTTGTAACCATGTAAGATCTACATTCTACACGCATATTTCTTTAGTGATACTTCTGCATTCTTCACGAACCATGCCCTATCATATAAACTATTAACAAATTTTGCGATTTTTAGTTACCGTAGCAACAACTAACTTTTCTTGAAGGCAATGTCCAGCAACTTGGCCCCGAAAGAGGGGGAAGGTCCAGCTCTGAGAAACGGAAGTCTTTTCCCCATAAAGTTTAGTTCACACTCGTGACTTCCAATCTCTGGCCACTGATAGGAAATTAATTTTATAGAAAGCAATTTAAATTGTCATCACAAAATATCACGCCAAAGATCAAGATTCGACGAAAATGACAAATCGTGTGAAATTTTACAATTCCTAACTAAATTTGCTCATAATTTTCTTATTTATGCTGGATGATAACCTTGAACATTTCGAGCACATGATTTGACATTGAGTGAGCCAGACAAATAAAATCTCGATATATTGCACTGAAGTGACAATATTATAATAATTAAACATCTTACTTTTTTTTCAAAGTCTGTTTTTATTTTCCACACATCAGAAGAAGCAAACCAAGTCTTTTCCCAACTCGTTCTACCAGGACCAACTTCATTTACTGAGAAATACAGAAAGCTAGTAACTATATAGTAACTGTAGTAACTATAGTGACTATAGTAACCATAGTAACTATAGTAAGGAAGCTGTTCTAGAAACCCAACATTAGATTTTACCAGATACCTCTATAATAATAGTTACTATAGTTACTATGGTTACTATGGTTACTATAATAACATAAATTTTAACGGAATGTTTTTTTAAATATTCTCACTTCCTTCCCCGAGCTTGTGTCCGAAAGAAAAAGATGGTCCTGATGGTTTAACAGCTGGAAAATACTGGTCAGGGGCTGGCCGAGGTGAGGGGGTCCTTTCTGCAAACCGGGGCGTGTTTACTGAAATAGAAATACTGATCAGGGGCTGGACGAGGTGAGGGGTCCTTTCTGCAAACCGGGGCGTGTTTATTGAAATAGAAATACTGGTCAGGGGCTGGACGAGGTGAGGGGGTCCTTTCTGCAAACCGGGGCGTGTTTACTGAAATAGAAATACTGATCAGGGGCAGGACGAGGTGAGGGGGTCCTTTCTGCAAACCGGGGCGTGTTTACTGAAATAGAAATACTGGTCAGGGGCTGGACGAGGTGAGGGGGTCCTTTCTGCAAACCGGGGCGTGTTTACTGAAATAGTAATACTGGTCAGGGGCAGGACAAGGTGAGGGGGTCCTTTCTGCAAACCGGGGCGCGTTTACTGAAATAGAAATACTGGTCAGGGGCTGGACGAGGTGAGGGGGTCCTTTCTGCAAACCGGGGCGTGTTTACTGAAATAGAAATACTGGTCAGGGGCTGGACGAGGTGAGGGGGTCCTTTCTGCAAACCGGGGCGCGTTTACTGAAATAGAAATACTGGTCAGGGGCAGGACGAGGTGAGGGGGTCCTTTCTGCAAACCGGGGCGTGTTTACTGAAATAGAAATACTGGTCAGGGGCTGGACGAGGTGAGGGGGTCCTTTCTGCAAACCGGGGCGTGTTTACTGAAATAGAAATACTGGTCAGGGGCTGGACGAGGTGAGGGGGTCCTTTCTGCAAACCGGGGCGTGTTTACTGAAATAGAAATACTGGTCAGGGGCTGGACGAGGTGAGGGGGTCCTTTCTGCAAACCGGGACGTGTTTACTGAAATAGAAATACTGATCAGGGGCTGGACGAGGTGAGGGGGTCCTTTCTGCAAACCGGGGCGTGTTTACTGAAATAGAAATACTGGTCAGGGGCTGGACGAGGTGAGGGGGTCCTTTCTGCAAACCGGGGCGTGTTTACTGAAATAGAAATACTGGTCAGGGGCTGGACGAGGTGAGGGGGTCCTTTCTGCAAACCGGGGCGCGTTTACTGAAATAGAAATACTGGTCAGGGGCAGGACGAGGTGAGGGGGTCCTTTCTGCAAACCGGGGCGTGTTTACTGAAATAGAAATACTGGTCAGGGGCTGGACGAGGTGAGGGGGTCCTTTCTGCAAACCGGGGCGTGTTTACTGAAATAGAAATACTGGTCAGGGGCTGGACGAGGTGAGGGGGTCCTTTCTGCAAACCGGGGCGTGTTTACTGAAATAGAAATACTGGTCAGGGGCTGGACGAGGTGAGGGGGTCCTTTCTGCAAACCGGGACGTGTTTACTGAAATAGAAATACTGATCAGGGGCTGGACGAGGTGAGGGGGTCCTTTCTGCAAACCGGGGCGTGTTTACTGAAATAGAAATACTGGTCAGGGGCTGGACGAGGTGAGGGGGTCCTTTCTGCAAACCGGGGCGTGTTTACTGAAATAGAAATACTAATCAGGGGCTGGACGAGGTGAGGGGGTCCTTTCTGCAAACCGGGGCGTGTTTACTGAAATAGAAATACTGGTCAGGGGCTGGACGAGGTGAGGGGGTCCTTTCTGCAAACCGGGGCGTGTTTACTGAAATAGAAATACTGGTCAGGGGCTGGACGAGGTGAGGGGGTCCTTTCTGCAAACCGGGACGTGTTTACTGAAATAGAAATACTGATCAGGGGCTGGACGAGGTGAGGGGGTCCTTTCTGCAAACCGGGGCGTGTTTACTGAAATAGAAATACTGGTCAGGGGCTGGACGAGGTGAGGGGGTCCTTTCTGCAAACCGGGGCGTGTTTACTGAAATAGAAATACTAATCAGGGGCTGGACGAGGTGAGGGGGTCCTTTCTGCAAACCGGGGCGTGTTTACTGAAATAGAAATACTGGTCAGGGGCTGGACGAGGTGAGGGGGTCCTTTCTGCAAACCGGGGCGTGTTTACTGAAATAGAAATACTGGTCAGGGGCTGGACGAGGTGAGGGGGTCCTTTCTGCAAACCGGGGCGTGTTTACTGAAATAGAAATACTGGTCAGGGGCTGGACGAGGTGAGGGGGTCCTTTCTGCAAACCGGGGCGTGTTTACTGAAATAGAAATACTGGTCAGGGGCTGGACGAGGTGAGGGGGTCCTTTCTGCAAACCGGGGCGTGTTTACTGAAATAGAAATACTGGTCAGGGGCTGGACGAGGTGAGGGGGTCCTTTCTGCAAACCGGGGCGTGTTTACTGAAATAGAAATACTAATCAGGGGCTGGACGAGGTGAGGGGGTCCTTTCTGCAAACCGGGGCGTGTTTACTGAAATAGAAATACTGGTCAGGGGCTGGACGAGGTGAGGGGGTCCTTTCTGCAAACCGGGGCGTGTTTACTGAAATATAAATACTGATCAGGGGCTGGACGAGGTGAGGGGGTCCTTTCTGCAAACCGGGGCGTGTTTACTGAAATATAAATACTGATCAGGGGCTGGACGAGGTGAGGGGGTCCTTTCTGCAAACCGGGGCGTGTTTACTGAAATAGAAATACTAATCAGGGGCTGGACGAGGTGAGGGGGTCCTTTCTGCAAACCGGGGCGTGTTTACTGAAATAGAAATACTGGTCAGGGGCTGGACGAGGTGAGGGGGTCCTTTCTGCAAACCGGGACGTGTTTACTGAAATAGAAATACTGGTCAGGGGCTGGACGAGGTGAGGGGGTCCTTTCTGCAAACCGGGGCGTGTTTACTGAAATAGAAATACTAATCAGGGGCTGGACGAGGTGAGGGGGTCCTTTCTGCAAACCGGGGCGTGTTTACTGAAATAGAAATACTGGTCAGGGGCTGGACGAGGTGAGGGGGTCCTTTCTGCAAACCGGGGCGTGTTTACTGAAATATAAATACTGATCAGGGGCTGGACGAGGTGAGGGGGTCCTTTCTGCAAACCGGGGCGTGTTTACTGAAATATAAATACTGATCAGGGGCTGGACGAGGTGAGGGGGTCCTTTCTGCAAACTGGGGCGTGTTTACTGAAATAGAAATACTGGTCAGGGGCTGGACGAGGTGAGGGGGTCCTTTCTGCAAACCGGGGCGTGTTTACTGAAATAGAAATACTGGACAGGGGCTGGACGAGGTGAGGGGGTCCTTTCTGCAAACCGGGGCGTGTTTACTGAAATAGAAATACTGATCAGGGGCTGGACGAGGTGAGGGGGTCCTTTCTGCAAACCGGGGCGTGTTTACTGAAATAGAAATACTGGTCAGGGGCTGGACGAGGTGAGGGGGTCCTTTCTGCAAACCGGGGCGTGTTTACTGAAATAGAAATACTGGTCAGGGGCAGGACGAGGTGAGGGGGTCCTTTCTGCAAACCGGGGCGTGTTTACTGAAATAGAAATACTGGTCAGGGGCTGGACGAGGTGAGGGGGTCCTTTCTGCAAACCGGGGCGTGTTTACTGAAATAGAAATACTGGTCAGGGGCTGGACGAGGTGAGGGGGTCCTTTCTGCAAACCGGGGCGTGTTTACTGAAATAGAAATACTGGTCAGGGGCTGGACGAGGTGAGGGGGTCCTTTCTGCAAACCGGGGCGTGTTTACTGAAATAGAAATACTGATCAGGGGCTGGACGAGGTGAGGGGGTCCTTTCTGCAAACCGGGGCGTGTTTACTGAAATAGAAATACTGGTCAGGGGCTGGACGAGGTGAGGGGGTCCTTTCTGCAAACCGGGGCGTGTTTATTGAAATAGAAATACTGGTCAGGGGCAGGACGAGGTGAGGGGGTCCTTTCTGCAAACCGGGGCGTGTTTACTGAAATAGAAATACTGATCAGGGGCTGGACGAGGTGAGGGGTCCTTTCTGCAAACCGGGGCGTGTTTACTGAATTAGAAATACTGGTCAGGAGCTGGACGAGGTGAGGGGGTCCTTTCTGCAAACCGGGGCGTGTTTACTGAATTAGAAATACTGGTCAGGGGCTGGACGAGGTGAGGGGGTCCTTTCTGCAAACCGGGGCGTGTTTACTGAAATAGAAATACTGGTCAGGGGCTGGACGAGGTGAGGGGGTCCTTTCTGCAAACCGGGGCGTGTTTATTGAAATAGAAATACTGGTCAGGGGCAGGACGAGGTGAGGGGGTCCTTTCTGCAAACCGGGGCGTGTTTACTGAAATAGAAATACTGATCAGGGGCTGGACGAGGTGAGGGGTCCTTTCTGCAAACCGGGGCGTGTTTACTGAATTAGAAATACTGGTCAGGAGCTGGACGAGGTGAGGGGGTCCTTTCTGCAAACCGGGGCGTGTTTACTGAATTAGAAATACTGGTCAGGGGCTGGACGAGGTGAGGGGGTCCTTTCTGCAAACCGGGGCGTGTTTACTGAAATAGAAATACTGGTCAGGGGCAGGACGAGGTGAGGGGGTCCTTTCTGCAAACCGGGGCGTGTTTACTGAAATAGAAATACTGATCAGGGGCTGGACGAGGTGAGGGGTCCTTTCTGCAAACCGGGGCGTGTTTACTGAATTAGAAATACTGGTCAGGAGCTGGACGAGGTGAGGGGGTCCTTTCTGCAAACCGGGGCGTGTTTACTGAATTAGAAATACTGGTCAGGGGCTGGACGAGGTGAGGGGGTCCTTTCTGCAAACCGGGGCGTGTTTATTGAAATAGAAATACTGGTCAGGGGCAGGACGAGGTGAGGGGGTCCTTTCTGCAAACCGGGGCGTGTTTACTGAAATAGAAATACTGATCAGGGGCTGGACGAGGTGAGGGGTCCTTTCTGCAAACCGGGGCGTGTTTACTGAATTAGAAATACTGGTCAGGAGCTGGACGAGGTGAGGGGGTCCTTTCTGCAAACCGGGGCGTGTTTACTGAATTAGAAATACTGGTCAGGGGCTGGACGAGGTGAGGGGGTCCTTTCTGCAAACCGGGGCGTGTTTACTGAAATAGAAATACTGGTCAGGGGCTGGACGAGGTGAGGGGGTCCTTTCTGGTGTAAAAACGAAACGGCTATTACACGGCAACCGGCTTGACTGGCCTTAACGGGGCGCTCCCTGGTCAAAGGATAGGGCGACTAGAACTAACTGAACCTGTATTAAACAAGGTCTAAAACCTAATAAACTGCTCCCGATAAACGAGGAGTAAGGAACGATATATCTGTTTTAAACGAGATATGTGCTGGTAATATAGTGACAATTCCCGATGAACGAGGAATTAAAACTAAAGCTAAAATGTACTGCTCCCGATGAACGAGGAGTTAAATAAACGCAACTGTATAAAACGAGCTACGGATGCACCTGTCTAAAACAAGATACAAACCTAATATTTAAACTCCCGGTAAACGAGGAATTAACACTAAAGCTAAAATATACTGCTCCCGATGAACGAGGAGTCAAATAAACGCAACTGTATAAAACGAGCTACGGATGCACCTGTCTGAAACAAGATACAAACCTAATATTTAAACTCCCGGTAAACGAGGAGATGAGGACTCAGCAACTCGCGGTAGTGGCTGCACGTAGATCTGACAGTGAACCCCGGTGAACTGCGATGCGATGACTCAGTCTGTTTAAAAACAAGAAAGGTGGAAGGCTGCCGGAGTCTGTATTTTAAACAAGACTTAAATTTAGTGTACTGTACCAAATAAAACGCTCTCGTATAACGGTCGAAACTTTATAACTCAAAACCCGACGAATGTTCGGTTACCTTTACAGAAGTGTCTATCTCCCAAAATCTCTCCCTTATCTCTAAAAAAGGGCTCGTAAAAATGTGATAAATAAACAAACGGCCGAACGAACTAAAGATAAGAAAGTAAATGTACGAATATGAAATAGAAACGTGAGATAACATTAAAATAAAAGTGGCAAAAAAACGATGAATTAAAATATTACAAAGTGAAATAAAACCTATACTGAGGACTACAAAACTACACCGGAGCGTGTTTACTGAAATAGAAATACTGGTCAGGGGCTGGACGAGGTGAGGGGGTCCTTTCTGCAAACCGGGGCGTGTTTACTGAAATAGAAATACTGGTCAGGGGCAGGACGAGGTGAGGGGGTCCTTTCTGCAAACTGGGGCGTGTTTACTTTTATCCAATAAAATTTAAAAAAATATAAATAGCAAAATACCAATGAAATACCATATCATTATCTGTCCCCTTATCAAAACAAATAAACTCGATAGATTGGATCCGAATTGACTAAATCCCCACTACAATACAATCAATAATAAATATCCAATAAGATTTAAAAATATAAATATCAAAATACCAATGAAATACCATATCATTATCTGTCCCCTTATCAAAACAAATAAACTCGATAGATTGGATGCGAATTGACTAAATCCCCACTACAATACAATCAATAATAAATATCCAATAAAATTTTTAAAAAATAAGTCTCAAAATACCAATGAAATACCATATCATTATCTGTCCCCTTATCAAAACAAATAAATAAAATGGCACTCTGTTTAAAACAAGAGGCACTCCCATGATGATGGCACTCTGTATCAAACAAGAGGCACTCCCAAGATGTATAGACGAGATTTCTTGTACGTTTCTTCTTCCGTAAGTTTCTAGACGTCTTCATAAGCAGTTTCTTTCGCGGTTCTCCTCTGACGGAGAATGAGGTAAAGATCCCAGAAGAATTCGGCCGTAACAAAGCCCAGACTCCAGTGCATGTAGTTAATATCAACAAGCATATCCTTCAATATATCCAGCATACAACATAATATCCCCATCATGTTTACAAACAGTTTAGCTGTCAAATAACAAGTGCAACAGTACACGGTACAGAGCAAGGACTGGGCTGATATCAGTCTGTCTAAAACGAGATTAAAACGTCCCAGAAATCCTATACTACTAAAGTCTGAAATAGTCAGGCGGACGTAGATCGTTACGTGGCCTCAGGTTATATCCTCTTATTCGTTGAGTCTCCTGTTCTGGCGTCACGTTTTCTCGTGGTGGAGTAAAGAAGTCCTGCACGACCGATGTAGCCCCTTCTGTCGACGCTGACGAGGTGGTAGGCGATAATGTCCTAGGTCGTGGTGAATGAGATACACTTCCTCCCGACAAGCTTGTTGGAGGTGTGGGCAACCTTCTTGGTGTAGATCGTGTCGTTGACTGAGCATCATCGCTCTGAATCACTATCTGCTTGTCTTGTGCTTTTCGACGCGGAGTCCCCCAGTATTCCTCTTCCTGGTCGTCATCACTACTGCTATCTATGTCGATATATGTGTTTCCTTTCATGCTCTTACGAGGTTCATCAGGTTCCTTAGGCTTTTCTGGGGTCCGACGTGAATACTTATTTGTCTCAAATCTCTTCATTTTGCAAATATTAACGACCTTTTCCACACCCTGTCCTAAGTCGACGACGTACAGGTGGTCATTTATCACTTTTGTGATTCTGAATGGTCCACGAAACCTTGGCTCGAACTTATGTCTGGGATACTGCACCAGTACAAAACAATGATCACCCTCCTTGAAGTAGGGTCCGTGTAGGTTGCGATCGTGCTGTTTCGCTGCATAGCCAAAATCTATCTGGGACTGCTTCCTAACCTTTCAGATGATTCTCTTTAGCTCCATGTGGTTCTTGTAAACAGCTGCCGCAACAGTACTGTTTCCCTCGGATTCTACCTTCTCCGCTGTCCCCATCACAAAAGTCAATGGTAGGTTAACCTCCCTTCCAAACATCATTTTGTGAGCAGAAAATCCAGTTCTGCGATTCTTGGAACAGTTAAGGGCAAATGTGACCTTATCTAAGTATAGATCCCAGAGATGTTCCTTATTATCGGGCTGACAAGTGCGGAGGGCAGTGTTTAACCGCTTGTTGTTATTCTCAGCACGTCCTGTACTCGCTGATTTGTATGAGGTCCCATGAGTTTTTTTACATTCGAGGGCCTTAAAAACCTCGCCGAAAAACTCAGCTCTGAATCCTGGGTGATTATCCACAATAATCTCTCGACAGACACCAAATCTCCAGATCCAGTTCTTCATGATAGCCGCAATGTTCTCCTTTGCAGTTTGAGTGCGCACCGGCACTGCCACCACATAGTTCGACCATGCATCAGAGATAGTCAGGATATAGCGATACCCACGAGGCGTTCTTTTAGTGGCACTGGGCACTATGTGATCGACTATGATTGCATCGTTAAAATTGTGGAACATGATGTGATTCAAGGGGGCTTTTAGGTAAGCTCTAGGTGGTTTCATCTCCCCACATTTGACGCACGCTTTGACAAACAGATCAAATTCTGTTTCCATTTTTGGCCAGTAGAAGTACTGTCTGCATTTCGCAACACAAGCGTTAGCACCCGGGTGACAGTACGTAATATTTTCATGAAACAGTCTCATGATATTTTCTTCACACCTTTCTGGCACTAAGATAAGGTAACGTGTCTCATCTTCATTCCTTTTTACCCATTTTCTCTTGAGGAGCCCGTCTTCCAATATTATCAGATTAAATTGCTTCCAATATGATAATAATCTTTCAGGAGTTCTGTTAACCTGTACCATTCCCCGTTGCTTAGCAACCACCCAATCTTTAACAACACTAAGAATGGAGTCTGCTTCCTGTTCCCTTCTAATATCGTCCAAATCGGGAAGAACTTGAGTGACTGGTTCTGCTGCAGACTGAGAAATGGCAAAGGTTACTTGTTTTTTAGGTTTGTGACTCTTTTTGTCACGGGGTGCTTCCAAATGATTACAGTAACATCCTGGAGTTCTCTGTGTTTCCGGCTCAGTCTTTCTTAGTATGACAGTTCCATCATGCTCTCTTTCAAACAAAAGTTGCAGGTCTGTAACTTCATCCTGCAGCTCCAAATCAGAACCCTCTCGAGATACTGTCTCTGCGACATCCTCTATCGCATCACTCAAAGTCAACGTATAGTCAGCATTGTCAATTATAATCTCTGACTCACTGGGAACTCTTTTCATTTCACATTCCTCGCTTATTGTCCCCTCTGGTTTGCAACCAGATCTTTCCTCAGCTTTAACCGTGGGCGATTCAATTTCACGACCACAAGCACTAACTCTTCCAGTAAGTTCTTGTGCAGTAGACCTGCGTTCATCATTTCGCGAACACTTATCAAGCCCTATGTGTCCTCCCTTATCAGTATCTACCACTTCCGTCTGACATCCCATGTCAACTGTCTTCCTCCTGAATGGGAATCTACTCAAGAAGTCACAAAGCGTGTTTTTCTTGCCCTCTACATGCTCTATTGAGAAGGTGAAGTTGGCTAGTTCCTGGCACTTTCTGATGAGAGACGGATCAGATTTAGAAAACAACGAGTCAGTAGCCGATAGTAAACTTTTGCAATCTGTCAAAACTTTGAACTCCGTATTTCTCAGGTACATCTTCCAATGTTGAATGGCCAATACCATCGCATCAAACTCAAGCTGAGTCTGGCTACGTTCCCTCTTAAACTGTGGGACCGCCTTGCTGTAGAACGCAACTATTCTCCTCTCTCTTCCCCCGTTAACTGGAAGTTCCTGTGAGAGTGTGGCACCGTACCCATGTTTGCTAGCGTCAACCTGAACCTGGTATGACTTGTAAGGGTCGCTGGTATCTGGAATAGCTAAGATAGTGCTCTGGGCTACTGCGTTTTTCAGCTCCTCGAATGCTCTCTGACACTCACTGCTCCATTCAAACTTGGTATCCTTAGCAGTAAGCTGGTGAAGCGGTCTCGCTAACCTACTATAGTTCGGGATCCACTTCCGAACATAGTTTAGGGCTCCTAGCACCTCTTGGACCCTCTTACTAGTAGTAGGAACAGGTAACTCAAGCAAGTCCTTGATCCGGTCTTCTGTGATCTGTATTCCTTCATCACTAACAGATACACCTACGAATGTCACTTTCCTCTTTAGTAACTCGCACTTTTTGGGGGTGAGCTTTAAATTGGCACTCATCAACCTTCCTAGTAGTATTTCTAGCCTGTTAAGATGATCCTCCACCGATGTAGAGCTCAAAAATAGATCATCTATAAAGAAAATTAGCTGATCGATGGGAATAGTGGCCAGCAACTTGTACATCATCCTCGAAAATGCACTACTAGAGTTTTGTGCCCCATAATCATTCTAGCCCAACAATATGACTTGCCCCTGTAAAGAAATGCGGTCATTTTCTTTGACTCCTTAGAATACGGAACCTGCCAGAAGCTTTTACTGAGGTCGAAACTTGAAAACAACGTATCTGCTCCTATCGTGTCTAGCACGTGGTTCAAGTTAGGCAAGGGATACTTCTCATCTAGACATACCTTGTTAAGATTTCTAAGATCAGCTACAAGTCGCCATTGGTCAGGTGTATTCTTCTTTACCAGAAAAATGGGAGAGTTAAACTCACTGGGCTCAAACGTTGGTTCCACTACACCAACCTTGACCATCTGGTCTATCTGCCTGTCCATTTCGTCTCTGAGCTTGTAGGCCGTCGGGATGGGCGTAGTCCAGGCAGGTGATGTCCCCTCCTTCAGTTTTATTTCAGTCTCAAACTCTGTACAACACCCGATATCAAACTCGTTTCTTGAGAAACACCCTCTATGCTCCCAGATTATCTGCTCAAGACGCTCCCGGTCACTAGCTGTCATCTCTGCTTCGACCTCGTCAAGTTTCAAGCTCTTGTTCAACAGTTCCTTCTTAGTCCACCGGTCAGTGCAGCTGCTATCAGGTACCCTCTCGCTACCTGTAGCGTCCTGAATCCCGGAAACGTCCCTGTGTATCGCTTCAGCCTCAGGCTTTACTATCTTAACACCGTGTATCATGTGATGATCCCCTAGCGGTTTTAAATGTCCTATGACAGTGTTTCTAAATATTTGAATGGGCCTGTCGGTGGCGTTGATGCATTTCACCGGGACAAATTTACCGCGGGAGTGGACTACTGCTGTAGCCATCAAAATGCCTGTACGCTGCAACCCATTTCTACAATGCGGTTCCGTGATGCCCTGATAACTCCCGCCCTTTGCCTGGATTCGGCCTCCTACAAATTGGGCTGTGTTTGGCGGAATCACAGTCACCTTCGCACATCTGATCTTGAGCCGATCCTTCACAGTTACGTTAGTAGGCTTCTTTCTGAATCCGATACTATTGCCGTCTTCCAGGGTTAGTTGGCATTTCTTATAGTCTAATACTATCTTATTGGTCCTGAGAAAATCATCCCCTATAAGAAATTCAGTATCTAATAGGTCTGTAACTATAAAATCATGAGAAAAGTGACCTCCAGCTATAACAATGTCCATCCGAACACGGCCCTTGATCGGTATCGTGTCCTGAGAAAACGACTTCAGAACCATCTTACAAGTACCAACGTTCTCCTCCAACCCAAGCTTTTTTACCAGCCCCGTAGAAACAATGCTAACAGCTGACCCACTATCTACGAAAAAGAGGACATCAGCACCTTTGCAAAGGCCTTGAATCAAAATATGTTTCCACGACACTGCATTAACCTGACTACTATCTGGCTCTAATTCTAGAACCTTCCTCCGCGACTGTAATTGGTCAGGTTTGAACCAGTCGCGTACCCGTTTAAATGCTCATTCTGGTAGTTCATCTGTTGGTGTTGCCCCGGTAACATCTCACCCTGGCGTTCAACCCGACTTCCCCAAGTACCAGATCTATTTGACGGACAGTCTCTCCTGTAATGTCCCACTTGCTGACAACCATAACATACGACAGCTCTCCCTCTTGGAGCTGGAGGTGCAGTGGAGTTTCCCGTCCTATATCCACCTCTTCCTCTATTGGGAATGCTGGCTGTACCCATCTCTCTACAAACTCGGGCAACATGCCCGGTCTTGTCACACAACTGACAAGTGATTCCTGCCCAACAGTTTTCTGACACGTGACCCGATTTACCACATTTCTGACAGCCTGTAATTTCCGGCACTGGTTCGCTCCCAACTCCGAACAATGGCATTCCAGAGAACTCCTCCACCGGTGAAACACTGTCATCTTGCTCCTCCAGAGCCTGTGAGATGTGCTCCTCTTGTACTGCGATTTGTGTCACGTGATCCAGATTTTCATCTTCACTGTCTCCCATCTGCAACAGTCTACGTTTTATCGCTGTGTTAGATAAACCAGAAATAAAGGCGGTCACAGCGGCTCCTTCTCGCTCTAGTCTTGACGAGAATATAATCTCCGCGCTGTCACGTATTCGCTCCGAAAACTGTTCGACTGACTCTCCTGTCTCCTGTTTCATGCGACCAAACTTAGTCCTCATTATCCGGGTGTCAGTCGATGGGAAAAGCCTAGTCTTAACGGCAGAAATAAATCTCTTAATATCTCTTTTTTCCTCCCCAGTAAACTGAAAGTTAGAGATCTTCTTGAACAGAGAATTGTCCTCCACTAATCCGCTGATTCTGAGATCTAGGTTGTCACATATACCGGAGAGTCTGACATGATGCTCAAAGCGCAGCAGAAAGTTACTAAAATCATCCCCTTTTCTGTAACGAGGAGCTTTACTCCCGTGGAACTGACGTGGAGCTCTCTCCTGTGGCCAACTCAGCTCTGGTAAGCCCACACTAACTTCAGAGTCGTCATGTAACCAATCAGCAGCTTCCTTTTTGACAGCTGGTCTACTGAGTTCAACCTTAGCATTGACCGTCATATTAGTCAACCTTTCTGTGTTCTCAGCCAGGGATTTCCCTATTCGTTTGAACTCTTTTTCCATGTCATACAACGCGATTTTCCTCTCTCTGATAGGACCTATATCATCTGTTTCCAGTTCATTAAGACTGGCCTCAGCCCTGCTGATTTGTTCTTTCACATCAGCTCTTTGTTTCTTCAAGCTTGTAATATCCGCCTGCAGCTCTAGCGTACTACCCTGACTTTCCATATCGACCACTTATTACGGCCTCCAGATGGTGTAAAAACGAAACGGCTATTACACGGCAACCGGCTTGACTGGCCTTAACGGGGCGCTCCCTGGTCAAAGGATAGGGCGACTAGAACTAACTGAACCTGTATTAAACAAGGTCTAAAACCTAATAAACTGCTCCCGATAAACGAGGAGTAAGGAACGATATATCTGTTTTAAACGAGATATGTGCTGGTAATATAGTGACAATTCCCGATGAACGAGGAATTAAAACTAAAGCTAAAATGTACTGCTCCCGATGAACGAGGAGTTAAATAAACGCAACTGTATAAAACGAGCTACGGATGCACATGTCTAAAACAAGATACAAACCTAATATTTAAACTCCCGGTAAACGAGGAATTAACACTAAAAGCTAAAATATACTGCTCCCGATGAACGAGGAGTCAAATAAACGCAACTGTATAAAACGAGCTACGGATGCACCTGTCTGAAACAAGATACAAACCTAATATTTAAACTCCCGGTAAACGAGGAGATGAGGACTCAGCAACTCGCGGTAGTGGCTGCACGTAGATCTGACAGTGAACCCCGGTGAACTGCGATGCGATGACTCAGTCTGTTTAAAAACAAGAAAGGTGGAAGGCTGCCGGAGTCTGTATTTTAAACAAGACTTAAATTTAGTGTACTGTACCAAATAAAACGCTCTCGTATAACGGTCGAAACTTTATAACTCAAAACCCGACGAATGTTCGGTTACCTTTACAGAAGTGTCTATCTCCCAAAATCTCTCCCTTATCTCTAAAAAAGGGCTCGTAAAAATGTGATAAATAAACAAACGGCCGAACGAACTAAAGATAAGAAAGTAAATGTACGAATATGAAATAGAAACGTGAGATAACATTAAAATAAAAGTGGCAAAAAAACGATGAATTAAAATATTACAAAGTGAAATAAAACCTATACTGAGGACTACAAAACTACACCGGAGCGTGTTTACTGAAATAGAAATACTGGTCAGGGGCTGGACGAGGTGAGGGGGTCCTTTCTGCAAACTGGGGCGTGTTTACTGAATTAGAAATACTGGTCAGGGGCAGGACGAGGTGAGGGTGTCCTTTCTGCAAACCAGGGCGTGTTTACTGAAATAGAAATACTGATCAGGGGCTGGACGAGGTGAGGGGGTCCTTTCTGCAAACCGGGGCGTGTTTACTGAAATATAAATACTGGTCAGGGGCTGGACGAGGTGAGGGGGTCCTTTCTGCAAACCGGGGCGTGTTTACTGAAATAGAAATACTGGTCAGGGGCTGGACGAGGTGAGGGGGTCCTTTCTGCAAACCGGGGCGTGTTTACTGAAATAGAAATACTGGTCAGGGGCTGGACGAGGTGAGGGGGTCCTTTCTGCAAACCGGGGCGTGTTTACTGAAATAGAAATACTGGTCAGGGCCTGGACGAGGTGAGGGGGTCCTTTCTGCAAACCGGGGCGTGTTTACTGAAATAGAAATACTGGTCAGGGGCTGGACGAGGTGAGGGGGTCCTTTCTGCAAACCGGTGCGTGTTTACTGAAATAGAAATACTGGTCAGGGGCTGGACGAGGTGAGGGGTCCTTTCTGCAAACCGGGACGTGTTTACTGAAATAGAAATACTGGTCAGGGGCTGGACGAGGTGAGGGGGTCCTTTCTGCAAACCGGGACGTGTTTACTGAAATAGAAATACTGGTCAGGGGCTGGACGAGGTGAGGGGGTCCTTTCTGCAAACCGGGGCGTGTTTACTGAAATAGAAATACTGGTCAGGGGCTGGACGAGGTGAGGGGGTCCTTTCTGCAAACCGGGGCGTGTTTACTGAAATAGAAATACTGGTCAGGGGCTGGACGAGGTGAGGGGGTCCTTTCTGCAAACCGGGGCGTGTTTACTGAAATAGAAATACTGGTCAGGGGCTGGACGAGGTGAGGGGGTCCTTTCTGCAAACCGGGGCGTGTTTACTGAAATAGAAATACTGGTCAGGGGCTGGACGAGGTGAGGGGGTCCTTTCTGCAAACCGGGGCGTGTTTACTGAAATAGAAATACTGGTCAGGGGCAGGACGAGGTGAGGGGGTCCTTTCTGCAAACCGGGGCGTGTTTACTGAAATAGAAATACTGGTCAGGGCCTGGACGAGGTGAGGGGGTCCTTTCTGCAAACCGGGGCGTGTTTACTGAAATAGAAATACTGGGCAGGGGCTGGACGAGGTGAGGGGGTCCTTTCTGCAAACCGGGGCGTGTTTACTGAAATAGAAATACTGGTCAGGGCCTGGACGAGGTGAGGGGGTCCTTTCTGCAAACCGGGGCGTGTTTACTGAAATAGAAATACTGGTCAGGGGCAGGACGAGGTGAGGGGGTCCTTTCTGCAAACCGGGGCGTGTTTACTGAAATAGAAATACTGGTCAGGGGCTGGACGAGGTGAGGGGGTCCTTTCTGCAAACCGGGGCGTGTTTACTGAAATAGAAATACTGGTCAGGGGCTGGACGAGGTGAGGGGGTCCTTTCTGCAAACCGGGGCGTGTTTACTGAAATAGAAATACTGGTCAGGGGCTGGACGAGGTGAGGGGGTCCTTTCTGCAAACCGGGGCGTGTTTACTGAAATAGAAATACTGGTCAGGGCCTGGACGAGGTGAGGGGGTCCTTTCTGCAAACCGGGGCGTGTTTACTGAAATAGAAATACTGGTCAGGGGCTGGACGAGGTGAGGGGGTCCTTTCTGCAAACCGGGGCGTGTTTACTGAAATAGAAATACTGGTCAGGGGCTGGACGAGGTGAGGGGGTCCTTTCTGCAAACCGGGGCGTGTTTACTGAAATAGAAATACTGGTCAGGGGCTGGACGAGGTGAGGGGGTCCTTTCTGCAAACCGGGGCGTGTTTACTGAAATAGAAATACTGGTCAGGGGCAGGACGAGGTGAGGGGGTCCTTTCTGCAAACCGGGGCGTGTTTACTGAAATAGAAATACTGGTCAGGGGCTGGACGAGGTGAGGGGGTCCTTTCTGCAAACCGGGGCGTGTTTACTGAAATAGAAATACTGGTCAGGGGCTGGACGAGGTGAGGGGGTCCTTTCTGCAAACCGGGGCGTGTTTACTGAAATAGAAATACTGGTCAGGGGCTGGACGAGGTGAGGGGGTCCTTTCTGCAAACCGGGGCGTGTTTACTGAAATAGAAATACTGGTCAGGGGCTGGACGAGGTGAGGGGGTCTTTCTGCAAACCGGGGCGTGTTTACTGAAATAGAAATACTGGTCAGGGGCTGGACGAGGTGAGGGGGTCCTTTCTGCAAACCGGGGCGTGTTTACTGAAATAGAAATACTGGTCAGGGGCTGGACGAGGTGAGGGGTCCTTTCTGCAAACCGGGGCGTGTTTACTGAAATAGAAATACTGGTCAGGGGCTGGACGAGGTGAGGGGGTCCTTTCTGCAAACCGGGGCGTGTTTACTGAAATAGAAATACTGGTCAGGGGCTGGACGAGGTGAGGGGGTCCTTTCTGCAAACCGGGGCGTGTTTACTGAAATAGAAATACTGGTCAGGGGCTGGACGAGGTAAGGGGGTCCTTTCTGCAAACCGGGGCGTGTTTACTGAAATAGAAATACTGGTCAGGGGCTGGACGAGGTAAGGGGGTCCTTTCTGCAAACCGGGGCGTGTTTACTGAAATAGAAATACTGGTCAGGGGCTGGACGAGGTGAGGGGGTCCTTTCTGCAAACCGGGGCGTGTTTACTGAAATAGAAATACTGGTCAGGGGCTGGACGAGGTGAGGGGGTCCTTTCTGTAAACCGGGGCGTGTTTACTGAAATAGAAATACTGGTCAGGGGCTGGACGAGGTGAGGGGGTCCTTTCTGCAAACCGGGGCGTGTTTACTGAAATAGAAATACTGGTCAGGGGCTGGACGAGGTAAGGGGGTCCTTTCTGCAAACCGGGGCGTGTTTACTGAATTAGAAATACTGGTCAGGGGCTGGACGAGGTGAGGGGGTCCTTTCTGCAAACCGGGGCGTGTTTACTGAAATAGAAATACTGGTCAGGGGCTGGACGAGGTGAGGGGGTCCTTTCTGCAAACCGGGGCGTGTTTACTGAAATAGAAATACTGGTCAGGGGCTGGACGAGGTGAGGGGGTCCTTTCTGCAAACCGGGGCGTGTTTACTGAAATAGAAATACTGGTCAGGGGCTGGACGAGGTGAGGGGATCCTTTCTGCAAACCGGGGCGTGTTTACTGAAATAGAAATACTGATCAGGGGCTGGACGAGGTGAGGGGGTCCTTTCTGCAAACCGGGGCGTGTTTACTGAAATAGAAATACTGGTCAGGGGCTGGACGAGGTGAGGGGGTCCTTTCTGCAAACCGGGGCGTGTTTACTGAAATAGAAATACTGGTCAGGGGCTGGACGAGGTGAGGGGGTCCTTTCTGCAAACCGGGGCGTGTTTACTGAAATAGAAATACTGGTCAGGGGCTGGACGAGGTGAGGGGGTCCTTTCTGCAAACCGGGGCGTGTTTACTGAAATAGAAATACTGGTCAGGGGCTGGACGAGGTGAGGGGGTCCTTTCTGCAAACCGGGGCGTGTTTACTGAAATAGAAATACTGGTCAGGGGCTGGACGAGGTGAGGGGGTCCTTTCTGCAAACCGGGGCGTGTTTACTGAAATAGAAATACTGGTCAGGGGCTGGACGAGGTGAGGGGGTCCTTTCTGCAAACCGGGGCGTGTTTACTGAAATAGAAATACTGGTCAGGGGCTGGACGAGGTGAGGGGGTCCTTTCTGCAAACCGGGGCGTGTTTACTGAAATAGAAATACTGATCAGGGGCTGGACGAGGTGAGGGGGTCCTTTCTGCAAACCGGGGCGTGTTTACTGAAATAGAAATACTGGTCAGGGGCTGGACGAGGTGAGGGGGTCCTTTCTGCAAACCGGGGCGTGTTTACTGAAATAGAAATACTGATCAGGGGCTGGACGAGGTGAGGGGGTCCTTTCTGTAAACCGGGGCGTGTTTACTGAAATAGAAATACTGGTCAGGGGCTGGACGAGGTGAGGGGTCCTTTACTGAAAAGAAAAATTGGTTACAAAATAATAAAGGATTATATCTTAGAATTTACAAAAACCTGTTTATTCACTTATATTATATAAATTATATAAATTGACTTACTGACTTAAGTCGGCTTCTTGGTCCGAGCAACTACAATTCCTCGCCACACGTCGCGGTCAAGCATAACAGATCTTATCTCTTCAACACAGGAAAGGCTGGTGTCCTTCTTTAGCATGTCCAGAAACGTAAGGTGGGGCCTCCCCGGTCTCCTGTATCCATGCTGAGGGTCCCAGAACAGAAGTTGGTTTGCCAGAAGGTCGTCATGCCTGGCTACATGTCCAGCCAGTCTCATTCTTCTGGAGGCTATCATCGCTGATGGCTTGGGGATGTTGCCGTATAAATCACTGTTGTTGATGATTTGCGGCCAACGTATGTTCAAGGCCATCCGGAGCATTCTAGTGTAGCATCCATTGATCCGCTTAGTCATGGATTGGCTTATCGTCCAAGCTTCAGAGCCGTACAGGAGTACGGGCTCAACCGTTGCTCGAAAGACACGGATCTTTAAGTCCCTGCGCATTCCAGACTTCCAGGTTGTCTTTAACTGATGACAGGCCCCCCATGCCTTTGCTTTCCTAACATCAAAGTCCTTCTCCGCACTCATTATTCTGCTTCCAAGGTAGACAAAGTCATCTACTTGCTCTATCTCCTGCCCACTTGCTGCTTTAATGACGGTAGAGTCAGACTCAGAGAGATTGACTCTGATGTACTTCGTCTTACTCTCGTTGAGGTGAAGTCCAACGGAGTTAGCAGCCAGCTCCACACTGAGGAGAAGATCTTGCGCTTGCTCTGCGGTGTCTGTTGTCAGTGCAAGATCGTCAGCAAAGTCGACATCTGTCATCTTAACTGCTGGGTATCTCCTGCTTCTTCTGGGGTTGACAGTGAAGCCCAGATCTTTGCCTCTAAGTGCTGTTGTCATCACATAGTCAATGACAATCACGAAGAGGTAGGGCGCCAGTGTATCTCCCTGCATAACTCCAGCAAGTATAAGGAAAGCTTCAGTCAGACCATCCTCCGTGATGACTCGTGCCATGGTGTCCTTGTACATAGCATCTATCAGCCTAACAATGGGCTCTGGTATCCCATATGCCAGGAGTATCTTCATCAATATACCCCTATGAATGCTATCAAAGGCCTTCTTAAAATCGATGAACAAGAGAAGGGCGGTCAGGTTTTTGTCTCTAGCCCCCTCCAAGATCCTCCTTAGACACAGAATGTGGCTGGTGGTACTGCGTCCCTCCCGAAATCCGTTTTGGTTGATCCTCAGGATTTTCTCCATCGCTGGTTTGATTCTGTTAAGGATCATACGATTCAGGGTCTTACTAACAATGGACGTAAGAGCGATTCCTCTGTAGTTATCCACTTTAGTTAGATTTCCTTTCTTTGGCACAGGCACGATGTTGAGTTGCCGCCATTGATCAGGGATTTTTCCATCAACCAAAGCGCTGTTACAGAACTCTAGAATCAGGTCGTCCATGTCCACTCTTTTGAGAATCTCTGGAGCTATGCCATCATCACCATAGGCCTTACCCTCCTTGATCTGCTTCCTCGCCTCCGCTAACTCCTCCCTGCAAAACAGACCAGTCTCTATACAATCCTGCTGGGGGTGGATGGTTTGGATAACTATTTCCTGGTCAGGTACAGATGGTGGTTGACCCAGGAGCTTAGTGAAGTGGTCTTTCCAGCTCTTCAATCTCCCCTCTGCACTACCTCCATCAACCAGGCTGCATGGCTTGCTTTTCCTGCCATTTATGTCATTAATAAGGTCCCAACTTTCCTTATTCTTGCACCTGTCAGCAGCATCCTCAGCCCGCCTGATCCGAGAAACAAGAGTCTCCTCCTCAACCTCTTTGTAGCTCACTGCAAGTGCATCCTTACACTCCTTAACTACCTCTCTACTCTCCTCTGAAGGATTCTCATGATATGCGTCTTTGGCCTGAAACAGAGTTCTCCTCCTCTCCGATACCCTAGGATCTTGGGAGGGGTTGTTACGTTGTCTTCTTGGGATGGGCTTAAGCAACTTATGATTGGTTGCTTTCACGGCATCCATAAGCTTTCCGTACTGAATCGTGGGATCGTTCTGCTCACTAGATTCTTCCTCCAGTAGCATAGAGAATCTGTTTTTCACCTCCACAGAATACAAGGCTTGCAACTCCTTATTCTCTTTGAGCAGTCTGTAGTCATATCTTACTACTCTAGGTGCATTCTGGCACTTTCGCAGGCTGAGTTTGACTGAACTAACTACTAGACGGTGGTCCGACCCAAGAGAGTTAAAAGAATTGGAGACAACAGTGTCCTTGACTGAGTTACGCCACTTCTTCCTTATCAGGATGTAATCAATCTGACTCTTGCTCAGTGTTCCGTCAGAGAGATACGTCCATAGTTTACCGGGACGTTTCTGGAATCGGTGGTTAGTTGCCTCAAGGTTTCCCTCCAACAAAGTATCCCTGAGAAGCGATCCGTTTCTGTTGGATACTCGATGCCAGTACCAACCTGAATCCTCCTCATTTAATCTGCTAAGATGGGCGTTAAGATCACCAACAACCATTAGCAGATGATGGGCTGGTACCTCTCCTAATGCAGATCTTAGTCCCTCGTGAAAGTCCTCTGCCTCTTCATTTGATGCTGCTTCAGTGGGACTGTACACCGTTATTACTGTAAGCCGTGGGTTTCCATCAAAGGATATGAGAAAAATTCGCTTCCCAAACGATTTCATGAGACTCACTGCTTTGTAGGCCTGCTTGGTCAGCATAAACCCAACTCCACCAGTAGCAGCTTGTCGGGTGTTTCTCCAAGCAGGTGTGGTCACCAGGTGCACACCCTTCTCAAAACTCTGGATCTTGATCTCCTCCTCATGCACAATCCGGTGCTCTCTTATAAATTATATACTACTAAGTATTATCAGACTTTTTCCTCACAGCTAAACAGTAAACCCCGCCCCCCCCCCCCCCCCCCCCCCCCCCCCCCATTCCACACTCCACAGCTGCCTCACTAATTTTGGTGATTTCCCATTTCTCTCCGTGATTCTGACTTTCTATACCCCAATTGTGTCATGTGCCATCCACATTGAACTCATTTATTGGTAACTGGCAAAATTTCGATCCAAGTACAGTTATATTCGAAAATGGCTGTAAAATTTAAAATTTGTTTCATTAAAGATGATTTAGTAAAACTTTGGTTCCGAAATAATAAAGTTGAAAGTTTTGACGGTACAATTAGCATAGTGTTATTATATAAGTTCCGAACCTATTAATTTCGCTCTGTAGCGTGCAGCTGTGACTGAACACTGCTTATCTACTTATAACACGTTTAATACACTGCTTGTGTGTGCTCCTTCATAATATAACTTGTTACTTGCTTGTTACCTTGTTAGCACACTTGACTCAGCTTATGTGTATTTTAATACCCTCGCTGTGCAGTGATATACTCATTACTCTCAATACGTCATATCGTAGTACACAGGTGTTTAAACGTTTTTATCATCATCACTATAATGTCATATTTAAATATCATAATTAATAGTCATAATGAGTTTCGAATGTGTTTCAGATGTTCTTATTGTCATCTCATAAATAATAATATTATGCTAGCGTGCTGCACAAGAATTAGAGAGAAACACGTATAGCCAAAATAATAATAACTTTATTCATTTATTGTTATTCATACAACAAAAAACTCAGACAATTCAATTCCATGATTTAAAATTACAATCGAAGATTTATATATCATAAAATATCTCTGGCTGTGTAGACAGTTCATCACGGTATATATTATGATATACTGTGTCTTATGAAGTAGTATAGCTGCTTTACAATGAAGAGGTCTAAATTTGGTTCGGTATACACTGCCCCCCCCCCCCCCCCCCCCGGCCCCTGTCTAGTTCAACAATTGCTGGTGTCCACTCCATCTTGCATCTTGAATTTAACAAGCTTATTCGCAATGTGAAGTTCCTAATTAAACATGTTCTAGAATATTCCTAATTAATATGTTTTATAAAGGAGCACTGCTTGCAGAATGCAGGCTGTTACTAGTAGTAGTGCAGGCTGTTTTAACAAGAATTTCGCCGCGGTTAAACCACGCACGATCAATTTTCCCGGCCCTACGATGTACTTGTACCATTAATTCTTTTGAGTGAAAAGTGTGACTGGAAAAAAAGTGCAACATATTTACACATTATGTTTTTTATAACTGAGTGGGATTCGTGCATGGTAAAAAATGACGATTTATTTGACCAATGTAGCGCCGCGCATCAACAATAAATGAATCTAGAAAATTGTGGAAAATAACTTTGCGAAGGAGGAACTTCACTGTAATTAATTAACACATGGCTAGCGTCGCGCGCAGCATAACAGATGCTTCCTATACACATAATTATAGGTTAGTGGTCTATATTACGAAGGAGCAGACTTTTGTCGTCAACGTAGGACCGTCGGGCCACCTCATATATCCAAACCCGATTACTTATTCCCTACGATCTTTTTGCCTTCGGCAAGAGCAGGGAAAAAAATTTAACAAATATTCTAACACTGTTGATCAGCAGTGGTTAATGGTTATCAAGCAGCGGGCACAATGTCGATACTGTGTAGTGCGAGGTTGTTTTGATTTGCTATTATTGAAAAGCATAACTCAGCTACACTCTACACTCTACAACCCCCCCCCCCCCTCTCCTCGCCCCACTCTACCAGAATGATCTGCACCAGTTGACAAATGCACTCTACCACCATCCATTTCAACACTTTATCACTATTAACTGATCACTTTATTTTACCACCATCAACTGACCACTTACTTTATCATATGCAAATTGTTGGAATACCGATAAGCAGCAGAGAGATGGTTAACATTATTTAACATTTCCAGTTATCTAGTCATAGCTGGCAGTTTAAAGCAGCAACCACAACGAAATTCTCATTCACAAAACCTTACCATTGATACAAACTAGACTCTATTTAGATCTAGAACATTTATTTCAGAGAAAAATTTGAATCTAGAACCGATGCTCTGTCGCAGTTTAAAACATTAGTCCTCAGAAGATTGTAAGAAATAACTAATAAGTTTAATTTAAATACTCCGAGAAAATGTCCCA
This sequence comes from Bolinopsis microptera, assembly GCF_026151205.1. Classification (NCBI taxonomy): domain Eukaryota; kingdom Metazoa; phylum Ctenophora; class Tentaculata; order Lobata; family Bolinopsidae; genus Bolinopsis; species Bolinopsis microptera. The sequence continues at coordinate 15,697,651 of NC_087084.1, read as the reverse complement.
CATGCCTGCACCTGTAAACTGAAATTATAAATAATAGAACAGGTCCTCACTGTTTGTTTAGCTATAATTTAGCGTTCGTGCATGTCCACAGTTAATTGTTTACCACATCTATTACGATGAGTTTTATAGTGTTTAGCATTACATTGGCAAGCTATGCAGCAGTTGCATAAGTGTCTATATTATGCACACAGTAATTGATACACGTATTGGTGGTGTCTGGTCAGCAGGAGGACCAACCACTCAAAACTAAACAGTAAACACATTACGATTGAGTCCTGCACGACAAAATACAATAATATTATCAATTACAACCGCAGCGACTCTATTACACCCCCCGCGCGTGAGGGCACGTTTTTGCTAGTAATTTGCGACATTACTTTATGGATATCGAATCTCGCGACTTCAACGAAGTGCCGGGGACAAGTTTTCAATAATTCATAAACTTTTCAGTTCCTATCGTTTTAAGCATCGTTAGGGCTTTCCCAGAAACTAACTCTCATCATCCTAGGATAATCATGTGTCGCACAGCACTTGTTTCAGTAGAGAGTGTACTCGCCTTTACGAGAGAATGACGTGTACGTTTCGGTCACCTGCGGAAAAAGGAAGTGAGATATCGAAAATCTGAGATAAACCCGATCGATAAAATCCTTTCAGGTAGGTGCTAGTCAAGGTTTCATCTCTTTAGACATTAAGATGGCTTCAAACACCTCACAAAAAGTTTTCAAAAGTAAAATTTACTCGCGACTTTCAAAAACCACCATAAACGTGCCCTCATAGATTTTTGAGGGCAAGTTTTTGAGCGCGCTGCGTGACTTTGTCTGAGCAACAGCAAGACGTATAGTTACAATCTCGCAACTATGAACAGACAAGGAAAATATTGTATTAATATCTGTCAAAGGAATTTAATGTATTTTAACAACTTGTTCTAATAATGTTAATAACTAATCGATGAACCTCATAAATGGTCGGCCCGGTGTGAGTGTATAGTATGGATTGTGCTCTGAAATGGGGCGCTGTTATACTTATTGGTTAATACAGCGGCCAATCAGGATCGAGCTGGTTTGTGGCTGCAGTCCAAATTTAGGATCATATCTGATTAGGTACCTAATTAGTGATTATGCACTTTAAAGTAAGATTAACTCGGTATTCACAATCCACATGATTAAATCGCTACATTTTGCAAATCAGCTGATATTTGTAACTTTAAAAAATAGTTGTAACTTATATATTTATACAGGTCCCCGGTTTAACAAGCATTCAGGATAGAAGAACCAGCAGCGGTTAATGACACTAAAACAGAGGTGGAGAACAGTAAGAACAGCAGAAAGAGTGGAGTGAGATAAATATCTTTTCTTTTTCTGCAATGGTTTCTGATACTCAACAGTTATTCAAGCCTGGGTTATGTTTTAAAATTAGATATAGCCAGGCCCATGTCAGTTTTGTTTATGTTCTATTTATCATGAAAAATGATTGTGCTCGGAGTGATCTGGGCAAAAAATTAATGCGAACATCACGGGGAATCGAACGTGCGACCACTCCGCGAGTAGATCGGCGCTCTAGCCGTCACGCCACTCGGGACATACACTAATCAAAATTGTGATGTATATATAGTGCTTATTTGGCAGAAATTAGTACAGTATACAATCCTCAATTTTGAGTTTGTTATGATTGTAATTGGGAAGTGGGAACATTAAACAACTCTTCTGCATTTAATTGGAACTGTCTGTACAGTGTACACGATAAAATACATTGGGTAATTACGAAGATTGTGTACAGTGCATTCGGGGGCTTTGCTTTTGACTGATTTATTTTCCGGACAGTTCTTGGAAGTTCAATTAAAACCAGTGCAGTAGAAGAGTAAACTTGCATGAGAGTTAAAATGGTACTATTATAATTTGTGTTGTCAGGTAAGATTTCAGTTTTCACTTTGAGGATACAAGGATACAAGGATACAAAAGTGATAATTATTTTATTGAATTCACAATAGTTATAATTCTGAAATAATTTAAGGTTACACAATTCTAGTTATTTACAAATGTGTAGGGATAAAATAGAAATGTTTTATAATACTATTTTTGAGGTCCTATAGCATTATGCATTGGCCAGTATTTGAGTGGAAATCTGGGCTCTTATAGTAGGCTGTAAAATTTTCGTTCACAGAGAGAATTGAATGGATTGCTCTTGCTGTGGCAGTAAATTTTGTAGGGTCTAGTGTTTTATCGGATAGCAAACCGGCTAGGTCAGTAATATTTTTGGGATGGAAGTTAAATTTTTCTCTAACTGAGGAGTAGAGTAAACAGTCAGTTAGAACATGAATTTCGTCCTCAATAGGCTTAAGCCCCTTGCTGATACATTGGTATGTGATTTATATGCTGATTACAGATTACTGATAAAGATTGTTACATGTACAATTCAGAAAAATGTGTACATCAAATGAGAGTCTAACTGTCTTTTCATTTCACCTCTTAACTGACAAGTGACATGTCAGAAACATGAGTCGTCTTATAATGATACAAACACTATATAGTATATAATAATATGATTTTCTCGTTAAGTAGTCAGCTTGACCTTGGTTGGTTGCAGACAATTGTTAATGTGGATTGTGAATACCGAGTTAATCTTACTTTAAAGTGCATAATCACTAATTAGGTACCTAATCAGATATGATCCTAAATTTGGACTGCAGCCACAAACCAGCTCGATCCTGATTGGCCGCTGTATTAACCAATAACAGCGCCCCATTTCAGAGCACAATCCATACTATACACTCACACCGGGCCGACCATTTATGAGGTTCATCGATTAGTTATTAGCATTATTAGAACAAGTTGTTAAAATACATTAAATTCCTTTGACAGATATTAATACAATATTTTCCTTGTCTGTTCATAGTTGCGAGATTGTAACTATACGTTTTGCTGTTGCTCAGACAAAGTCACGCAGCGCGCTCAAAAACTTGCCCTCAAAAATCTATGAGGGCACGTTTATGGTGGTTTTTGAAAGTCGCGAGTAAATTTTACTTTTGAAAACTTTTTGTGAGGTGTTTGAAGCCATCTTAATGTCTAAAGAGATGAAACCTTGACTAGCACCTACCTGAAAGGATTTTATCGATCGGGTTTATCTCAGATTTTCGATATCTCACTTCCTTTTTCCGCAGGTGACCGAAACGTACACGTCATTCTTTCGTAAAGGCGAGTACACTCTCTACTGAAACAAGTGCTGTGCGACACATGATTATCCTAGGATGATGAGAGTTAGTTTATGGGAAAGCCCTAACGATGCTTAAAACGATAGGAACTGAAAAGTTTATGAATTATTGAAAACTTGTCCCCGGCACTTCGTTGAAGTCGCGAGATTCGATATCCATAAAGTAATGTCGCAAATTACTAGCAAAAACGTGCCCTCACGCGCGGGGGGTGTATTAGTTGAGTGAAAAAAGTATATATCGTCATCGAATTTTTAAAGCTCGAATAATTTAGTCAAATCGAAAAGAGAGAGCCAAAACATTTGACATATTTTATTTGAACATGGTGAAAATAGAGGGCTAGTTGATGACATTTCTTAATTGATGTATTTTACAGCTCGCTACATAAGCAGGGCCACAAGCTTAAAACTGGCTGGAGCTCCATGAAGGGGGTTTGTAGTCCCCCAGGGGGGTTTGTAGTCCCCCAGCATAGCAAACTTGTGTTTCATTCGTTAATACTCTAAGAAATCCTATAATGATCTGCTTTAATATTGGTTTAATATATATGATAAGTTTGGTGAACGAACCACTATAACTATAATAACCACCAATAACATTTAACCACATTTAAGTTAGTAAGTTATTTAACAACTTGTTAAGTTAGTAAGTTATTTAACAACTTGTTAAGTTAGTAAGTTATTTAACAACTTGTTAAGTTAGTAAGTTATTTAACAACTTGTTAAGTTAGTAAGTTATTTAACAACTTGTTAAGTTAGTAAGTTATTGAAATGCTCACTTGTTTGTGATACTCGTTTGCCAGGTGGCGTAGGAGGGGAGTGGTATTTGTGTTGGTAGTGGTGACTGTGAGAACTGACTTCTCTAGCCGGCATCTCACCGTATAATAGAACTCTTCTGAAAATAACCTGTGTTAGGTGGGTATAATTTGCAAATTAGTAATAATGAATTAAACTATTGGAGCTATAATTTCAATATTATCTATCTTATAATTATCTTAATGATTTTTACTTGGTTATCATGTGATGGCACTTTGTAGACATGTGTGATGGTGTGATGTCACAATTTGTACTTTACTTACTTTACTTTTTCTTCTTTTTGGGTTAAAAAAGACTGCACTAACTTCTTCCTCCTGTTCTGTGCCGTGAGGGGTTGTGAGGACTTGAAGTGTTTGTAAGTAGGCGATGAGAGATTTGGTGGAGTTACCACATACGCTGGCTTCGGAATCATGTCTTAAAATCACTATAGAAATTAATCATCTCAATGCAATTTACAGACAACATTTCAGGTTTAAAATAATTTGTCAAACTGTAAACAAAAGCAATCTGGATGTCCTGATAGGTTTCTGATAATCAGCATCCAAATGCAGTACATTTTAACTAGGCACTTTATTTGTACAGATAAAGATCCGAACTATCCCCAGGGTACCTGTAAAATTTTCAAAAATGAAGATGAAACACGTGCACGGGGGTATATTCTAATGAGTAGTTCTCGAATCAGCTTGTGCTGGTCAGTAGTCACGTCTCATTCAACGAGGTACAGCAAAGGCATGACACCCAAAAGCTAGGTTCCGGACATTAGGTTAAAAGATGTCATACATCATATGGTTTGAGTGTTGGTACTCCTGTTTCTCCCTCCTAAGCTCCTATGACGGACAACGTTAGTTTAAGGAATACAAATAGCTGAATTGATCAATCTCCTAAAGTCCTAACAGCTTCGCTGTAATATACTCATTTTCGTTAGTAGTAAACAGTAGTAGTAAACCCACGATTGGAATCTATTAAGTAAAACAAAATGTAAGTTTTAAAAATTTAAATTTTATTGCCATATTACAATGAATAATGATATCAGTTATTTAGAATATATATTCGCATGTATCCACACTATATTTACATTACGAATAAATATATTGCGAATATATATTCTAAATAACTGATAAATGATATTCCATACAAAGCATGAAATTGTGCTGTATATGAGTGGTGATTTCGCTCTGAGAATCAGGGTCAGTAGCTCAATTGGTAGAGCAAGGCACGCGAAATGTCGAGGTTCTGGGATCATTCCCCAGTTGTCCCTAGTTTTTCAGAATTAATCATCACCTATAGACAGCATTAAAAAGTATGATTAGTCAGATATAGTACTGAGTTCAAACAGTTCCCGAAACGAAAAAGCAAACATTTGATTTTTGTTTCGGCGACTGAATCGTCGATGGGCCGGCAAATATTTGTTGTCGAGTAGTGTTGAATACTCATATTAATATGATTATTGATTTAATTTAGGAATTGTATATAAATATCTTTGACCAAGTTTAATTGTCAATGATAATGCACCCCAGCACTAGGCGCGCGCGGCGGCTTTGATGTTAGCGGCTACAAGCTAGGCAGTTGTAGCGCGATGCACGACTGGGTCGCGCGCGCGCATCCAATAATGCTTCTCGCAACCGTATGCAGATCGGCGAGATGCGAAGGATTGACATCGTGAATCAAGCTAGGCAGCTGCAGAAAAAATGCCGCGCGCGTTCAGCGTACGGCTTTTCGTTTTTGATTTTACAAATGACAAAGCAACTTTTAATGATTATTAATGGAATTATCGGATATTTATAATTCAATATCAATATGTATTGATTCTTCTGTGGAAAATAAAAATTGTATTTTACTTAAAAATTGTATTTTACTTGAGAGTAGGCCCTGCCATCTCGAAGTGATAATATGTAATAATAATATCATAATAAGTGAAACAAATTTTATTAGTGAAACAAATTTAAAATTTTATCCTTTATTTTACAATCATAATATAATAATATTTATAAGCCTCCGTTTTGAAAGTTTTAAATTTTAATATATTCACATTTCTATTTAAAATTCAATTTAATGTATAAGTCAATAACTGGCCGCCAAAGCCGCGCATTCTTAAAAACATGATTAAATTGTTTATGATTATACGACAAATAGAAATAAATTTAAAATTATCCGTGGTTTTAAAAAAAAAAATAAATTATAATCTTACCTAAATCCAAAGCCAGCTTTGTAAAATTTACTTTTAGATCAAAATATATCGTCAATTCTAAATATTTACAATGCAACATTTCATTAATTTACATACAAGCGTACTCCAGCCCCTGCACGCATCCGTTCTTATGCGGCGCGGCTCAAGCCGCGCACGCACGTATTATTTTATACTTTTTGCTTTCTAATAAATATCGTGTCAATGTGTACGTCTAAATGTTCATGCTTTGTGTAAACCGAATCCAATTGAGATTAGTGACAAGGATAAGGACCCAAGTGCCTGTACGGCTTTTTCGGACCCCTGTGGACCACTACTCTTGAAGTCGCTCTACAACTATTGAACATTTATAACTGTTATATAATATATAACGACATTTGACAATTATTATCATTAATCTATAATCTAGCTGTCTTGCTGAGGGGGAGGAGTAAAACGCTTCACAAACTAAAGTGCTTACAACATACAAAATTTAAAACCATCAACACGGTTATAGTTCATATCAAGGGCCAATTTGGTATACCTCTATTTCGTTGTAATATCTAGTATATCTTCACATCTTAATACTATAATGAAATACAATAGGATACATGTTTCGAGAAAGAAAGGTTGGTCCGATTATTAACAAAAGTAAACAAAAGTCCATCAGGGACTCCACGGAGTCGAAAAAGGTACACGGCTGCTGTCTGGTGCTGCTAGGCATTTATTGATCAAGATGTTTTATTGTATTGGTTTTTGATGATTCTATTGTTCGTGACTAATCAAGTTCTAAGTGGGGGTATAAAGTACTGCTTAAGATACTTCGTCATCTCATGTCCAGTATAATGAATAAGATAGTAAACAATATAGTTTCAGTAGTTGACCCATACAGTTAAGTCCGTCATAACTCACAATTGTTTAGTCATCTGTCAATTGTCAAAGTCGTTGTGTGTTTAGTCGCTGAGTTAGCAGTAAGATAAGTTGTTACGCGCGCGCGCGTTTAATCCCGTCGACGTGAGATGTGACAATGAAAACGCTACAGAATTATTGTTTTCGCGCGTTACGTAGAATTTACTAGTGTGTAATACTGGTTAACACTGGGTGTACATTGATTCACGATGTCAATCCTTCGCAGCTCGGTGAGGCACAGTGGTGCATCTCGCCGATCTACCGAAGGATTGATGCATAACAACAAGACACGCGCTAAAGACGCGCATTTTCTGAGTGATGTTAACGATAGCTTTAAATTCACTGATGTCATTATTATTCAGCGTGACCGGTAATCGTTTAAAAATCAGAAGGAGAAAACACATGTTTAAATTACTAAAAAAGGAGTATCACTTTACAGGATTGAATTTAAATATAGTCATAATAGATAAGAGAGAAATTTCTTTCCCTTTGAATCAATCAAACTAGATGAATTGTTGTAAATACTTAGATCAAACTATCAATCTACAGGCTATCGTCAAACATGTTGCAAGGCGTCATCTTCAGTGACATAATAGATAAGAGTTTATGAACTATCATGCCAACTTTAGAGACGGTAACCACATTAAACTAAAGTTTTCCCAATCAAAATAAAGGGTTTATACAAAATAAAAGGTTTATGCACTAGACTGCGAGACAATTAACCTTATGCAATGCAGGTTAGTATAACTATAATATCGGACTGAGTTGAAATTTCTGAGAGCATGATACCCCAAAATAAATATATGCCTGTGTCTGGCAATAGCGTTCAGATGGCTTCCGAACTTGTGCGGATAAGATAATATAAAAAATACAAATAAACTATAATAACAATCTGAAAATTAATGTATCAGTACAGATCTTATACTCGAAATCAGGCACTTTCAAAACATTTCTCTTAAATTATCTTTCTTAACACCGTTCAATTGTAACTTTAAATTAAAATATTATGATGATCCGGACGATGATAAATATTAAATTACAACTGATTATATTTATGGATTTCGGCCTGTCGATGCTGGAAGCTGATCAGCTAATCGTTAATCGTTACCATGTGACAAGAATAGTATGATGAACCTCCCAATCAGTATCTATGTATCAAAAGAAAATATTGATCTAATTCAACTCGTCGGGAGCCCTTTTGAAACATCTCGAAGTTAGAGTGCAGAGTGCATGATTACTGATTATCAGCACGATTGGGTGAAACAAAGACGAAACCGTGTGTTGATTAGAATTAAAAGAGGAAGATATTTAGTGATAAATTGTGCACTCTTGCATTTAAGTTTTAATTGTTAGACTTGTTCGATGTAGGGCCTTTAATTTAACCTAATACTAATGCAGTTACTTAATACTTGGTAAGTCTAGGGAAAACAGGTGCTAGTTGTCGGAAATGAAATGGAGTCTGTTCCTGATCGAAGTTACATGATGCTGATAGATTTGATGCAGCTCAGCACTCAGCAGCCACTGTCTTCAAATAGAGTGTTCCAGTTCTGCAATCTGCAGTCTCAAATGTTTTCGCCCAGCTTTTCTTTTCATCGTGGTTATAGAAGACAGACCTGAAGAAATACTAGTATAATGATAATATAGGTAACATGTCCAGAATGAGTAAAATTGTATTATCGGCAAATTTACTTATGTGAAAACTCCCAACAGGGTGGCGCTGGCCCAGAAGTAACTGCACACAAGCAACCCTTTAATGATCACGCACGTAATTTGTGTGAAAATATGTAACTCATTTAACGAAGTCAGTGAAAAGAACCTACCTTTATTTACCAATGTCGATTTTTTGCTTGTGATGAAGTAGTCCTCGCAAATGTGAGATATGTATGTAGTTTGTTTTTAAAAGTAGGATTGTAGTCATAGTCGATGTATAGCGACGGTAGTTTACCAGCAGCTCCCTGTACAAATAGAAATGTGGTTTTTATATAATATTACTAGTTAAATTAATGAGTACAATGCAGGAATAAAAAAATGTGTCTTAAATGTTTTATATTAAATGTGTTATAATTATATTAACCACCTTATATTCGTATAATATGTACTCACAAACAATGATAGTCCCAACTGTTTTTAATTGCTTATAATTTAAACCTTCTTATTAAATAATTTAGATGACTGTGTCTGATCTAAAATTGCACGAGAAATAGAGAAAATTAGGTCTCAGACAGAACTCGACCGGGATATAACCGGCGCAGCCGGAATACCGGCTGGTATTTGGCGATTTTGTACCGGTACCGGCCGGGATTTTTGGTTTTAGCCGGGATTTTTCCAAAATAAATTCAGTTTTTCTCAACGTTAATTTGAGTCCAAAATTAACAAATCTGTGAACATTTTCCTAAAACATTTTGACGAAGTCATTGAACAATGGAGACTGGAGTCAATCTATATCTAACATAATCATGGGTGTACGAATTATGGACTTCTTTCTGACTTATGACTTAATTATTGTGACTAAGTGTCACGGCTCACGGTCTTGTGTTACCGAGGGACAAGTAAAACAGAGTTCTCCGGGTAAAGAAAGCATTAATAAATGCTATTCAGTATTCATCCTATTCAATTATTCAGTTAAGGTGATGTAAACTGTAAAGTGATAAGCTCCAACGTCAAACACCATGTTCAATTAAATAAGTTTAAGTAACCAATACCAGATCACAGGATTGTTATAGTTACGGAGACTGTTGGAAACGATGCAAACCAGGATCGGACTCCTATCAGAAATAGTCGACCACCGGTCCAGCCTCCCTCAAACTCAAATGCCCTACCACTACCCCAGACCACATCCACCTCTTCAGCCAGGAACAGCGCTCCCACTATACCACTACCAGCAGTTCCTACCGCCTCAGAGGATACACTGCACGTGCCCGTTATTCCTCATGCCTCGTCTTAAATGTCCAGTCCATGAATCCTAGTGCATCAAGTGCGAGTATATGGGAAGTGCCAAAAATCTCAGCTCTTATTCAGGAGAAATCCAAAAACCACTCGTTACCGTTTATTGCACTTACGGAAACGTGGCTCAAGTCCTACATGTCAGACAAATACAAAATGTGCATCACCTCTTTCTCCTGCTGAGCAGAACCTCCCCCTTAAAAGTAAACAAATCTGCATCGCCTCCCAACGACAATCCAGATATATTAAGCAGCAGAGACAATCATTTAAGGAGACTTCGATATCTATCAGGATCATGATTTTACTGCCTGAGAACTCAGCACTTCAGGATGAAACATATAATATTTGGTTTTCTCGATTTCATTCATATTTAGACAGAAGTCCGTGTAGATAATTGGTTATAGAATAATTGGATATAATTTTATGCGAAGTTGTGTCTGCGAAAATATACGTGTGAACTGGTCATCCCGCAAATGCTGAAAAAGTAGATGTTACCTATCATAAAATAACCGCTCGCACCGTACAGTGTACACGACAGAGTTGTGACTGCGTTTACAAATTCTTTATCATATTGATGTGTTGCCATGGCAACCGAAACTCCATTGGAAGATCGGCCTGTAAGGCATAATCATGATAATACACAGTATCAAAACATTGCCATTGATATCATAGCAACATTCCAGAGATTAGATTATGTGTGTGTAAGAAAATGTATGTTATAGTATTATACAGTCTGCTAGAACATTCCGTTTACACATGGTGGCCGATAACAACTTGTTTAATTTATCTCCGAATTACACACAAATTTCTGAAAGTTTCGTAGACTTAAATCAATTACAGAGGGTGTGGCTATTGGCCAGCCCCTCTATTTCACTATTATGGTTGAAACTATAAGAATACAGATTATATTGTTGTACAGTGATTTTACAAAAGTCGAAACAGTAAACACCAATTTGTAGGATAGGTACTTTAAATCACACCAAAATTGGTCCCAGAATGCAATGAAATCTGATGGCGTCTTTTCAGTGAAAAAGAGGCCACACTCTCTGTAATTGATTAAAGTTTACGAGACCTTTAGAAAATGAGTTATATAACTTGCAACTTAAACTAAGATAAATTGAGTATTTATACTCAATTTATCTTAGTTGCATGAGTAATATATATATACTACCCACTATACCACTACCAGCAGTTCCTACCGCCTCAGAGGATACACTGCACGTGCCCGTTATTCCTCATGCCTCGTCTTAAATGTCCAGTCCATGAATCCTGTGCATCAAGTGCGAGTATATGGGAAGTGCCAAAAATCTCAGCTCTTATTCAGGAGAAATCCAAAAACCACTCGTTACCGTTTATTGCACTTACGGAAACGTGGTTCAAGTCCTACATGTCAGACAAATACAAAATGTGCATCACCTCTTTCTCCTGCTGAGCAGAACCTCCCCCTTAAAAGTAAACAAATCTGCATCGCCTCCCAACGACAATCCAGATATATTAAGCAGCAGAGACAATCATTTAAGGAGACTTCGATATCTATCAGGATCATGATTTTACTGCCTGAGAACTCAGCACTTCAGGATGAAACATATAATATTTGGTTTTCTCGATTTCATTCATATTTAGACAGAAGTCCGTGTAGATAATTGGTTATAGAATAATTGGATATAATTTTATGCGAAGTTGTGTCTGCGAAAATATACGTGTGAACTGGTCATCCCGCAAATGCTGAAAAAGTAGATGTTACCTATCATAAAATAACCGCTCGCACCGTACAGTGTACACGACAGAGTTGTGACTGCGTTTACAAATTCTTTATCATATTGATGTGTTGCCATGGCAACCGAAACTCCATCGGAAGATCGGCCTGTAAGGCATAATCATGATAATACACAGTATCAAAACATTGCCATTGATATCATAGCAACATTCCAGAGATTAGATTATGTGTGTGTAAGAAAATGTATGTTATAGTATTATACAGTCTGCTAGAACATTCCGTTTACACATGGTGGCCGATAACAACTTGTTTAATTTATCTCCGAATTACACACAAATTTCTGAAAGTTTCGTAGAATTAAATCAATTACAGAGGGTGTGGCTATTGGCCAGCCCCTCTATTTCACTATTATGGTTGAAACTATAAGAATACAGATTATATTGTTACAGTGATTTTACAAAAGTCGAAACAGTAAACACCAATTTGTAGGATACTTTAAATCACACCAAAATTGGTCCCAGAATGCAATGAAATCTAATGGCGTCTTTTCAGTGAAAAAGAGGCCACACCCTCTGTAATTGATTAAAGTTTACGAGACCTTTAGAAAATGAGTTATATAACTTGGAACTTAAACTAAGATAAATTGAGTATTTATACTCAATTTATCTTAGTTGCATGAGTAATATATATATACTCTCATTTTTTTAGAGCAAACGTAATTTAAATGGCTAAACACAATTCAATAAAATCTGGCTCGATCCGATTATCCAAACTATCAAATAAATGCGAAAATGAACCTTCTTTTGAAAACAATGAACACAAATATGTTTCGATTTGACAAATTTCTCGAACCAGTGGTGGTAGTAAGTCATACCAGAACCAATTATTTCAATTGGGCACTCAGTGACTGAGCTATTAATGCCAACGTTTGCACACTGACTTTTGGCCCACCCTGTATATTTATAATATACGGCTGGAAAAAATGTAACTGGATATCTGCCACAATGCTGCTATTATTAAGGTTAAAGTAACATTTAGCACATAAAGAAGTCTGGTTTGCTAGGTTTTAATTGGTCGTATAATAACAAATAAAAATGAGTTAAGACTACAAAAACGGTCGATAGAACCTAATTATAATACCTGTATCGAGAACTCGACTTCAATGCACTGATAGCGTTGGTACTAACATTCTATCAAATTATGTCATATCTTGAGACTTGATAGCTGCCTGAAACAGTTTTGAGTCAACATTATCGTGATATTCTAGAAATTGAAACCAATTCTCAACTTTAAAAAAGCAGGTTTCAATAAATGCCATAGAATTAAATTCTACCTTTTTAAATTTTAAGAATTTGTTGATTTATTAAAATTCTGTCTCAATTAATATATAAGGGTACATGCAATGTATTTCGACACGCACTGTAGACTCACTTATTGGATTCGTGCTAGATGCTGTGTACGTCACCCTCTTAACCGCCTCTATGGCGAAGATGAGGATGGTAAGTGCAAGTACAGTAATGTGAGGAGAGGATGGGTATCATTTAGCACATTTTTGCTGTAGGTGTAAAGTAGCTCTTAGTCAAGGAGTATATAAATGACGGCACGACAAGGTTCTGCAACAGATCTCTGAACATGTTATCTTGTGAGCGCCGAGTGAACACTTATAAGAACAAGGCCAGCGATGTAAGACAGTATCATTGACTTAGTCCATGCTGGGAGGAAAAAAGCAAGTACAGACGACCGAAAGGAGTCGTGGTTTGGGATCCTGAGTGGGTCTCGATATTGGATAGTGCTTTTATATATCGGACCTTATGATATTCTCAAGGTCACCAAGACGGCACAGTCTTATGGCGGGAGGTAACGGTACCATCTAAAGAGCAGATTGCTGAATCATACAAGTAAAAACTCTACCGGTACAGCAGTCTTACAGCAGACTGAGATTCAAGCGAAAGAATTGTGCTGTTATAATTATGCGGTTAAAGTTCTAGCACCGGGAGTAGTTGTTCACGGTTTGGAGAGAGCTGAGTAGGCTAGTACGGGATAGAAGGGAAGAAGCAGCTCACTGTTCCAGATGGATCTACTTCTTATCAAGTAAGAAGGAGTGGTAGGTATAGTAAGGAAGATTGGAGCCTAAGAGTTAACTTAACATCTAGAGGTACCACAAACTTTATCTCGTCGCCAATTGCGAGCTTTAACGGGTTTCCTCAAGTGACTCGATGGTTTAATTGTGACAAATCATGATACGAACTTTGATGAACCCATAATAGTATAGTGCAATAATACTATGATAGTATTCTCATAAGTTCTACCCTTGCAACCGAGTACAATGTACATACTAAGTGATATCAAGCTGCAATCTAAAATTTATTAATTGAATCTCAAAATAACTTCAAATTTTACCTAATAATTGCGACATCGTTGGAAGTGAGAAATAAAATACATTAAATTTTAATCCAATTCTGCGAGAGAAGATTTGCCCAGACAGCTGACAAGAATGTATTACCATACTTCCTGTAAATGTGGTAGTTATTAGGTCATATCAAACTTGAAAATTATGTCAAAGTTTTTCTCAGTCTCTGGTGTCAATCACCAGTAGAGTGCCCAGCCGCACCAAAACAACCTGCGATTTTTACGTGGGAAACATCGTATAATACACATGCTATACACTCTAGTTTTATAGCAGCTACTGATATCATGCGGCAGTATTAATAAGCATACAAATTCAGCGCAAAAAATTGTAAAGACGACACAAATTCATGCGGGATGTTAATAAATGTGTCCATGTTGAACTCAAACTCCGACAGAATAATATTTCAAATCGGATATATTATAATTAATCAAATGGTATCTGCTCATGTTCCGTCTATATAAACTACAAAACTTAATAAATTAGTGAAGTTCTGAAACAAAGATCACGACTAGGTTTTATCAAAATTGAAAAGAAAACCGATCGAAGTGCACTAGAGATATAGTTTAAGTTTAAAGGGTCATCATTACTAAAATCTCTTCCTAGCTCCTAGCAATCAAGTTGTTAATCCTAGTTCTACACCTAAACAAGTACAAAATTACAGCCTTACATTTTGAAATTTTTCGATATCCAGCTCAACATAAGACTTCGATACCAATAATGCATAATGGGTACATACCGATGATCGGTGTTCGTAAATATTTGATTATTTATAGTATTGAAGTTTAAAATCTTCCTAATTATGTAAGAATAACAAAAGGAATCACGTACTAGTGTGCTGTTACGAAAAACAACTATTTAATAAAAATAAATTAACAGTATTCGAGTACAAAATTAAAAATACAAACTCCAACATAATCGACAGACAAACTCAATAAATGAAGATTTCGTCGTGAAACGAGCTATATATACAGCTATAACGTAGCGCTCGACTCCAGTCTGAACCAAAATTAAGTCGCGTTCGTAGGAAATTGACCACCAGCTGCTGGTGGTTCGAATGTTGGTTTGCACACTACTGTGGTTGCGAGAAGCATTATTTGATGCGCGCGCGACCCAGTAGTGCATCGCGCTACAAGGTGTACACTGAGTGTAAGTCGCTAAGTTTCATATACGAGCCGAATATTTCTAATTTTGAGTGTATCGTGAGCATGTTTTACAGTGCAATTGTTCGGTACTAGTGTGTTTGTGTGTATATATAAATATATCATCTGTGGAGTATGGTGTGTGGACTGTGGTAAATAATGTGTTTAGTTGGAGTGCAGTGGTTGCATGTATGAGGAAAGATAAGTGGTTATTTTAGTAACTCACATTAATCAAAACTTGAGCTTATTCGTGGCAAAATTAAGCTCACACCAATCAAGTGTATCATGCTTGAATTGCAATTCTTGTAAAGCAATTTTCAATGTATTCTTAAACCCGTTTGTCGGAGTATTAAAACTTATCTTACTTGATGTTTGTCGACAGCTGTTCCACATGTAGGATGATTGGTAGATGAATTGTGAGGATGGTTGTGATGTGATGAAATAATCCTCTCGTCGTGGTGACCTGTTAAATGATGAGTACAGTGATAATGGTTCCTCTAACTTATTAATTTTGAATAGTTCTAAGAGACAAGTGTACTTATACAGGTTGTGAACAGTTAACAATTTCTGATTCTTAAACAAGGGCTTAGAGTGTTCTTTTTTGTAAAAGTCCACACCTAGTCTTTGCTCACCAAATGGTCGTGTCCGGGCACAAGTTCTAAATTTTTCTAAGTAAGCTTCTTTATCCCCAAATAGAATTCTTATACACTTTTTCTGTGTTTTAAAGAGAGGTTCGAGTCGGTTGTTGCTAATACCACCCCATACAGATATTCCAAATCCCAAATGTGATTCGAATAAAGTATGGTATAAATCCTTATAATACTGTTTAGGGACAATGTGTCGTATTCTGCATAACTTACCTACTTCACATTTAAGTTTTGAGTTAAGTGACCGTGTGTGAGTTTTCCAATTAAGTTGATCATCGATAATGACACCTAGAAATTTAGCTTCTTGGACTTTTTTAATGACAACATTGTTCAAAGTTAATATGTTCTCGTCATTTTCTACTTCCTCTTTGGCACGTGACGGTCTAAAGTGGATAAAACAGCATTTCTTAATGTTAATATGTAATAAGTTTAGTTTCATATACTTATAAACAGATGCTAAAACTTCATTTCCCTTTTCGTACAGTCTTCTGACACATGTTTCTTCAATAAATATGTTAGTGTCATCGGCAAATAGTATAAACGTTCCTATAATTGATGAGTTTCGGATGTCATTTATGTAGATGATAAACAGCAGGGGACCTAAACAGGACCCTTGGGGCACTCCGTAGACAACGGGCAGCTTCTCAGAGTCTTCACCTAATACTGAGACATACTGGTATCTATTCGACAGGTAACTTGCTATAAGGTTGTTTGCATTTCCACGGATCCCATAATTTTCTAACTTATGCAGTAACTTTTCATGTGAGATTGTATCAAAAGCTTTGCTAAGATCAATAAATATTCCAAGTACGTGTTGTTTTTTCTTGAGACGTGATTCTATGTGGTTAACTGAGTAATTTAAAGCATAACTAGTCGAATGATTTTTACGGAATCCGTACTGGTTTTCATACAAGGAATTCTGTGAATGAAAGAAGCTATATAATCTGTTGAATATAATTTTTTCAAATATTTTACCAAATACTGCAAGTGTCGACACAGGTCTATAATTTTCAAGGAGTTCCTGGTTATCTTTCTTGTAAATTGGACTAATCCTTCCAATCTTAAGGTCATCAGGGAATATGCCATCTTTCATACATTTATTGTACAGTACAGTAAGTAGAGGAGTGACTATTTTTGAGGACTGTTTTACAACATGAATAGGAATATCACTTGCCTTACCGTTCTTAAGTTCAGATATGATTTTGCTAACCTCGTCTGTTGTGCAGTCATGCATGTAAATGCTGGAGGTGTTTGAGAGCGGTAAATAGTCATAGAAACTAGGTAGATTGTTTATGTTCATTTGACCAAGTTCATTGTAAGCAGTATTTAGGTCAGAGGCCAATGATACGAAATACTTATTGAATTCGTTTGCTATGATCCTCCTGTTCGTTATCTTAACGTTGTCTATGGTGAACAGCGGCTTTATTTCACGCCGCCGTTTTCCTCTTATACTATTAATTAGTTCCCAGGTCTTTTTACTATTCCCGCTATTTTCTGCAAATTTACCAGAGAAGTAATCTGTTTTCACTGTTTGACGTGTTTTCTTTAGGACTTTTCTGTATTCTTTGTAGATAAGGTAGCGACTACGTTTTAGTGAGCATTCAGGGCACTGGCAAATCCCGCCCTTGTTATCAGTTTCCCCGAGTTTACATTTTCTATTTCTTATCTCAACCCAATTTTCGTACAGTTTATGCTGATTATTAATTGAGCAAATGAGACCGGGAGTTATCCAAGGGTTAACCTTAACAGTTCTCTTAGAGGTTTTCGGGGTTTCTAGTTTAAACGATTTTTCGATGCAGTTTTTGTAAGTGTCATGGAATTCAGTAAAGTTATGGATTATTTTAGTTTTAAGCTCATCTTCAAGATCCACTAGGAAGCCGTTAACATTTGATTGACAGAAATCGTAATACTGTTTCATAGAAGTTTTTCCAGAGTTGACTTCAACATTCCAGTTAAATATGTTAAAAATAGGCGAGTGGTGAGTTATTCGTTCTTTTAGGGTGCCTGAAGTAATAACATTCTCAATGTCGTTGGTAATTATGTTGTCTATGCAAGATGCTTTACAGCCTGGTTTTTCGTGAGTAGCAATAGATATTAACGGACAAAATCCTTTACTGAACAATATTTCTTCATATTTTTGTACATTTTTGTTATCTTTATCATGAAGATCGATATTAAAGTCTCCAGCTAGATAACTAAACTTCGGCATGTGATCAAGAAGGTTAGAAAGTTCAACTAGAGCTTGGGAAATACAGCCACTTGGTGGACGATACAAAACACCTACATTAACAGGTTGATCTTCGTTACTTAATGATAAGACAAGTATTTCTAGATGTTCTGTGACTTGTGATATATTTTCAATTACTGTAGCATTTAATCTATCGTCAACATAAAGGGCTACTCCAGTGCCCTTTTGTTTGTTAGGTGCTGTGTCCTGATAGTAACTATTATAACCGTCGAGCTGAAATAGGTTGCTTAATTCTTTCCCAGTGTTGGTTTCAGCTAGGCCTATTACGGAGAATTTTGTTTTGTACCTACAGGTTTCAATGGCAAGGTTGTCAAAATTTGATTTATTTCCATCAATATTTTGAAAGAGAATAGATGATTGTTTCTTTACTTGGTTGCAGAGAATATTGGTAAGGTCAGATGCAGTGTATGAGTTACAATTATTTAAAGTATTCGAGATTTTGGTTGTGTATTCGTCTAGGTTGTTGTCGTCGTTGTCATTGTCAGTGAGTAGTTTAAATGGGTTGTATTTAACCTTGTCTAAATGGATACAACGAGTACAGTAAAACTCATTAGATTGGCTATTTGTATTGGATTTGCGATAGCATTTATGGTGCATTATGCAGTCACAGTGGAAACATTCAACTATTGTTTGGCCGATGACTATGTTCTTAGAACAGACAAGACATACCTCCTTAATGAGGGGAGTCATGTGGTTGGTAGCCATCCACGTGACCCTGACTAGCAGCAGCAGGAACAACAGGACCAGTTTCTCTTCCAGCAGTCACATCCCTGTCGATACCACCGTTAATCCTGAGAAGAACAGTGTTACGAATAAATTGACCTAACTTTGCTAGTCCCCTCCAGTTGAGGTGAAGGAAGTCTGGTTTTTGGTGTTTGTTGAGGTCGCGAGAGAGAGAGCGGTCAAGTAGACCATCTCTATCACAGAACTCATCAAATCCATCCACATAACTGACACCAAAATTGGACGGGAGCAGCCTGCGTCGAATCAAACTGTTAAAATATATAAGTTTTCTATTTAAGTCAGCACGTTTAGAGGGAATTGCTGGACAAACAAAAACATGTATACACGGATTGACAGATTGTATCTGTGCAATCTTTGAAGCTAATGCGTTATAAATAATTTCAATGTCATGTTGGTTCTTGACGTCTTCGTTTTTGAGGTCGTTGACCCCGCACAATATTACACAGTTTCTATACCCCAACGTGACATAAGGATCTATATTATCAATGACCGGAGCGAAGATGCGTTTGCCAGGTAACCACTTGCCGAATGACTTAGCAGGATCAGTACCAAATTTCAAGCCTCCAGTGTTTGAATCCCTGATGATGCATGTGGCATTTCTGTTCAACGAATTCACGGATCTAAGTGTGATGCTGTAACGTAGCCCTTCTATATCACCTGCATCAATACGATGGTCGAACAGTGCTTGGCTATGACGTGTCATAACATACAAGGACCGTGGGTCACATTGCTGCTTGTGCTTATCAGTGCCTGTGTGAGAGTCAGAGAAAGAAACCTGACATGCAGAACCAAGCGAGACAGTGAATATTTTAGACTCTGGATGGATGGTAGCCTCGTCATCAGAGTGTCTAGGTAGCTTGCTGTCTGTTCCTTCAAACCGATTTACTAAGCAGCTGTTGATCTGAGGTAGATCACCCTGGCAGAACTCATTATTGATTTTGTCAATGAGTTCCTTGAGAACCGATGGTATTGCCTGTGGCTTTTCAGATGACTTGGAACCTGGGTAATCATACCTTTCCCCATATGTTAGGCAGGAGCGGTCGTTCTCAACTTTGAAGTGACTGCTGTCCTTAACAAAAAGTTCTCCTAAATCATTTGCTGTTTGCTGATCAATGTAGTCATCTTTGAACATTTCCACAGGTTTCTGCTCATGATTGGGTAGCTGCACAGGGACTGTAGGGACTGGAGAACGAAGGTGCTGAGTAGGAGGTCCTGGATGCAATGGGGTGGGAGGAATGCAGGGGCCAGGATTATGCAATGGCTGTAATGAGTCTAAGGATTGTTTCAATTCACTTATGCCTGCAGCTGCAGTGTGCTCATTGGCACAGAGTACAGTGAGCTGTTCAGAGATGTCCTTCAGAAACTGCTCAGATGAAGCTGAGGGTGAGGATGGTTCTGTAGATGGTCTGGATGACAGAAGTTTCAGGTCCTTCTGAAGTTCGGCAATATTAGTATTGATTGATTCTAATGATTTGTCATGAAGCTTTATTTCATTATTTAGCCCATTAAGGGAGTTCTCTTTAAGAAGCAGGTGTTGAAGGTGAACGTCGAACTGGGAGAGAGTGTCAAGGTTCCTAGAGAACTGTTCGAAGTCAAATTTTTCAAGAGCTGAGCCTGCTGAGCTTGCTGATGCCACGAGTGCACTGACAGTTTCAAGATTCTTAACAGCTGTAGATGCTTCAAAATCTGAGTTGGCCTGTTGCAAAGCCCTTGTGTTCCTGCAGCTGTAACAAAATTCACCTCTCTGTTTCTTCAGTGTTGATACTGGTGCCACGAAGCAGTATGGGCACAGCCATTCTACCATGGAGTTGATAGCTGACCTCGTTATACCCTTCATAGACAGGCAGTCCACATGCCACTCTTGATGACACTTAGAACAGTCAATGAGGTAAACTTTACCGTTAAAAGAGCGTTGACATGGACATTTCTTCTTGTCCCTATGTTTCCTGTTTTCCTGATCTTCATTGTCCACTGTAGATTCAGCTAAAATGTTGCGAGACAAGCTATTAGATGTTTTAGGAGTACCTGAATTCTTCCTAGTATTTGTCGCCATTCTCAAGTCAAATATAAGTAATACTGACCAAATAGATCCGACTTGGGGTCGGCTCCCGTTAAGTGTTTTGTTTTGGAGGGGATTAGGACTTCAGAGTTGATGACCCTAGTAAAGTGTAGATGACCCTAATAGAGTGTAGATGACCCTTAGCTTAGTACGCCCCTTCGGGGGAGTTGTAACATACCATTCCTGAACACTCAAATTATTCGTCTCAATCATAAATTTGTCTCAATCATAAATTTTTATCAGCGTAATTCAAAATTAAATAAAAATTTTGTAGCGCGATGCGTTACTGTGCCGCGCCGCGCACTCAATGAGGCTTCTCTAGATCGGCGAGATGCGCTACTGTGCCGCGCCAAGCTGAGATGAATTGACATCGTCAATTAAATAAAAATTCTAAAACAGAAGTGAACGTTATTTTCAAAATATTTCATTAACCGACTTGTTTTCTAAATAAACATAGTTAAACTTGAACATCCGATATAATAGTAAACTCGTGGATATTAGATATGCTCATGAGATGTAAAATACGCTTTTTACTATAAACTACTCGAAAATTCGTCTCAATCATAAATTTTTATCAGCGTAATTCAAAATTAAATAAAATTTTGTAGCGCGATGCGTTACTGTGCCGCGCCGCGCACTCAATGAGGCTTCTCTAGATCGGCGAGATGCGCTACTGTGCCGCGCCGAGCTGAGATGAATTGACATCGTCAATTAAATAAAAATTCTAAAACAGAAGTGAACGTTATTTTCAAAATATTTCATTAACCGACTTGTTTTCTAAATGTCATGTTTAAATTTCATAAATCGATATTCCATGATTGTTTTCTTGTGAAAAAGCCCTGAGGGTATTATGGTTATGGTTGGGATTAAATTAGGTTTTATGTAAAAACCGTTTTGTTCGGCTGCAAAACCGTAAAAACCCAAAACACGCAATAATTTTTGGGCGAGCAAAATAGGTTTACTGTTTACTGGGCCAGGCGTTACTGGGCCGCGCTCAACCTGTCATTCCGCCGAATTTCTATTAATGAACATGATAGCCTGAGGTCCCCAGGTAAGGTCAGGCGGCGCTCCTAGCCTGTTATTCCGTTGTAGCGCGATGCGTTACTGTCCCGCGCCAAGCACACAATTATTGTCATACGTTGTATGACCCGCCGCGCACGAAGTGCGCGGCTTCCCCTGTATCGTCAGGACGATACATAGTGAAACGACCGTGGGGGTCGCAACGTGATACAACACAATTATGCTTCTCGCAACGACATCGCTAGATTATCAAAATGCATTGTAGCGCGATGCGTTACTGTGCCGCGCCGCGCACTTAATAAGGGACAAGAACTTTTTTAAACTTGATTTTGACCTATTTTTGGTATGTTATTATATTAGCCCTGCATACTCGTCCTATGTCAAGAAGAATCCAGATTATACTGCTAATACCTTCTCTGCTCTTGACTCTATCTGTATCAGACTACGTCAAAAGGGAGAAGTTATTATGTGTGGCGATGCAAATGCAAGAACTGGAAAACTCCCAGACTATATCCTTTCCTGTAATGCACCTGCCATCCATGACATCTATAACGACATTGGACTCGAGCACGACATAGAAGAACCAAGAAATAATTCTGACCTTACAATATCTGAACCCCACTGCCAACACTTTCTTGACATGGTTATCAATAACCAACTCAAAATTCTTAATGGTCGTACCCTTGGGGACACCACTGGAAAAATGACCTGTCACAAATACAATGGAAGCAGTGTGGTTGACTATTTTGTAATCACCTCATGGGCAAGAGATCATGTAAACTCTCTCCAAGTAAAAGAGTTTACATCATACTCTGATCATTGTCCATTAGTCTTGAAACTCACTACATTTGAACCATTTGTCGCAAACTTCCAGCTCCCAGACTTTTCTAACTTTCCTTGTGGCTATAAGTGGGATAGCAACACCTCCCATTCACTATTTAAAAAAGCCCTTACCTCGCCCGAAATTATCAACAATCTGGAAAGCATTGTGACAAATGAATTTAGCAGTACTCTGGAGGGCAATCACGAACTGAACGATGCAGTCATAAAATGTCTCCACAGTGCTGCTGATATAGCCTTAAAAGTGAAAAAGCCTCCCAAAAATTCTGCCCGTAAGAAATGGTTCGACCCACAAGTCAACTCCTCACGGCGGAACCTAAATAGGCTAGCAAACCGGCTTGGTAGTAAGCACTGTAACTGTATCCTCAGACGAGAATACTTTAAGCAACGCAACAAGCATAGCAATTTTGTAAACAGTAAGAAAGTAGCTTTCCTTAAGAAGTTAAATGAAGCTATAGAAGAAGGTCACATACTCGACTGGAAAAAATTTAAACGGCTTAAACAAGAACATGACACTAGCCCCTTACTTGACAAATTTGATTTAGCTAGCTTCCATGACTTCTTTGCATCCCTTTATAAAAAACCAGACCAGGAGCCAGATCTCACTCACCACAATCACAAACATTACCCTGAACCACCAGATCTGGATATCCTAAATAAGCTCATGTCAGAATCTGAAGTGACCTCTGCCATCAAAAATCTCAAAAAAGGTAAAAGTTGCTCAAACGACTTGATATCCAACGAGATGCTTCAGAGCGTAACTCCGCTTTGTCTCAAAGCCATCCTCAAAAACTTCAACCACTCACTGGTCTCTGGTTACTATCCATGGCACACCAGCATCATTACTCCTATTTACAAGTCTGGCAACCCTTTCAGCCCGGACAACTACAGAGCAATAGCTGTTGGTATCATCAGCAAATAACTTTATCTTATTTTTTACAAGGTCAGGCAAATCATTAATATACAGAATGAATAGGAGAGGGCCTAGAACTGACCCCTGAGGAACACCAGATAAAACATGTTTAACCTCGGACCATTGTCCTTCTACAGAAACCCTCATAGTCCTGTCTGTCAGAAAATCTTTAATAACATCTAAAACCTTTCCTTTGACACCAAAGCCTTCCAATTTAGACAGAAGTCTAAAGTGGGGGACTGTGTCGAACGCCTTACTAAAATCAAAGTATAGAAGATCAACCGGGGCACCTTCATCTAAAATGTCAAGAATGTCATCAAATGTCTCTAAAAGATTAGATAAACACGATTTACCCTTAACAAATCCATGCTGATGCTTCGAAATTCGATGTTCTAGAAAATTTAAAACATGTGCTCTCACCAACTTTTCATACACTTTGCACAAAATACAAGTTAATGAAACTGGTCTATAATTTAAGGGGTCTGATTTAATACCCTTTTTAAACAATGCTACAACAGATGCAGATTTCCACACTGCAGGTAAAGATCCTGTATCTGAACACTTTTGAAATAATTTAGTTATTGCTTCAACAAAATTGTTGTCATAAGCTAGCGATTTCAACAACTTCGGATGAACACCATCCGGACCAGAACTCTTAAAAATGTTAAGCTTTAAAAGTTGCTTTTTTATATCAGAACTGTTGACTTCCATATCATCAATATCATCAATACTCTCATTGTCAGGTCTTAAATTCTCAGTTTTAGGGAGAGGGCCAGGTGGTTCACGCACAAAAACAGAGCTAAGCTTACTTAGAAAAATTTAGAACTTGTGCCCGGACACGACCATTTGGTGAGCAAAGACTAGGTGTGGACTTTTACAAAAAAGAACACTCTAAGCCCTTGTTTAAGAATCAGAAATTGTTAACTGTTCACAACCTGTATAAGTACACTTGTCTCTTAGAACTATTCAAAATTAATAAGTTAGAGGAACCATTATCACTGTACTCATCATTTAACAGGTCACCACGACGAGAGGATTATTTCATCACATCACAACCATCCTCACAATTCATCTACCAATCATCCTACATGTGGAACAGCTGTCGACAAACATCAAGTAAGATAAGTTTTAATACTCCGACACAGTTAGTTTTATATTAGGAAAGAAAAATTTTAGGAAAGAAAAATTTTTATTTACCACAAATAATCAATACATAATGTTATATTCATAAATAAATTCAAATTTCAATTTCAAACACATATACAGTACGCCGCGCACACAGCCACAATTTAAAATTGTTCAGAAATTCGTAGGTCAGCTGTAGGCGCCGCGCACAGGATCTATTTAATTGTTAACTTACAATTACATGTCACATTTCTTAATTACTAGAGCCAAAATTTCATAAGCAAAATAATTTAAAAGATATTTCTGTCGTTTACTCAGTACAGGCCGTGAGCACTGCGATCTAATTAATATAATAATGGAGAGATTCCAAAAAACCGCGCGCTCGTTATTTATTGTGATTAAATTGAGTGCGCGCCACTGTGAACAGCAGTACCGCTCAAGCATGAATTAGTACTGAGCGGTACGCAGTTCTGCGTAAGGCGTAGACATTTGTAGCACACGTTTCATTCAACTAATCCATTAATCCATGTGACATGTACAATGTAATTATATTAAAGCAAAAAGAATATTAATTTTAATAATAATTGACGTAAACATATGTGTTTAAATAACATCTATAATCTAGCGAGTTACTAGTACCGTTCGCGTTTGTTTGTATTCTTGATTATATATCTTTACACTAGCCTATATTATGATGGAGATATACATTATATAATTGCTCCAATATTCAACACTGCTAAACAACAAATACCTACTCGCCCATCGATGAAGCAGTCGCCAAAACAAAGCTCAAAGTTAATATATCTTCGTACTTCGTTTTGGAAACTGTAGAATTCCAATAAATAATTAGTGTTTCAATCGTGTATTCGATGGGCAAGCACTCGCCACTTGAGGCCGAGACAAACGGCACCAGCTCCGCCCCGCAACCGTGAAGTAAGGCGGGGCGGTGGTGTGCGCCGTTTATACGGCCCACATGCCACAGCACGAGACATTTTGAGCTCCAAGACTTAAGACTATAAAAGTCCCGAATTAAACGTAGCGACTTACCATCGTCAGCCGTCAAAAATTTAGAATTTGTATGTTATAAACTCTACACCTGCTATCAGTCTAACATGTAATTTAGTTTGTTATTGGCTAAATTTTCAACTCGATTAAGCGATGCAGACGGATGAACTAGGCTTCTCCTCCGTCAAAAACACAATGAGAGGGGATTGTGGAAGGACACGAACACTATTCGTTAACTCGTACCCCGGGTACCCCCTAGAACTGTGTCCCATCAGAGAGAGCCCATCACCCGTCAGATCGAAAACAGTGTTTTAGTTTTGATATATGCTGTACCAATTACAATAAATGGTAAGTCAAGGCTGACGTTGGTAGCAAAGTATAAAGTGACACGTCACAACAAAATAACCACTACACACTACACACACTATACGCTATAACTATTGTACACAGTACACAGTATAACTAAAATATGAAATATAAACAAGTTACAAGAGACAAAAGAGTTTACAGAAGAGTTTTACATCGGCTCAGCACCGCCAGGACATTGGCTATACACGTGGGTCAATTAGTTTGATTTGGTATGGTTCGACCGGGAAAGTGGTCGAAATTAGTGCTCTTAATGAGTCATCACTGTCGTCTGAATATTAGAGCGGGAACTTCCCAAGTTTCGGCCGACAACGCGCGCGCATAGCATCGGCGCGCAATGCTATGCGCGCGCGTTTCAATATTGCTGAGTCATTCGGCGGTTGCGCTCAGCGTAACTTGGAAATGAGTTGTATGTTGTTTACCTAAATTCAAGCATGGTATTCATAGATAAGCTTGTCAGTCAGTAAGTGCTTAAGTGGGAATAACAGGCAAATGAATATCACTTCATAATCAGAATTCAGTGAAATTTCTGTCACACCACTCAGTTCCATACCGGTTTTGAGCTCTTAGAAGTGACTGTTTAAGTAAATTCTTGACAGATCCGCATGTGGAGGTGAAATTTAACGGGCCAACTTTACGGAATTCGTTCCACAGCCATGCAGATTTATAAATAAATTGATTAGTTGGAGAGGGTGTAATGAACAGATTATCTTTCCTATTTGATATGTTGAATAAGTAGTATAACGAAATTGGTACTCGTGACTTAATGATCTTAAAAAGTTCCATTAAACAACGGTATCGGTACAGGTTCTCTGTAACAAGTAATTCATGTTTTGTGAATAGAGGCTTAGTGGACTCTTTAACATAGAATTCAGATCCTAGACGTTGAGAATTAATTGGTCTTGCTCTAGCACATGTCTTGAATTTGTCTACATAAGTTTCATAGTCTCCAAATAGAATCCTGATACACTTCTTTTGAGTAATAAATAGTGGTTTTAACTGATTATTGGGAATACCTCCCCAGACAGAAATAGCATAACCTAGGTGTGATTCAAAGAGAGAATGATATTAACTCACATGATATTATTGTCGACTTAGACTGCTTGGATGTATCACATCTCAACCATTTTTGGGTGTGTTACTTTGTTTTGGGCTTCACTTTTAAGCTTTATTGATTTTATCTATAAAATTGCATCTCCATTGATATTTATGTAACTCGAAAAACTTTTTCTACCAAAAACGTTTTTGATCGGGAATCGTCTTTAAATTATTTTGGGGAATATTTTGACTTGATATAACGACGTCGTCGTAATGACACAAGTGACTGATCAACCACCTTATTTGATAGTGTTTTTAAAAATAAAGTATTTATACTTTATTTTTTAATGTGAAGCGTTTACTCTTCCCCCTCGGAAATTAATTAGAAAGTTAGATTAATGACAATAATTGCCAAATGACGTAGTAGATATAGATGTTCAATGTTGTAGAGTGATTTCAAGAGTAGTGGTCCACAGGGGCCCGAAAAAGCCGTACAGGCACTTGGGTCCTTATCCTTGTCACTAGTCCCAATTGGATTCACTTTACACAAAACATGAACGTTTACAATTTAGACGTACACATTGGCACGATATTTATTAGAAAGCAAACAGTATAAAATAATACGTGCGTGCGCGGCTTGAGCCGCGCCGCATAACAATTTATGCGTTTAGGGGCTGGAGTACGCGTGTTTACAGATTAATGAATTGTTGCATTGTGAATATTTAAAGTTGACGATATATTATGATTTAATAGTAAATTTTTCAAAGCTGGCTTTGGACTTAGGTAAAATTATAATTTATTTACTTAAAAGAAAAAACCACGGATAGTTTTTAATTTACATAGTCGTATAACTATAATCAAGTTAATCCTGTTTTCAAGAATGCGCGGCTTTGGCGGCCAGTTATTGACTTGTACATAAAATTGAATTTTAAATAGAAATGTGAATGTATTAAAATTTAAAACTTTCAAAACGGAGGCTTATAAATATTATTATATTATGATTGTAAAATAAAGGATAAAATTTTAAATTTGTTTCACTAAAATTTGTTTCACTATATTTTTAACTTGGGGTGTAAATATTTTTAGGGTTTTTATTTTTTAAATTTCAGATCTTTCATACTATTTGTTACTAAAATGCTCATTGTAGCCTATAATATTTAGATTTTCATCATCATCAATACTCCGACAAACGGGTTTAAGAATACATTGAAAATTGCTTTACAAGAATTGCAATTCAAGCATGATACACTTGATTGGTGTGAGCTTAATTTTGCCACGAATAAGCTCAAGTTTTGATTAATGTGAGTTACTAAAATAACCACTTATCTTTCCTCATACATGCAACCACTGCACTCCAACTAAACACATTATTTACCACAGTCCACACACCATACTCCACAGATGATATATTTATATATACACACAAACACACTAGTACCGAACAATTGCACTGTAAAACATGCTCACGATACACTCAAAATTAGAAATATTCGGCTCGTATATGAAACTTAGCGACTTACACTCAGTGTACACCCAGTGTTAACCAGTATTACACACTAGTAAATTCTACGTAACGCGCGAAAACAATAATTCTGTAGCGTTTTCATTGTCACATCTCAGCGACTAAACACACAACGACTTTGACAATTGACAGATGACTAAACAATTGTGAGTTATGACGGACTTAACTGTATGGGTCAACTACTGAAACTATATTGTTTACTATCTTATTCATTATACTGGACATGAGATGACGAAGTATCTTAAGCAGCACTTTATACCCCCACTTAGAACTTGATTAGTCACGAACAATAGAATCATCAAAAACCAATACAATAAAACATCTTGATCAATAAATGCCTAGCAGCACCAGACAGCAGCCGTGTACCTTTTTCGACTCCGTGGAGTCCCTGATGGACTTTTGTTTACTTTTGTTAATAATCGGACCAGCCTTTCTTTCTCGAAACATGTATCCTATTGTATTTCATTATAGTATTAAGATGTGAAGATATACTAGATATTACAACGAAATAGAGGTATACCAAATTGGCCCTTGATATGAACTATAACCGTGTTGATGGTTTTAAATTTTGTATGTTGTAAGCACTTTAGTTTGTGAAGCGTTTACTCCTCCCCCTCAGCAAGACAGCTAGATTATAGATTAATGATAATAATTGTCAAATGTCGTTATATATTATATAACAGTTATAAATGTTCAATAGTTGTAGAGCGACTTCAAGAGTAGTGGTCCACAGGGGTCCGAAAAAGCCGTACAGGCACTTGGGTCCTTATCCTTGTCACTAATCTCAATTGGATTCGGTTTACACAAAGCATGAACATTTAGACGTACACATTGACACGATATTTATTAGAAAGCAAAAAGTATAAAATAATACGTGCGTGCGCGGCTTGAGCCGCGCCGCATAAGAACGGATGCGTGCAGGGGCTGGAGTACGCTTGTATGTAAATTAATGAAATGTTGCATTGTAAATATTTAGAATTGACGATATATTTTGATCTAAAAGTAAATTTTACAAAGCTGGCTTTGGATTTAGGTAAGATTATAATTTATTTTTTTAAAAAAACCACGGATAATTTTAAATTTATTTCTATTTGTCGTATAATCATAAACAATTTAATCATGTTTTTAAGAATGCGCGGCTTTGGCGGCCAGTTATTGACTTATACATTAAATTGAATTTTAAATAGAAATGTGAATATATTAAAATTTAAAACTTTCAAAACGGAGGCTTATAAATATTATTATATTATGATTGTAAAATAAAGGATAAAATTTTAAATTTGTTTTACTAAATTTGTTTCACTAATGCCCATTCTTTAAACTGGCTTACTTATACTACTTAAAGGGTGTTTATAAATTTTATTTAGTTTTCTATTGAATTTATATTGAATTTTTATATAGGGTAATTGTTATATTATGTGTATATTGTTTGGTGTATGGCTTTTTGTCCTTGACTGCTTTGGTTTTGGAAGGACAGGTAACTAACGGGGCAAGGAATGCGCATGCCTGGAAGCTTTTGCACACACCGAAACGCTAGAGAATGTGTTCTAATGAAGTTTTAGTAAGAATTGAGGGAGCCAGTTATGTCAGTAATAAAGAGAAACATAACAATTATCTTTGGTTCCATCCTTATGTGGCAAAGAAGCGTTTTATAAATCTTTATTCCACTGGGAAGTTTTTAAAATAGGATAATGTTTTTGATGAAATTGTTTTTAAATATTGTATTTGATAATTAATTAATGTTGGTGGGGAAATATTTATTATATATTTTTTCACACAGTGCGATGATAGTTTGTAGACATGTGTGATGATGTGATGTCATAAATTTTACTTTACTTTACTTTACTTTAGAGACAAGGCTCACATTAGGACTAGAAGAAAAATTGTTAGCAGACATTAGGGGTTCAGTTTATAGTTTTTACTATAGGTTGCAGTCTTGTTGTGACATAAAGCGTATATTATTGCCCACGTTAAGGGGCCTGTTAATAATTTATTAAATTATTAGCTATTTTAGATTTAATAATAATAATGTTGTGACAAAAAGTCTACACTATAACATGCTTTAGTTTATACTAGCAGGAACCCGTCTAACCCTAAAATGGTGTCAAGACTGAAGAGACTAAAACAATTATTACCTATTTAATTCGCGTTTTTGACACCACTTTGGGTACCAAATTTTGGGCTCTAAAGCTCCTATTTCTTGGCCTATTTTTTATTTTTTCATGCTGATTTGGAGGCCATTAAAGCATTTGACCCAGTCAAAAAAGATTCAGTTGTATATCTTTGACGGTTTTTGAAGAAATTCGCGTTAAAGTTGATGCCGTGGTGTCAGTAAAATGGCACAGATAAATATATATATATCGTCTCGCTTTATATATAGTAAGATTGTGTAGTTCAAGGATATAAGATGCAGCTTCAATGTGGATATTGGAGAGCTGGCGAGAGATTATGGCCTTTGTATCAATGGTTATAATAAGCTATAAATATCTTAAACTATACAGTGCTAATTAAAAATTTCTTTATACTTCATTCTCAAATTAAATTTAAAAAATTCAAAAATATACATTCATTTTATTAAAACTTTCTCACACATACTTTACTCATAGGACAAGACTTGGAAAACAGTAGCCTAGGGTAATTTAATTGAGATGTGTGTGACCAGCCAGTTATAATGTTTGGAAAGTAACATTTGCGCAGTCAAAATCTTTTATGGTCCAATCAAGCAGGGCGTGGTTATGTTGATTAGCTAATAGAGCACGTTTTAGCTTACCTCGCAAGCACATTACACTAGTAGTAAAGTCAGTCATTCTGAACTTTGGGGTTAAAATGTTGAAAATATTGGTTGATCTAGTGTTGTGATTGTCAGGTGGGTCTGCCTGACAGATTAGAAGGCAGGGTTTCCTTGACGAACATGTGTAACCCTCATGTAGGGATATTGGAGCACGGAATTTCATTATCTTGTAGAGCTCGAGGTAACTGTGGTATGTATAGAGATTTTGTATAGCTAGAAATCAGGCAGTTACAGTGACTAACTGGAGTTATATATATATGTATAGAGATGTTGTATGGCTAGAATATTGGTTTGGTGCTATCCCTGGGGTTAAGTCGACCTGCACCTTACAATTAAAGCCAGACCTGCTTTGCAAGGACTTTCAGTCCTGCAAGCTCAACAGATCGTGGCTGAGCTAAATATAAGTAAAATACAATTTAAGTAAAATACAATTTTGAAACGACCTGCTACCCCCACTGTTATAAATCTTTAGTTATATTATTGTTATTATTATATATTATAATGAAGAAAAACTCAAAACAGATATTATCTTCAATTTCCAGGTAGTCATGAATTTCCTTTTTGGTAAGTCCTCCTATCAGAAAACATTTAAACCCAAAAAGAACCTACCGGACGGAGCCCAACATCTAAAAGATTATGCTGAGGCTACATTAGGCGAGTAAAACTACATTAACATTTTGCAGAATCTTCTTTAGCTTAAAATACTGAACTTCTTAGAACATTAACAAATAAAACACAGTTCAGCTATGCTGGGGGACTACCTGAAAATGTAAAATGTTGGTTATAGCTAACTGTGTTTATGTGTAATATAACTAACTAACTGTGTTTAATGTTTATGTGTAATATAACTAACTAACTGTGTTTATGTGTATTATAACTAATTAACTGTGTTTATGTGTATTATAACTAACTAACTGTGTTTAATGTTTATGTGTAATATAACTAACTAACTGTGTTTATGTGTATTATAACTAACTAACTGTGTTTAATGTTTATGTGTATTATAACTAACTAACTGTGTTTATGTGTAATATAACTAACTAACTGTGTTTATGTGTATTATTACTAACTAACTGTGTTTATGTGTATTATAACTAACTAACTGTGTTTATGTGTATTATAACTAACTAACTGTGTTTATGTGTAATATAACTAACTAACTGTGTTTATGTGTATTATAACTAACTAACTGTGTTTATGTGTAATATAACTAACTAACTGTGTTTATGTGTATTATAACTAACTAACTGTGTTTATGTGTATTATAACTAACTAACTGTGTTTATGTGTAATATAACTAACTAACTGTGTTTAATGTTTATGTGTAATATAACTAACTAACTGTGTTTATGTGTATTATAACTAATTAACTGTGTTTATGTGTATTATAACTAACTAACTGTGTTTAATGTTTATGTGTAATATAACTAACTAACTGTGTTTATGTGTATTATAACTAACTAACTGTGTTTATGTGTATTATAACTAACTAACTGTGTTTATGTGTATTATAACTAACTAACTGTGTTTATGTGTATTATAACTAACTAACTGTGTTTATGTGTATTATAACTAACTAACTGTGTTTATGTGTAATATAACTAACTAACTGTGTTTATGTGTATTATAACTAACTAACTGTGTTTATGTGTATTATAACTAACTAACTGTGTTTATGTGTAATATAACTAACTAACTGTGTTTAATGTTTATGTGTAATATAACTAACTAACTGTGTTTATGTGTATTATAACTAATTAACTGTGTTTATGTGTATTATAACTAACTAACTGTGTTTAATGTTTATGTGTAATATAACTAACTAACTGTGTTTATGTGTATTATAACTAACTAACTGTGTTTATGTGTATTATAACTAACTAACTGTGTTTATGTGTATTATAACTAACTAACTGTGTTTATGTGTATTATAACTAACTAACTGTGTTTAATGTTTATGTGTATTATAACTAACTAACTGTGTTTATGTGTAATATAACTAACTAACTGTGTTTATGTGTATTATAACTAATTAACTGTGTTTATGTGTATTATAACTAACTAACTGTGTTTTATGTGTATTATAACTAACTAACTGTGTTTATGTGTAATATAACTAACTGACTGTGTTTATGTGTATTATAACTAACTAACTGTGTTTATGTGTATTATAACTAACTAACTGTGTTTATGTGTAATATAACTAACTAACTGTGTTTAATGTTTATGTGTAATATAACTAACTAACTGTGTTTATGTGTATTATAACTAATTAACTGTGTTTATGTGTATTAT
Organism: Bolinopsis microptera; assembly: GCF_026151205.1. Classification (NCBI taxonomy): domain Eukaryota; kingdom Metazoa; phylum Ctenophora; class Tentaculata; order Lobata; family Bolinopsidae; genus Bolinopsis; species Bolinopsis microptera. The sequence goes on along the minus strand of NC_087084.1, from coordinate 15,663,739 downwards.
AACTAACTAACTGTGTTTAATGTTTATGTGTAATATAACTAACTAACTGTGTTTATGTGTATTATAACTAACTAACTGTGTTTATGTGTAATATAACTAACTAACTGTGTTTATGTGTAATATAACTAACTAACTGTGTTTATGTGTATTATAACTAACTAACTGTGTTTATGTGTATTATAACTAACTAACTGTGTTTATGTGTATTATAACTAACTAACTGTGTTTATGTGTATTATAACTAACTAACTGTGTTTATGTGTATTATAACTAACTAACTGTGTTTATGTGTATTATAACTAACTAACTGTGTTTATGTGTATTATAACTAACTAACTGTGTTTATGTGTATTATAACTAACTAACTGTGTTTATGTGTATTATAACTAACTAACTGTGTTTATGTGTAATATAACTAACTAACTGTGTTTATGTGTAATATAACTAACTAACTGTGTTTTATGTGTATTATAACTAACTAACTGTGTTTATGTGTAATATAACTAACTGACTGTGTTTATGTGTATTATAACTAACTAACTGTGTTTATGTGTATTATAACTAACTAACTGTGTTTATGTGTAATATAACTAACTAACTGTGTTTAATGTTTATGTGTAATATAACTAACTAACTGTGTTTATGTGTATTATAACTAATTAACTGTGTTTATGTGTATTATAACTAACTAACTGTGTTTAATGTTTATGTGTAATATAACTAACTAACTGTGTTTATGTGTAATATAACTAACTAACTGTGTTTATGTGTAATATAACTAACTAACTGTGTTTATGTGTATTATAACTAACTAACTGTGTTTATGTGTAATATAACTAACTAACTGTGTTTATGTGTATTATAACTAACTAACTGTGTTTATGTGTATTATAACTAACTAACTGTGTTTATGTGTATTATAACTAACTAACTGTGTTTATGTGTATTATAACTAACTAACTGTGTTTATGTGTATTATAACTAACTAACTGTGTTTATGTGTATTATAACTAACTAACTGTGTTTATGTGTATTATAACTAACTAACTGTGTTTATGTGTAATATAACTAACTAACTGTGTTTAATGTTTATGTGTATTATAACTAACTAACTGTGTTTATGTGTATTATAACTAACTAACTGTGTTTATGTGTATTATAACTAACTAACTGTGGTAATGTGTAATATAACTAACTAACTGTGTTAATGTGTATTATAACTAACTAACTGTGTTTATGTGTATTATAACTGAGTGTGTTTAATGTTTATGTGTATTATAACTAACTAACTGTGTTTATGTGTATTATAACTAACTAACTGTGTTTATGTGTATTATAACTAACTAACTGTGTTTAATGTTTATGTGTATTATAACTAACTAACTGTGTTTAATGTTTATGTGTATTATAACTAACTAACTGTGTTTAATGTTTATGTGTATTATAACTAACTAACTGTGTTTAATGTTTATGTGTATTATAACTAACTAACTGTGTTTAATGTTTATGTGTATTATAACTAACTAACTGTGTTTATGTGTAATATAACTAACTAACTGTGTTTATGTGTATTATAACTAACTAACTGTGTTTATGTGTATTATAACTAACTAACTGTGTTTATGTGTATTATAACTAACTAACTGTGTTTATGTGTATTATAACTAACTAACTGTGTTTAATGTTTATGTGTATTATAACTAACTAACTGTGTTTATGTGTATTATAACTAACTAACTGTGTTTATGTGTAATATAACTGACTAACTGTGTTTATGTGTATTATAACTAACTAACTGTGTTTATGTGTATTATAACTAACTAACTGTGTTTATGTGTAATATAACTAACTAACTGTGTTTATGTGTATTATAACTAACTAACTGTGTTTATGTGTATTATAACTAACTAACTGTGTTTATGTGTATTATAACTAACTAACTGTGTTTATGTGTAATATAACTAACTAACTGTGTTTATGTGTATTATAACTAACTAACTGTGTTTATGTGTATTATAACTAACTAACTGTGTTTATGTGTATTATAACTAACTAACTGTGTTTATGTGTATTATAACTAACTAACTGTGTTTATGTGTATTATAACTAACTAACTGTGTTTAATGTTTATGTGTATTATAACTAACTAACTGTGTTTATGTGTAATATAACTAACTAACTGTGGTAATGTGTATTATAACTAACTAACTGTGTTTATGTGTAATATAACTAACTAACTGTGTTTATGTGTATTATAACTAACTAACTGTGTTTATGTGTATTATAACTAACTAACTGTGTTTATGTGTATTATAACTAACTAACTGTGTTCAATGTTTATGTGTATTATAACTAACTAACTGTGTTTGCAGGGTCGGGTAACCTGGGACTCGCAGTTAAATTACCTGACGGAGAGGATCTGTGCGAGTGGGTGGCAGTTAACACTGTAGATTTCTACAACCAAATCAAGTTAGTCATCTCTCTCACACATAACACACTTCAGTAATAGTAGCATCTCCTGGTTACAACAAATATGAGGCACAATATAGGTGGATTGAATAATTGAGAATATTAAGTGATGTTGCTATTTTCCATATTTATATAACAAAATAACACACAAAAATACAACTCTAGTACTGATATAACTTCAGTATGCTGTACGGAACTATACAAGACTACTGTACTGAGGAGTCCTGCTCGATAATGACAGCGGGTCCTAAATACGAGTACCATTGGTCTGACGGTACCTCAAAACCTATCAAGTGTTCTGCTCCTAGGGTAAAAAGATAATATATTATCATTACACTGAGAAAGATTATCATTACACTGAGAGATATTATCATTACACTGAGAGATATTATCATTACACTGAGAGATATTATCATTACACTGAGAGATATTATCATTACACTGAGAGATATTATCATTACACTGAGAGATATTATCATTACAGTACATTATACATTGTATAACTGTACATTGTATAACAGTACATTGTATAGTACATTGTATATAACAGTACATTATACATTGTATAGTACATTATATAACAGTACATTATACATTCTATAGTACATTGTACAGTACATTATACATTGTATAACAGTATATTGTATAACAGTATTATACACTGTATTATATTACATTATACATTGTATAACAGTACATTATACATTATATTATACATCGTATAGTACATTGTATAACAGTACATTATACATTTTATAGTACATTGTACAGTACATTATACATTGTATAACAGTATATTGTATAACAGTATTATACACTGTATTATATTACATTATACATTGTATAACAGTACATTATACATTGTATTATACATTGTTTAGTATACAACTTGGTATTCTTGTGACTCCACAAAATAAGAAAACATTTAATTTCCAGTATATAGATTTGTTGATGACCTGGTTTAATTTTCAGTATATAGATTTGTTGATGACCTGGTTTAATTTCCAGTATATAGATTTGTTGATGACCTGGTTTAATTTCCAGTATATAGATTTGTTGATGACCTGGGTACAAGACCAGTTGGAGGATGATAAAATGTTCCCTGATAAGATCGGTGTCGCCTTTCCCAAGGTAAGTTGTCATGGTAACATCATGGTAACACCAAGGTAAGTTGTCATGGTAACATCATGGTAACACCAAGGTAAGTTGTCATGGTAACATCATGGTAACACCAAGGTAAGTTGGCATGGTAACATCATGGTAACACCAAGGTTAGTTGTCATGGTAACATCATGGTAACACCAAGGTTAGTTGTCATGGTAACATCATGGTAACACCAAGGTAAGTTGTCATGGTAACATCATGGTAACACCAAGGTAAGTTGTCATGGTAACATCATGGTAACACCAAGGTAAGTTGTCATGGTAACATCATGGTAACACCAAGGTAAGTTGTCATGGTAACATCATGGTAACACCAAGGTTAGTTGTCATGGTAACATCATGGTAACACCAAGGTTAGTTGTCATGGTAACATCATGGTAACATATCTGCCATCATTACATTTGTGTATCTCATAAACTGGGCAATGTTAGAATTAGTCAATGATAAATTTATTGTTATCAGTGTCAGATCACAAAATTAATTTCTTTAGTGTTTACAACTCGAGCTTACTCCGCATAACTTACAGTGAATATTTTCAGAATTTCCTCTCAATTTGTAAGAACATCCTGAAGAAGCTTTTCAGAGTATATGCTCACATTTACCACTGCCATTTCAATAACGTTATAGGTGAGTCACACTTACCACTGCCATTTCACTAACGTTACTTGTCTGATGCATTGTAATCTATTTGACAGAAATGTTTCTGTTTAAAAAGTTAAAATTTGATAATAATTAACATTCAATTTCAGATATTTTATAAAATTATATTTTAGATTTGGGAGAAGAGCCTCATCTGAACACTTCACTGAAGCACTTTGTTTACTTTTGTAACGAGTTCCGCCTGATCGAAGAGAAACAGTATGCTCCACTTAAAGACCTCATTGACAAGCTCATCAACAAGGAACCCAAATAAGAAGTTAGTTAAGTCAAACTAAAGTAACATAACTAAATAACTAAAGTAACAGTAGTTTTTACAATCTCATGCTACTAAGTGTTAACTACTATTCTAAAATGGACAAATTTGAATTAAAATAGGCTTTTCTCATATTATTTCCCTTTATAATAGTTTACTCATAGACTCACCCATTATGTTACCATAGCAACACTGCAGTTACCATAGCAACACTGCAGTTACCATTATGTTACCATAGCAACACTGCAGTTACCATAGCAACACTGCAGTTACCATAGCAACTCTGCAGTTACAATAGCAACACTGTCACGTAACAACTCGTTTCAGGTGAACCGTGCCCGTGGTGCAGTGAGAAGAATTTCAGAAAAGTTCTCAGAAAACCTGAAGAAATGAATATACTGACGCCGTTATTTGAATAGTGGCACCATTATCCTAGTAGTGACGCAATAGTGATGCAACTATCCTAGCAATTGTCCGAATTGTGACGTCACTATTTGGCGTACACAGTGTCGGTGATTGTTATGATGAGTTTTGCGAGCTTAATCAATGAACGTTATCAAGGTTACCATTGTTACCATGGTTATTGATGACGTAAAACTGTATCTCTATTTGTACAAAATACCGCAAGTACCTTTAATCTGTATTACTGAGATGATATAATGTAAACTGTAAGAATGTTACTTTTAGAAAACTTTCCCACACGATTATTTCACTGGATAATATCATGTTATGTGCCTCGTATAAGGTTCCTGATATATGCGAATAATATACATAATATATACCTATATAATATACTACTGAATAACTCTTCAAATTATTGCTGGTCGAAATTAGGGATTCCTGCGACAAATATGCTCTAACTTTTGCATTTAAACTGTAAGTGTAGTAGAACTACCGTGACTAGTTTAGTAAAGTTAGGGGCAGATGCCGGAACTAATAATGTGGTGCAATGTAAGCAGGTGTGGTATTGCTGTACCCTGTAACAGTTACAGGGTACAGCAATATGACAGGGTTATTGTTTACTGCGATGTGGTTTATCTGAACAATATACAAATTGTTAGATTGGTAGAACTTGCAGAATAACCCACTAGGATCTGGGTAACTTAACAATAACAATACCTTGTCCTCAGTAAAAGAGATGTATTTATATATACACTATACTAGTACATACTACATAGTATACACTGTACTAATAGTATATACTGTACTAGTATTATACACCAGTAATACCTGTACTAGTAGTAATAGTGGACATGACACCTGCCTCACTGTTAAAACACCAATATTTTACATTTCTTATCGTCCCACTCTAATTTCTAAATATCTTATAATTTGATACCACTTTTACTTACGACCCGCTTCATTTCCACTTTCCAATGATTTTACCTGCCGTGGTAATGACGATATTTTAAAATCGCAACATTTTGAAAATTGAGAATTTTAGAATTTAGATTTTAGAAACAGCTCCAGTGTTTATGGTATTGATAGCGTTTTGTAAAATGTATGACAACTTCAAGAATTTTGATAGACCTTTGCATTAATATTAATGAGTATAAGTAATTGCATTAATATTAATGTTATTATTAATATTAATAACGTTAATATTAATGAGTAATGATAGGTATAACACGATTTAAATGTCGAGGGTTTATTATTGCAATGATATGTTTTAAGTTAAGAAACGAACAAAATGCTTTGAAGTCTCAAGAAAAACAAACGATTTTTCATATTTTCATCGTCGAAATGTAAAATTTAAAGACATTGTTAAAACTCTGAACCCCATTCAGCGCACATTATCATTGTTTTAACTGATTTTAACATTAAGTTGCATTGTTTCTAATTTAGAAAGTTACTTTTAACTGTAGCGCATTCCCCAAGTGGGGGCGAAATATTATTTACAATGTGAAAATATTTGAAAGTAATGTGATTTGTAGTTACTGTTCACTCATTTGAGAAATTATGGGTTATTCAATATAAATGTTTAAATCTGTTCCAATTAGTAAGCAATTAGGAAGCAATTAGCATTGATTCTCAAATTCTATTATCGTTTATCAATATTTATAATTGTAACAGCACCAATTACCTCGACTCTCAAGGCTCTCCACAAATTCGTTGGCGCTATACAATTGATAAAGGAAATTTCTAGAAGCCGTATTGTGTGTAGCTTTGTCTGTGACAGATTCTACTCAATCAACTATTTGCTAGTCAGAATGTATAATTTCGCATTTAGAAAGTGCTTCCTACGCTTACAAAACATAACAACATGTAATTTGAGGATGTGATGGTTTGAAGGGATCAGTGTGACAACCATCACTCATGGTATTTTTATTTGATCTAAGTTTGTGTAACAATTAACATGACATTCCTCGTTAAAAGTATTTCGTGGCCGGTTCTAAGGAATTTAAGGAGCTGAAGCGCGTCGTAATGCAGTACGCGGCGGCGATATTTATGTAATGAAAGTACAATTATTTTCGCGCGAGCCTCACGCTGGGTGCGCGCGCGCGCCTCACGCTGGGCTCATCACGAGACAAGTTCAATGACTAAGGAGATGTAGGAACACTGAATCCTGGCATGCCAGTGTAACGGCTCATTACGCTTTAAGCAAATATTCGACACAGCGGTTAGAGACGTCTCTTAAATTTAGATGTAAATATAGGAAGTAAGTTAAATTGCTCAGGAATACAGTCCTTACTCCTTATCCAAAAAAGTTAAGAAACAAATGATAAATATCGTCGCATAGGAAACTTCAAACAATATCATATAATTCATATTTATTGGTAAGTATAACGAGAACTGATCTGACATAGTCAATAAATTACCCACATAGTCACATACCTAACATGGTAAAATCCCAAAACACACACATATTATTAGAATTAGGTTAATAAACAACAAGATTCCACAGATCATTAAAAAGACTAAACATTTTGTCAAAAAATATGAAACTTTTTGTTCTAATAACACTGAGTCAGTTGAATAGAGAAATACTTTAAATATAAATGTGAGATAATTCAAAAGTCGTTTAATTATATTTAATTGAAAAAAAACATCCTTGTTAAAACTATAAACTAATGTCGTAAAAATAGCTTTTTAAGATTTCTAGGTTAAGTATTTCAATCTAAAACATGTAAATTATTCATCAAAAGTACGCATGCTATTGTTACAAAGTCACGTCACAATGATGACGTCACGTCACAATGATGACGTCACGTCACATTGATGACGTCACAATGATGACGTCACGTAACAGTAGTAACATCACACCACCAGGTTCAGTGTTTAGTCAGTTTTCCAGACGAGATCCAGCACTTTCATAGTTTGCTCGTAAATTGTGAAAACAAACGCAACGTCGAACACAACCCTCCCCAGCCTGGGCACTGTGCCTTTATAAAACCTGAAAATATATTGTATTATATACTATACACTATCTCACTATATACAGTGTAACAGTGTTACATCTAGAAACACAGTGTAACATCTAGAAAACACAGTGTTACAGTGTTATAGTGTAACAGTGTAACATCTAAATATATATAGTGTAAAAATACAGTGTAACATCTAGAAAACACAGTGTAACATCTAGAAACACAGTGTCACATCTAGAAAACACAGTGTTACATCTAGAAAACACAGTGTTACATCTAGAAACACAGTGTAACATCTAGAAACACAGTGTTACATCTAGAAAACACAGTGTTACATCTAGAAACACATTGTAACAGTGTTACATCTAGAAACACAGTGTTACATCTAGAAGCACAGTTTTACATCTAGAAACACAGTGTAACATCTAGAAAACAGTGTAACAGTGTTACATCTATAAAACACAGTGTTACATCTAGAAACACAGTTTTACATCTAGAAACACAGTGTAACAGTGTTACATCTATAAAACACAGTGTTACATCTAGAAACACAGTGTAACAGTGTTACATCTATAAAACACAGTGTTACATCTAGAAACACAGTGTAACAGTGTTACATCTATAAAACACAGTGTTACATCTAGAAACACAGTGTAACAGTGTTACATCTATAAAACACAGTGTTACATCTAGAAACACAGTGTAACAGTGTTACATCTATAAAACACAGTGTTACATCTAGAAACACAGTGTAACAGTGTTACATCTATAAAACACAGTGTTACATCTAGAAACACAGTGTAACAGTGTTACATCTATAAAACACAGTGTTACATCTAGAAACACAGTGTAACAGTGTTACATCTATAAAACACAGTGTTACATCTAGAAACACAGTTTTACATCTAGAAAACACAGTGTAACATCTAGAAACACAGTGTTACATCTAGAAACCATTGTTACATCTAGAAACACATTGTTACATCTAGAAACACAGTGTTACATCTAGAAACACAATGTTACATCTATAAAAACAATGTCACGTCTAGAAACACAGTGTCACATCTAAAAACACAATGTTACATCTAGAAACAGAGTGTTACATCTAGAAAACAGTGTAACATCTAGAAACACAGTGTAACATCTAGAAGCACAGTGTTACATCTAGAAAACACAGTGTCACATCTAGAAAACAGTGTAACATCTAGAAACACAGTGTAACATCTAGAAGCACAGTGTTACATCTAGAAAACACAGTGTTACATCTAGAAACACAGTTTTACATCTAGAAAACACAGTGTAACATCTAGAAACACAGTGTTACATCTAAAAAACACAGTGTTACATCTAGAAACACAGTGTAACAGTGTTACAACTAGAAGCACAGAGTTACATCTAGAAAACATAGTGTTACATCTAGAAGCACAGTGTAACATCTAGAAACACAGTGTTACATCTATAAAACACAGTGTTACATCTAGAAACACAGTTTTACATCTAGAAAACACAGTGTAACATCTAGAAACACAGTGTTACATCTAGAAACACATTGTTACATCTAGAAACACATTGCTACATCTAGAAACACAGTGTTACATCTAGAAACACAATGTTACATCTATAAAAACAATGTCACGTCTAGAAACACAGTGTCACATCTAAAAACACAATGTTACATCTAGAAACAGAGTGTTACATCTAGAAACACAGTGTCACATCTAGAAACATAATGTTACATCTAGAAACACAATGTTACATCTAGAAACACAATGTTACATCTAGAAACACAATGTTACAAATTAAAAATACCGCACCCTTTGAGACCGTCGTGTTTGAGGACCTCCTGCGCGCAGTGGAGTGTGTTTCTGTACAGGTGCCTGTCCAAACCTTGCATTCTTGTCTTTACAACGTCCAGAGGGGTGTTACCTGGCAACCATTTGTCATGTTAAATAGCAATTAACAATCATTTGCTACCTAGCAACCATTTGTCATGTTAAATAGCAATTAACAATCATTTGCTACCTAGCAACCATTTGTCATGTTAAATAGCAATTAACAGCTACCTGCAACCATTTGTCATGTTAAATAGCAATTAACAATCATTTGTTACCTAGCAACCATTTGTCATGTTAAATAGCAATTATTTGTTGACTTGTAACCTAGCAAACATTTGTTTTTTGCCATAGCAATTGTTAGTAAGGTTTATGGTTGCGAGGTTAAATATTTCCATAGTTATTTGCGGCTGCTTTTCTTTCGATTGTGATGGACTATTCATCACTTAATTGACGGCTCACAACAACCATATAATCTATGATTTAAGAGTTCTTCTTGAATAAATGAGTTTTTTGTACATGCCAAAATAATGTTGTTTTACATGACGAAAATGAAATATTGTTGGATGAAACAGAGAAATAAGTGATCTCACCGAATACACTGGCTGCTCCAGCAATTCCACCACACAAAAATGTGCGCGCAATTCCTATTTCCACCGTGTTATCTCCACCCTTTTAAGTAGCGTAGTAATTAGTAATAAAGTAGTAGAAGGGTATTAAAAAGCTGTAAATTATAGTAAAAGTATTCATTGAGTTTTCTTTGGTACACAGATTAATGTAAGGGCAGGTGAAGGTGAAAATAATATATCAAATATAATAACCTGGAAAGAAGATTTTAAGTTGTTGAAGACGAAGAATCTGATAGCTTGGTTGGAACCCTGTTTCAGGATTGTAGCTGTGAGACCTTGGTATGTACCCCTGAAACCTGGGGATTGTAGCTGTGAGACCTTGGTATGTACCCCTGAAACCTGGGGATTGTAGCTGTGAGACCTTGGTATGTACCCCTGAAACCTGGGGATTGTAGCTGTGAGACCTTGGTATGTACCCCTGAAACCTGGGGATTGTAGCTGTGAGACCTTGGTATGTACCCCTGAAACCTGGGGATTGTAGCTGTGAGACCTTGGTATGTACCCCTGAAACCTGGGGATTGTAGCTGTGAGACCTTGGTATGTACCCCTGAAACCTGGGGATTGTAGCTGTGAGACCTTGGTATGTACCCCTGAAACCTGGGGATTGTAGCTGTGAGACCTTGGTATGTACCCCTGAAACCTGGGGATTGTAGCTGTGAGACCTTGGTATGTACCCCTGAAACCTGGGGATTGTAGCTGTGAGACCTTGGTATGTACCCCTGAAACCTGGGGATTGTAGCTGTGAGACCTTGGTATGTACCCCTGAAACCTGGGGATTGTAGCTGTGAGACCTTGGTATGTACCCCTGAAACCTGGGGATTGTAGCTGTGAGACCTTGGTATGTACCCCTGAAACCTGGGGATTGTAGCTGTGAGACCTTGGTATGTACCCCTGAAACCTGGGGATTGTAGCTGTGAGACCTTGGTATGTACCCCTGAAACCTGGGGATTGTAGCTGTGAGACCTTGGTATGTACCCCTGAACCCTGGGGATTGTAGCTGTGAGACCTTGGTATGTACCCCTGAAACCTGGGGATTGTAGCTGTGAGACCTTGGTATGTACCCCTGAAACCTGGGGATTGTAGCTGTGAGACCTTGGTATGTACCCCTGAAACCTGGGGATTGTAGCTGTGAGACCTTGGTATGTACCCCTGAAACCTGGGGATTGTAGCTGTGAGACCTTGGTATGTACCCCTGAAACCTGGGGATTGTAGCTGTGAGACCTTGGTATGTACCCCTGAAACCTGGGGATTGTAGCTGTGAGACCTTGGTATGTACCCCTGAAACCTGGGGATTGTAGCTGTGAGACCTTGGTATGTACCCCTGAAACCTGGAGATTGTAGCTGTGAGACCTTGGTATGTACCCCTGAAACCTGGGGATTGTAGCTGTGAGACCTTGGTATGTACCCCTGAAACCTGGGGATTGTAGCTGTGAGACCTTGGTATGTACCCCTGAAACCTGGGGATTGTAGCTGTGAGACCTTGGTATGTACCCCTGAAACCTGGGGATTGTAGCTGTGAGACCTTGGTATGTACCCCTGAAACCTGGGGATTGTAGCTGTGAGACCTTGGTATGTACCCCTGAAACCTGGGGATTGTAGCTGTGAGACCTTGGTATGTACCCCTGAAACCTGGGGATTGTAGCTGTGAGACCTTGGTATGTACCCCTGAAACCTGAGGATTGTAGCTGTGAGACCTTGGTATGTACCCCTGAAACCTGGGGATTGTAGCTGTGAGACCTTGGTATGTACCCCTGAAACCTGGAGATTGTAGCTGTGAGACCTTGGTATGTACCCCTGAAACCTGGGGATTGTAGCTGTGAGACCTTGGTATGTACCCCTGAAACCTGGGGATTGTAGCTGTGAGACCTTGGTATGTACCCCTGAAACCTGGGGATTGTAGCTGTGAGACCTTGGTATGTACCCCTGAAACCTGGGGATTGTAGCTGTGAGACCTTGGTATGTACCCCTGAAACCTGGGGATTGTAGCTGTGAGACCTTGGTATGTACCCCTGAAACCTGGGGATTGTAGCTGTGAGACCTTGGTATGTACCCCTGAAACCTGGGGATTGTAGCTGTGAGACCTTGGTATGTACCCCTGAAACCTGGGTAGGATTTGAAATTATAATATTGCTATTTGTAGTATGTTGTCAGGAGACCAGGTTTAAGATCGATTAAATGAGATATGATTATAATTATTGTTATAATAATAATAACTAGCAGGATCATGCAGAACAAATCTAACGAACGAATCTACCGTGGTAAACTGTAAACTGTGCAAGAAACTACAAATTAGATTCCTCCAACATTGCCAGCATAACAGCCCTCCTTTATTGTTACAAATAGTGCTGAAACTACAAACCTTCCTGTTTCACTATTTCTCTGACTCCGTGAACAAATCCCTTATACTTAGGTTTAGCCTGGTTCTGGTCGTGAATAAACTTCACTTTTACAGTTTCCATAGGACACACGATAACAATAGCCTCAGTTACACCAGCACCTGGGTGATTTGAGGTTAACGGAACTGCAATTTCGATATAATGGTGATATCAGGAATAGGAAAAACCATTTTAGTCTGAGATAATTTATGTATCAGAGAATATGTAGGATATGTAGGATGTGTAGGAAATATTATCGTTACCTAGTCCACACAGCACAGTTCTAATCTGAGTAAGTTTCCCATCCTTATCTACCAGCTTGTTCCTCAGTGCTTCGTATCCCATAAACCTGACATGATAATCAAATTACTAAAAGAAGTGTTGAGATAACAGATTTCTGCACGCATTGCACAGGTAATGTCAAGAGCCGGAAGTAATACTTCAGTCCACTGATCTACATGTTCATGTTCCAGGTTTACTAATCGTGCCTGATCCTCAATTAGGCCACAGTAACTCTACTGCTAAGGTGTTTGCACGAAAGGAGCTTGTAATCTGGCGACAAACAGCTCACCCGTTTTGTCACTTTCTAGAGATTTATCACGCCATTCGATTCTCCGTCGCGCCACATCTCATGATCGCATTATCAGGTACGCACGTTGCAGTGCATGCGCGCGCGGACGTTTCTATAATACAATGTCCGCGTTTTACGTTAACCTCACCAAGTAGACCCTTCTGGGGGGTTATGACATGGGGGCTTGCCACAAATATTGAGAACACACCGGACACACAAGACATTTAAAACTATTATAAACGCACCTGACAGAAGCTTTAGGAATTGAACCATATAACAAGGAGGATAATCCCCTATAGAAACCAAAGAATCCGTGTTGAGCGAACGTCTTCTTAATGCAGTCTCCAATCCCTGTATAGCGTGGTGTTACCGCCCTGGAGTCCAACTGTAACTGTGTCTTTACATATTCTGTAGGGAACGTGCACAGGATCTCTAAACCTCCAGCAAATCCACCTGAGTTAATTAGTAGAGGTTTACTTAAGTAGTTACAAGATGTCCCAAAAAACAGCAATTCATATTTTTATTAATATAGTACGGTTTTAAGAGGTGTGCGTGTGGGGAGCGGTAAATGTTGTCCAGAACAGGGCCTTCTAAAGTTTATCAAATTCTCCAGCTTGTGTAGTGGGCAATTTACTGTGTGGCCACTAAATGGATCAGTCCTAAGAATGTTTACAACAAATTATTAGTTAACTGGAAAATGTACACGTACAGGACACCCTATATAAAGTATAATAAAACTAGAACTTTGTATATCAATCAAATATTATTACCTAATAACTCAAAACCCAGCTAAATCATTAAGATATCACAAATAAATAACAATATACTGTTGTCATGGTAACATGCTAAATATACTAACCAGCCATAACTGCTTTGCCAGGGTGTTTCTTGCGAGCCGCCCCGGAGGGCGCGGCTGCTACAATCTCTCTAAACCTATCTCTTGTTGAGAACATAATCTACAGATAAGTGTAAAGTATAGTGTACAATCTCTCTAAACCTGTCTCTTGTTGAGAACATAATCTACAGATAAGTGTAAAGTATAGTGTACAATCTCTCTAAACCTGTCTCTTGTTGAGAACATAATCTACAGATAAGTGTAAAGTATAGTGTACAATCTCTCTAAACCTGTCTCTTGTTGAGAACATAATCTACAGATAAGTGTAAAGTATAGTGTACAATCTCTCTAAACCTGTCTCTTGTTGAGAACATAATCTACAGATAAGTGTAAAGTATAGTGTACAATCTCTCTAAACCTGTCTCTTGTTGAGAACATAATCTACAGATAAGTGTAAAGTATAGTGTACAATCTCTCTAAACCTGTCTCTTGTTGAGAACATAATCTACAGATAAGTGTAAAGTAAAGTGTACAATCTCTCTAAACCTGTCTCTTGTTGAGAACATAATCTACAGATAAGTGTAAAGTATAGTGTACAATCTCTCTAAACCTGTCTCTTGTTGAGAACATAATCTACAGATAAGTGTAAAGTATAGTGTACAATCTCTCTAAACCTGTCTCTTGTTGAGAACATAATCTACAGATGAGTGTAAAGTATAGTGTACAATCTCTCTAAACCTGTCTCTTGTTGAGAACATAATCTACAGATAAGTGTAAAGTATAGTGTACAATCTCTCTAAACCTGTCTCTTGTTGAGAACATAATCTACAGATAAGTGTAAAGTATAGTGTACAATCTCTCTAAACCTGTCTCTTGTTGAGAACATAATCTACAGATAAGTGTAAAGTATAGTGTACAATCTCTCTAAACCTGTCTCTTGTTGAGAACATAATCTACAGATAAGTGTAAAGTATAGTGTACAATCTCTCTAAACCTGTCTCTTGTTGAGAACATAATCTACAGATAAGTGTAAAGTATAGTGTACAATCTCTCTAAACCTGTCTCTTGTTGAGAACATAATCTACAGATAAGTGTAAAGTATAGTGTACAATCTCTCTAAACCTGTCTCTTGTTGAGAAACATAATCTACAGAAGTATAGTGATGTAAAATATGAACAAATAATTACTGCTCACATATAGTATATACTCAACGAAACAATAACAACAAATACTGTTAATTTGTTAACTATACTAACTCCTGCATATCAGAGAAGTACTGGGGGCAAAATATCCGGAGAAAACTTCGATAAAAGGAAAATTGAGAATATGTGTTTGAAATGGTCGCCTATGGCGTTTTTGATGGTCGTTTTTACACAAAATTTCGGCGAAATTTTGCGGTTTTGACTGAAATTTTGACCAGTGACCAATCAGTGAGGTCGGTGAGAGTGACACAAGTCGCCATCAAGGTACTGGAAACAGTATATTCTGAGAAAACTTTGATGCAATGAAAATTTTGAATATATCCTACCGGTAGGACATATTTGAATTTCAGCATCAAACATGAGACCCATCTATCAGAAGTCTCCTACAACCTCATCCCAGCCCCTATAATGGGATAGATGATTCGTTTTGAAAATTTGTGTGTGAACCATGTATAATGTATATAATGTGTGTTTAAACTTATTGTTTCATTGATATTAAATTCATGTTTCAACTTATCAAGCTATTCGAATTTCAGCTTTCCGCAACCCAAATTCCACTGTTTTGACTTTTTTCTTAAATGACCATCTTCCATGGTCACTGAGGATGGCACAAGACACAATTGAGGTACCTTAAGAACGACAAATTTAGTCTACCATAAATTTAGTCAACATTTTGACTAAAATTGTTGTAAACCAAATTTATTGGGACTACATTTTTCAGCGACTAATTTAAAAGCACACCAAAATTTCAGTAGAGCATATATATGACATGAATATTATTGAGCTTACATTGTTTATAATTAATAATATTAAATAAATAATATAATGACATCACCGTTCCTACTGCCGAACTACTTTGACTATTACATGTGTAATCCATTGCTTTTCTGCTTTCACATTATCTTACTTCCTTTTCCCATCAGGCAGTTATATCTGTATCTAGTTTAACTCATTGAAGTAATTATATGAACTGGCCCCTTTATATACTTCTAGTATGACTTTGTGTGCGAAATCGGGAAAAAAACTAGCTAAATAATGGAAAAATCAAATAAATGGAATAGAAAATGGTCTCGAAAAGTCGAAAAATGTGACTAAAATTGTTGTAGACTAAAAATTTGCGAAATTTGTTACTAAAATTATGGTAACCAAATTTATTGTGAACCAAATTTATTGTACTTACTACTTTACTACTTCAGAAACTCATCAGAACATAAATCAAATTAAATCTGAAATTGACTGAAACTTTGAACAGTGACCAATCAGTGAAGTAGGTGAGAGTGACACAAAATTTGTAAAAAAATTAAAATTAACACATGAAAAAATTAAAATTAAGACATGAATGAAATACGGCACAGAGTGACATTTTTGTGGAGGCCTAAATCAATACCGGCTAAAAATGCAAAAATTTTGAAAACTGATTCAGTTATTTTAAATTTAATGAGATCAATTCCGCGAATATCATGAACAAAGATACAGGCACTTTTGTTCATTTTAAGGGGTATTTTTGCCTTAGTATCCACATTTAAACAGATATAAACCTATAACTTACAGAAAATATGTAGTTTAGGATTACCTTTCGTATAAAGTCTCATAACCATATGCCCAAATATGGACATATGGTTTTTGGCTCATAACTCAGTCATTTGTTGTCCAATCTTGATGAAATTTCATATACTAGTTCAGGAGACCACTAGCTACAAGTAGAGCACCTAAAACCTGGGTTTTCTTTGTGAAACCAAGTTTCACAAAAAAATACCCATTGCGATTTGTAGTCGCCCAGAGATTTCTGATAGGTTGATCTCATGTTTGGTGTCCACCTTCTTTCCTCGGTACACGTACCCTCGTAGAGCAATAAGTTGTTCTCAACATTGCAAATCTTATCTTCATTCTCACATGCCTTACTACATCACAATATCTCTCCTTCCTTTTTCTTGCTATGAGGTCTGTCTGCTACTCTGTTGACGAACTGCTTACACTCTTTAGATATTCCTCCAGATGTGAGGAATACAGCCAGGTAGCCTTCTCCACATTCAACACTCTCTCCATGTACTCATCCTTCTTCTCGTTCTCATTCATTTTGTAAACTTCTTGAAGAGTCTTTGTCCTGTTTGATAAGCAATTGGGTGTGATACCCTAATGTTAAAAAAGGTTTTATCAAATGGAGTCCAAACTCCTCTAGCAGATACATCAAGCCGAGCTTGGTCACCTGTTATGGTCTTGGGGTTGAAACAGTCACCCTTGTTTACCTTCAGTAGCGGAGGTTCAACTTTCACATCATGACATACCTCTCAGCTTGCAGGTGAGAAGGTAAACAATTCTTGTTTGTTGAATACATACCCACATGCTTTGAGAGGGAGTGTGGATAGCCAGATGGATGCTCCTTTTTCACTAAGGAGATCTAGTTGCCCTATATTGTCAACCCGTGATTATTAAACGAAAAATAAATGATAAACATGATTTATAATTTAAAAACTGTAAACCACCAACTGAATTATCGCTTAAATTTAAATAAGTATCAAAACAAAAACCATCATGTGCCGTTGAGCAGCAGGGCGCGGCTCATCTGGGCCACAGCAAATCGGCGAAAATAGGTTCGGAAAAGCCACTATTGGCACTCGAGTCCTTGATCTTTCCGATGGTTCACTGGGCCTTTTGAGCTGCCGTCCTTCAGCTTCTGTCAACTGAAATTGCTACTAATCAAAGTTGAGGCAATCAGCCGACGGGCAGCTTTTATGGTTATATATGATATGTTTAATCTGTAATAAAGATCAAAATTCAAATTTGTATTCCTAAAATTTGTACTCCTATATAAAATGAAACCTTCAAAAATCTAGTATAATTTATTCTGAGGGATGAGGTTGAAGGAAACGTCTTGCAGTTTAAGATGTTGGGCCGTTGATCTTCTGATCAGAACAAATCTGAACCGTGTCCTGATATGATTTTTTCCATCAACTTTTTTTTTCTAAAAAAAGTATAAGATGGTTAGAAGTGGTAGAAATTGAGAGTGGGTATAGAAGGTAGGTAGGTTTTTCGTGTCACGTGAGTCGTGTCACAAAGGAAAACATGCATTACCCACCGCATACGCCATTTTAATGTATCTTCTCCGCGCGCAGAGCAGTAATGGTGTAGTTGCCATAGTTACCCTCCGCATACGTTTGCACGATTTGACGATTGATTGAATTACACTTTAAAATGCGCGGCGCCAATCATACAATTTGAATTCTATGGTAATTGATTTGAATAATAAGCGATTTCCCGGATCTTATACATTTGTTAAGTAGTTCAAGCTTTTCTTTACTTGATCATTGATCATACAAACATCTTGTTTTGTTGTGAGTGCTTGGTGCAACCACCGACTTGGCTCCCAATAATGATATTAGTAATCCGTTTAGTTATATTGTTGACAAATTATGATGCTGATATTATGTTGGACATGATTGTTCAGTGATTGATTTTTTATACGAAATGGACCATAAATGTTATTATGAGTTACATTACCTACTAGTACTACGAATTTCACGACTACCATTTCATTTAATCGAACAACTTATGTAAACTTGTAAACAATCGTTCCTTCACATGGCTTTTCAAGTTCTTCAAACTTTTAACTGCATATCACCACACAGGCGCAGGCTACGGTGTCCGGTCATTTAACATTTTGAATTTGAATAATCGACAATGGCAACCCCTCCATTAATTGCGCTCCGTAGCGCCCCAAGAATAGTGAAACCATTATTTGATATTTTGACCAACATGAAACGATCGTTAATTGTGATTTTTAAAATTTTAAAGGCAATGCCCAGTACGGTTGATGGAAATCTAGCGTCCGCTAACCGGCACAATTCTTGTTGACTTGGCTCTTAGCTTCTTTATTGTGGTCAGCTATCATCTCAAAGACACAAACACGGTACAGAGCAGTCTCATACCTCTGGAGGTTGTGAAGACTAGAGGGACAAAGGATCCTTCCTCTGACTAAAGTATTCTCTCTTTATACAAACATGGCAGAAACATTTGAAATTCACCCTTGGCCTTATGGCTCCAAGTTCAAATAGAGACTCTCTACATCCACAAAGTTCTTTCTCGCCCTTCTGTCTCCCCGGAGAGAAATCACTGCTGTTCTAAGGATTTCAAATCAAAGTAAAATACAATTTTATATATCGAACAGCATCAGAAAGAGAAAAATGAAATTCAAACAATATACACATAATGTGACAATGACCCTAATAAAAATTAAATAAAAAAATCTGAGCAAATTATATAAAAACCCTTTAAGTAGTAAAAGTAGCCAATTCAATGGACTGGCTCTAAATTTATATCTAAATCTGCTATTTTAACTGCACTACCACTTTTCATCTCTCTATCCAACGGCATCTGAATATCTTTGACCTGTGTGATATTATATCTTACTGGCCAGCTTCTTCACCAGTCTTTCGGCTTCACCACCCATTCCACAAGACGTTAAGAAAACTAATGGTATAAGCTTCCTAAATTATAGTAAAAAATACAATTGTTTGCCTACATTTTGTGCATATATATAATATACTATATGTAAAGTATATTACATATTATAATTTTAACATGCATGTTTGTTTTCCCAAAAAACTTAAAACTTGCTATCTCATTATTTTTACATACGGTCAAATATGCCATTGCTAAGAATAATATATGTTTGAAAGGCCAAAGATAAGAAGCAAGTGTATTAATAATGTATTAAACAAGAGCGTTACTGCGGATAAAATTTTGATAGCGCTCGATTCGTAACTTCTTTTTAATGGCGGAGTGCGCGGCGTTACCCAACGTGCTATCTGCATGTTGTAGCGCGATGCATTACTGTGCCGCGCCGCGCACTCAATGAGGCTTCTCACAGCTACTGTGCCGCGCCGAGCTGCGATGAATTGACATCGTCAATTAATCTGCATGCTATCCCTTACTTGTAGGTTTACAACCTACCAGGACGCGCGCCGAGTTGGACTCGTCGACGGTCCAATATATGGAACAGATATTTTACGAGTATCACCCGTTAATCCCTTACGCGCCAATACACGTGCCATTCACATAGCCATGTGTATACGCGTACTGCGTAACGCGCTTGTTTCACAAGTTTCCCATGCCACCTTCGGCGGTCGCACGCTACTGCAAGCGAAATTAGGGCTTTGGTTAGAGCAACACGTGCCACGTCAAAAAAAATTTATTTGTATCGTATATAAAAATTTAGTTACGACACATTTTTTTGCATTTTTAAAGCTTTGATGGACAGTGTTTTCATTTAAAATTATGATGCTACTCAAAACGTAGTAAAATTTTTTATTTTGCATATCTATGATATATTGATTAAAGATGTCAACATGCTCTATCCAGAGCGCTTGCGCTTGCAGTGGCGCGCGCGCGCACTAGGCTGTTCACTGTTGTGAAACAAGCGCGCCCGCGGTGGCGCGGAAACACATGGTTAGGTGAAACATTTTTATATACGAGTGTTTATAGCACCTCAATTTGCGATGTATTTCAATAGTTACAATTTATTCAACTAAACTTTTTTTTAAACATCCTGTCATCACTCCTGGAGTAATGGATAATAAAACAAAAGTTAATAAAAGAAAAGTTAAATTTATTACCAATTATTCAATCAATACATATCATAAATTCTAATATTGGAAACACAATGCAAAATGGATGTCTTAAACTATAATTTTGTTGTGACTAATAATCTATTGACTTTCAAAGTTGAATTTTAGTTAAGTATGAAATGCCACCACATCATAGTTAGGGTAAAATGTTATTTTTAAATTTTAAAATTGAGAAGATTGCTCTATGGCTTACAATTTAAAATTCTAGCAAAAGATATCTTATTTTTAAATAGTTGGTTACAGTTTATGACAGTACTGGCATGACTAGTTTAATTGTGGCTGGTAAAAGGACCCAGTTGCCTGTAAGGGCTTTACCGAACCCCTGGGGACCACAATGTGATAAGATCAGGCCAGATGTTTCTATGTAGAGCAATTTATTTATTTCGGAGCTATGGTTATATGATATTGCTGGTGGTCATGTTTAAAGGTCAGTTTATCCTTGTGTGTTAATTATCCATCCAGATGCTTGGTGATGTGCGTAAATCATGCCCTTCTACGATATATAATGTTTAACCATAAATTTGTTTTTACCACAGAAACTGTGGCACTAATGTCAATTAACAATATTTACATTCATTGATATTTAAAGCGTGTTTTTCCCCAGCACTACTACACAACAAAAACCTGTCGGCCCACCGAGGAAACACGGTCGCAGAACAAAGAGCCCAATTGTGCTCTTCTATTCTGTGATCGTGTGTATCTACTATAAACTAGCTAAATGTACTAAGAAAATTTAATGGAATCATTACAGTCGTTTGATAAGTTCACGTGTCAAAGTAATGTTCATGGTGATCAAATTTTTGGATCCCCGGTGGGCAAACACTCGTCCCAAAGGTTAAGGCATACCTGTCGATGTTTCACCATACGAAGTAAGGCGATTTGAACATATACTCAGCTTACAACTCAACCCATGGGACGAGACGTCGTGAGCCTCAAAATTCTCCAAAATATATAGCACATACCTAGTTAGCAAACACTAAACACAACATACATAGGATACCAAATAATGTATAATGCCATTACTACATTCGCGTTCGAAAGAAAATATATCTGCTATCTAATTTAAAAAATTGATGAATAAACCTGAAGAAAGGAGAAGGAGAGAGGGGTTTGGGAGAGGCAGAGTAGGAAAACAACAGGATCCTGTGCCGCAGGATTTTTAAAATTTGTTGTATGATGATTCGTTTTGTTTCGTCTCTTAGATTAATATAGGTCTGATACCCTTGTCATGGTTCTTTGCAATATATGTTTATTGCAATAAATATAATAATCAATAAATTAGAATAGAAACTTGTTTTCTTTTCAGCTCACTCTTCTGAAACCTCTTCCTCTACATTCTCAGCCTCATTTTCAACTCCAAAAGGCCTGGTTAAAGAAAACAACAATTTTTTTTCAAGAAAACAACAAATTTTTATTCAAATGAATTATAGCAACAATTTGAAATACTTAAAAGTTATTCCATCACTCAGGAATGTACAATTGGTATGGTGACTTGGACTATTGAGTTGTAAAGTAGATTAAGATTAGTAAACATGTGCTTGCATCGTATTTCCAAAAGCTAGAAATTAAGCTTCACGGTAAAATGGAGAAGCAGGCTGATCTTGGAGAGAGCAGACCGTAAAGGGCTACCTACCCCAATTGTTCTTTTCAGTTTACCAGCTGGCATTGTTATTATTTAAATAAAATAAGCTTCCTAACCAAGGGAATGCATCATACACATTATATGTGGTCATATTTATGACTTTCAATGATCTAATGATTTTGTTTGTGTCTTAGTATGAAAAGAGCTCTACTTATCATAATCTACTGGTGTAGTGCCTTCTTATCAATCGATGTGCTATTACTAACTGCTGTTAACAATGAGGTAAGATTAACAGATTGTTCTAGTTTTATAGTTAAACTTTTGGAGGTGCTCATCTTAGTATCTTACACCTGAGCCTTAATTTCAGCATAAGTTGTTTCTAATTTCGAACACTGAAAATTGCTGTAACAATTCCAGATCTTAGCTAGGATGTGAGCTCATTTTAAATTTTCAAAAAATATTTAGTTGAATAACAGGTAACATAATTCGCTTTACCTATGAATAATTATAACACAACTATGGTACATAATTGAGATGAATCCTTTTTGTCAGTTTCATTAAACATTGGAAACACTGGTGTAACTAGACTGTAGTTAAAATAATGCACAAATAATAAAGTAATGGGACAGTGAAAACCTTGT
This sequence comes from Bolinopsis microptera, assembly GCF_026151205.1. Classification (NCBI taxonomy): domain Eukaryota; kingdom Metazoa; phylum Ctenophora; class Tentaculata; order Lobata; family Bolinopsidae; genus Bolinopsis; species Bolinopsis microptera. Next base: position 15,640,538 of record NC_087084.1, on the reverse strand, counting down.
CAGATTGAGGTTTACATTAAATAACATTAAACATTAATTATTGAAATTGAAATGTTGTAAAAACTGATTTATATTTCAATGCTGGTTTTTTTAGGGAAAAGAACTGGAATTATCACTGCATGCCAGTTTTGTTAATGTGTTTCTTCTATTGACTGCATCATCTTTCCTTCGATTAATTACCATCAGACCTGGTTTTCTTCCCAAACCCACAATCTCAGTTGACTTTTCAGGTAGGAAGAGAGTTTGTGAAACAATTAATAGAATTAATCCATCTGAATGTTACAGTGTTTTCAATTGCATGAACATGAAAGTTATATATATCATTATTTACTGTTCAGGCTCAAAAGAGTTTTAGGATGTTTTGCAGCATTATGTTACCATGGTTACACTGTTAATTAATGTAACTTACATTTCAGATCTCTCAAAGAATTTAAGTACAAAGTCCTCATGGGTTGTGTGCAAATCTTGCTCAATATTCACTTCTCCGACAGCGAGACACTGCACAACTTGTAATGGGTAAAACCTACTTTATCAATACATATAATGTATGATCAGGTTAAATAAAACATTCCAAACAGTTTGAGTGAGTTTGTACTGAATACTGATTTAAGTTGCCCAGGTTTGATGATACCTGATGGCAGATTTCAGTGTAACTAACAATGTGTTGTCAGGTGTTTGGTGCGTTCTACTAATACCATGACAACACTACGGTTACCATGACAACACTACTGTTACCATGACAACACTACTGTTACCATGACAACACTACTGTTACCATGATAACACTGCGGTTACCATGACAACACTACTGTTACCATGATAACACTGCGGTTACCATGACAACACTACTGTTACCATGATAACACTGCGGTTACCATGACAACACTACTGTTACCATGATAACACTGCGGTTACCATGACAACACTACTGTTACCATGAGAACACTACTGTTACCATGATAACACCACTGTTACCATAACAACACTACTGTTACCATGATAACACTGCGGTTACCATGACAACACTACTAATACCATGACAACACTGCGGTTACCATGACAACACTACTGTTACCATGATAACACTGCGGTTACCATGACAACACTACTGTTACCATGAGAACACTACTGTTACCATGATAACACTACTGTTACCATAACAACACTACTGTTACCATGATAACACTGCGGTTACCATGACAACACTACTGTTACCATGATAACACTGCGGTTACCATGACAACACTACTGTTACCATGAGAACACTACTGTTACCATGATAACACTACTGTTACCATAACAACACTACTGTTACCATGATAACACTGCGGTTACCATGACAACACTACTAATACCATGACAACACTACTGATACCATGATAACACTGCGGTTACCATGACAACACTACTGTTACCATGACAACACTACTGATACCATGATAACACTGCGGTTACCATGACAACACTACTGTTACCATGACAACACTACTGTTACCATGACAACACTACTGTTACCATGATAACACTGCGGTTACCATGACAACACTACTAATACCATGACAACACTACTGATACCATGATAACACTGCGGTTACCATGACAACACTACTGTTACCATGACAACACTACTGTTACCATGACAACACTACTGTTACCATGATAACACTGCGGTTACCATGACAACACTACTGTTACCATGATAACACTACTGTTACCATAACAGCACTACTGTTACCATGACAACACTACTGTTACCATAACAACACTACTGTTACCATAACAACACTACTGTTACCATGACAACACTGCTGTTACCATGACAACACTGCTGTTACCATGACAACACTGCTGTTACCATGACAACACTACTGTTACCATGACAACACTACTGTTACCATGACAACACTACTGTTACCATGACAACACTACTGTTACCATGACAACACTACTGTTACCATGACAACACTACTGTTACCATGACAACACTACTGTTACCATGACAACACTACTGTTACCATGACAACACTACCGTTACTATGACAACACTACTGTTACCATGACAACACTACTGTTACCATGACAACACTACTGTTACCATGACAACACTGCTGTTACTATGACAACACTACTGTTACCATGACAACACTACTGTTACCATGACAACACTGCTGTTACCATGACAACACTACTGTTACCATGACAACACTACTGTTACCATGACAACACTACTGTTACAATGACAACACTACTGTTACCATGACAACACTACTGATAGCTAACAATGTGTTTGCAGGTGTTTGGTGCGTTCTAGAGGACACTGGTCTGCAATGTGTACTTGTGTAGGGGTACTGAACCACAAGTTCCTTATCCAGCTACTATTCTGGGGCGTGGTCTTCTCTACCTACACACTGTGTGTCGGCTTGAAACTCACTACTAACTGTGCTAGGTTCCAAATATTATCTATCTTTAATTTACATGACTTGTTGAACCATTTTGAGGTATGACTTTTGATTTTGTGGGGTCGACTAAGTATTATAATGATATATTAAATTGATATACTGGATCTTTGAGAGGGAGGTTGTTAGAGCTGTGGTCATCTGGTTTGGAGCGGAAGTATGTAAGTGGTGAACAGTCTAAGTGTGTGGTTGGTTTGATTCAGAAGTCTGATCGGGACACTCTTTCACAGAGCACTTCAGATCTAGTCAAGCCCGATATTCCGTATGGTTACCCATTACTGAAAATTCACAAGCTGACTGAGACTGAAATTAGAGAGAAAAAGATTCCACCCAGTCGATTCGTGACTGATCTCTCTAGAGGAGTAACTGCAAGATCAGATAAGTTTGTTGTTTGGAAGTGGTTGGGACCTCTTGCCAGGGATTACTGTATAGATCTTGTTAAAGATTCAACTGCAGCTCTCATAAAACTCGAGGAATTGGCAGCTTCCGGACAAGTAGTCGATACTTGGATCAGCTTCAGTATTGATATTGTTTCTCTATACGATTCTCTGCAACATAGCTTTGTGATGTCAGCCTTAGATGATGCTATGGAGTCGTGTAGACCAGATTGGTCTGAGGAGTTCAGGACTTGGCTGAAGGGACTGATACAGCTTAGTTTTGATTCGGCAGTCTTGAAGAATGCAGACAACTGGTATGAGGTCGTTAACGGTGTACCCACTGGAGGTATCAATTCAGTGGATTGCGGTAACATTGCTTTGTTCTTTGTCCTAAAGAGTCTGGTTTACGACCCGGTTGTTAGTCCAGAGGAGCTCAAGAACCTTGATCGGTTTGTGGATGATATTTCGGGCCAAGGTATGTGGAGAGGTTCTATGATTGGTTTTGAAGAATGGGTAGGGTCATTACGCAGTAAGATGGTTGATAACTATGGCTTAGATATTACATACGAAGTGAAACCAATCACGGAGTTCACTCAGTTCCTGGACATTCAGTACAAGTTTGTTGGAGGGAGACTCACAACAGATCTGTTTAGGAAACCTACTGACGCCAACAGGTATCTAGAATTCTCAAGTTTCCATCCACGACATACCTTCCGGAGTATAGTCTTCTCACAGGCACTTCGATACAGAAGGATAATCAATGATGACGTCTTGCTGGATGAGAGATTGGCAGAGCTTCAGTTGTTTTTTGAACGGTCTTCATATCCTACTGATATGGTGAGAGAGGTCATCAGTGATGTCAGATCGATACCAAGAACTTTACAGTACAAGGCAAAGGATCAGGGTCCCCCTTCTTTCACACCATGGATTGTTACATTCGGTGCGGGCTATGAGGAAACCAAGGAAAAGGCTAAAGAGGCCAGTAACATCATCTCAAATAGCCGTACATGGAGCAGTGAGAACCCTGAGAGGATCCCTAAACTCCAAGTGGTGACCAGGCGAGCCCCTAACTTAAAGGACACTTTATTCAAGAGAAAGAAGCTTGCCTTAGGTTCAGAGTCAAGAACAACTGACCCATGCACCAAACCTGGTGAGAAGAAGAAAGGCAGACCCTGCCAAACTTGTCACCTTGTTAGTGGCAAGTCCATGGTCTCCAATAATGGACACTCAGTCAGAACTCAAGGTGGTAACTGTAAGACACGCAACATTGTGTACGGCGCGACATGCAAACTTTGTACTGTTAATAACGTATACGTGGGAAAAACAGTCACCAGCCTCAGCCAACGTGTGAATGGTCATCGCAGTAAATATTATGAGATTTTAGAGGCGAGTAGTAAGGGGAATGTTGAGAGCCACAGAGATTTTGATGACGAGAATGTTTTAGGGGCACATCTTTTTTCAGTTCATAATTTGAGGGAGAGATCTGTTTTCAATGAAAGTTTCCATTTTGATATTTTGTGTTCTACATCCCCAGATAATATTAGAAAGTCAGAACAGTTTTATATTAACAAATTGAAGACACTTTATCCGTTTGGCCTGAACAATGTGAATTCCGTTTCTGGAAGCTAATTTTTCATGGTGTCCCGAATTTTATTTTTATTTTTATTTTTAAATCGTCCATTTTTTGTTTATATATGCAGTCTATCAATTTTTGAATTGCGTCTTTTTGATTTAACCCATTAGGGACGATAGGGTCGTTTTTATGACCCACCTTTTCTAGACGAAAAACCAAATTACTAAACGCTATAACGAATCTATAGCATATATGCTCAAAATTTATTGGGCTACATATAATGAAGCCCAATAAATTTTGAGTATATGTGCTATAGATTCGTTATAGCGTTTAGTAATTTGGTTTTTCGTCTAGAAAAGGTGGGTCATAAAAACGACCCTATCGTCCCTAATGGGTTAATGAACTACTGCAGACTCCACATTATTATAGTATATGCGATTAATTTTGTTCCGATTTTAAACTATTCCATTTTTACGAGATGCTAAATTAATTTTTTGAGACTTTACTACATTTTTGATGAGAATTTTTGACATTTTCAAACTAACCATTGATATTCTCAGATTATGTGACTGATTAAATGCTGAAGATAAAAGAAATATATTCATTTTGCTAAGATTATGTTTGCGTTTCATTGCTCAACAGCTGTTCGAAGGATCAAATATAAGATTAAATTGATAGATTATGATAATATTATGTAAACTAATTAAATTGTTTCAGTGTTATCTGCTGTGGTCTGAGTCTCAGTTCTCTCCTTATCCTAGCTTACTTTCTCTATAAAGAGGTTTACTCTTTAACATTAAGTATTTTAAGTTATATTATAGCAAACATACTCCTAGTTTTATATAAAACTAAAAGTCTATGTCCCATATAGCAAATATCTCTATATTTCTATATAACTTATATTTTATCTTTTAACATATTGCCTAATTAATAATCACATTTATCATTTATCAGTCATATAGAGATTGGGAGTTATTAAGTATTTTGTGCTACTTTTTTACATTAATTTTGTTTCTATAATAGTATATATTTGAAGTAAACATTGGCCAGTAAGCAAAGCTGGTCCCCAACCAGCAATCAATCAAATTAAATCTAAATACTATGTTACCATGACAACACTACTGTTACCATGACAACACTACTGTTACCATGACAACACTACTGTTACCATGATAACACTACTGTTACCATGACAACATAAATATCTCTGTATCTGCAGGTGATGTTCGTCACTAGAGCAGAGGAGGGAGTGCACGTGACTCTGCTCCGCATATTTGGGAGAGGAAACAAGTTGTTCTGGCTCTTCCCTTGTTCCAGCTCTGTCTCTTCTAAACCTAACATTGCTGATATGTAGCACTGTTTATCTCTAGTGTATTTATCAAACTTTAATAAAATCATCAGGAGGAAGGTCGGGCAGTATCCAGATAGCCCGACCCCTGGCCCTGTTCGCGAACAACTGTTGTTTCAGATATATCACCTGGTTTTATATTGTTACCATGAAAACACTACTGTTTTATATTATATTAAATATCTAAATATGTGAAGGGTTATCTGAATATTTGGTATGTACCTGCTGCAGAGAAACTGTTTAATTTGCGTGGTCAGTTAGCGTTTTTGTTAGGAAGTAGATAGGAAGTAACCCACACAGTATTGTATTGTTACTTATGTAAATACTTCTTGTAGCTCAGACATTCTTCTTCATGGGGCTATTATATGGTACACTTTGTATACGTTTTATATTTGAATTTGGTAAACTGTGCAGATTACAGTTTTATGAGTGAGTTTTTAGCCGTGGTTTGTATTCTTTATTTTATATATATTTGTATCCAACATTTTGTTATATATTTTACTATTACTGCGTAGAGAAAAGTGAACTGATTTTAGTTTACTTATTAACCCTTGTAAAAATTGAACTCTGAACTCCATAAAACTTAATTATACACTGAACAAGTATTGTAAAAGTTATAGTTAGTAGTTAATGGTAAAAGTATAATATTATTGTTCCTCTAATACCTCCACTATATAATTATATAACTTATAGTAAGTACACAGTAAAGATAAAGATAACAGTAAGTTCTGATAACAGGTAGAGATGGCGCTAATGAGAACTCTGAGCGCTTGTGTGTCTGTAGCGGAGAAAGCAGGAGTAGTGCTTAGAGACATCATGGCTTCAGGTCAGCTGTATATAATACTACTGTTACCATGACAACACTACTGTTACCATGACAACACTACTGTCAGCTGTATATATACTGTGGTGTTATTTAGCTTGTTTGTTTGTTGTTTGTATGGAACAGCAACAGTAAGATGGATATTTATGTTGGTAAATCGTGTAGATTCAAATTAGAATTTGAATAGCATTATAACGTTTTTAACTCGACCACATTTCTTACTGATAGTATAAGGAGTAAAGTTGTGTTAAAGTTGTGTTACTTTAAGTACTGAAAGTGTTGATTTGCAGGTAATCTAGGTATAGTAGATAAGGGAGGTATTAACAATCTGCAGACCTTGGCAGATAAGAAGGCTCAGCTCCTGATCGTTACTAGTCTTATGAAACACTCCCCTAAGGTGAGTATACCCATGACAACACTACTGTTACCATGACAACACTACTGTTACCATGACAACACTACTATTACCATGACAACACTACTGTTACCATAACAACACTTACGGCCTTTATACAGCCAATATACGGCCACGATACGGCCACTATAATTCTCTGATTCCTAGCAGTTTGGTTTTCAAACTAGATTGATTAAAATGTGAAATGACGGTACATTCAGGCTACTATAATAGGAGAAGAGGACGATATAGACTACGATACAGACGAGGCGAGGAGTCTGATCACCATGGATACCAGCAGTGAAGTTATGGAACACTCCTGTCCTGATAAACTAGCCGGTATTAATGAGGAGGATCTTGTTATTTGGGTTAGTTCACTACAGGGGGGGGGGGGGGGGGGGGCACTTACATTCCATCTTATAGAGGAATGTAAGTGTCTCCTACTCCCCTCGTAGGAATACTGTTTACAGGTCAAACGTTGCTTTTATAAAAAGCACAAACTTATAATATGTTAGCTTGCTGAACATCACAGTATGTATTGCAAAATAACAAGTACAATAACAGGTAGACCCACTAGACGGCACTAAGGAGTATGTTGAGGGAAGGAAGCAGGATGTTACAGTGCTGATAGGGATAGCTGCTCACGGGGAGGCGGTAGCTGGAGTTATCTACCAGCCCTGGTATGAAGTGGAGGGTAAGTTACTGTTTATAGTTACTATAGCAACCATGTTATATTACTATAGCAACCCTGGTATGAAGTGGATGGTAAGTTACTGTTTATAGTCACTATAGCAACCGTGTCTATAGTTACTATAGCAACCGTGTTTATAGTTACTATAGCAACCGTGTTTTATGTAGAGTGTTACTATAGCAACCGGGTTTATAGTTACTATAGCAACCGTGTTTTATGTAGAGTGTTACTATAGCAACCGTGTTTTATGTAGAGTGTTGTCACAGATAATTAATAAATACAAACTTATAAACAATCTGAGGTTCACTCAAGACTTAATAACATTGTGTCTATTGTACTACTACTACTACTACTTCTATTGATAACATTGTTGCTAGGTAACAGTAGATAACACTACTATTGATAACATTGTTGCTAGGTAACAGTAGATAACACTTCTATTGATAACATTGTTGCTAGGTAACAGTAGATAACACTACTATTGATAACATTGTTGCTAGGTAACAGTAGATAACACTACTATTGATAACATTGTTGCTAGGCAACAGTAGATAACACTACTATTGATAACATTGTTGCTAGGTAACAGTAGATAACACTACTATTGATAACATTGTTGCTAGGTAACAGTAGATAACACTACTATTGATAACATTGTTGCTAGGTAACAGTAGATAACACTACTACTGATAACATTGTTGCTAGGTAACAGTAGATAACACTACTATTGATAACATTGTTGCTAGGTAAAGAAACAGGACGCACGTTGTGGGGCGTGGTTGGTTTAGGAGCATTTGGTTTCAAGAGAGTTCCAGTACCGGAGGGACGTAAGATAATAACAACTACACGCAGTCACATGCAGAAATCAGTGCAGGTTACTTACTAATAATTGTTATATTGTTATCTGTAAAGCGGAGCTTATCTCCCGTTAAAGTACTGCTAGGAGTCGTTCACATATTACGTAATCAATATTTTAGCAATTTTGATTACGTAATATGTGAACGACCCCTTATTGTTCATTCTTTTTAGCTTGTTAGAACAAATAACTAACTACATTTAGAATAGTAGTTTACCTGTAAAGTCCTCACAAACTGACATCCTGATAAGTCACTATTATACATGTGTAACTAATACCCTCTCAGGATGCAATAGACAGCTGTAAGCCCGACAAGCTGATACAGATAGGGGGGGCGGGTAGCAAGTGTATTCTCGTTATTGAGGGGACTGCTGACGCGTACCTCTTCGCTTCACCTGGTTAGTTGCACATTTAGTTATAAAAATAGTTATAACAACTTGATAATGTTTTGTATAGTACTTTTTTTATTTTTTTTCTATGCCACTATAATTCCACTATAATGTCACCATAATGCCACCATAATGCCACCATAATGCCACTATAATGCCACTAAATGCCACTATAATGCCACTATAATGCCACTAAATGCCACTATAATGCCACTAAATGCCATTATAATGCCACTATAATGCCACTATAATGCCACTAAATGCCACTATAATGCCACTATAATGCCACTAAATGCCACTAAATGCCACTATAATGCCACTAAATTCCACTATAATGCCACTATACTGCCACTATAATGCCACTATAATGCCGCCATAATGCCACTAAATGCCACTATAATGCCACTAAATGCCACTATAATGCCACTATAATGCCACTATAATGTCACTATAATGCCACTATAATGCCACTATAACAGGAACTAAGAAGTGGGACACCTGCGCTGGTGACGCTATAATAAAGTCTCTGGGCGGTAAAATGACGGACGTGTTTGGTAAAGATCTTCTCTACCACGCAGATGTGCCGTATCCCAACAAGACGGGAGTACTTGCCACAATGAGGGACTTTGACTTTTATCTCTCCAAAATACCAGCTAATATCATGGACAGATAAACTGTTGCACGTGTGTCTGGTGCTGGTTGCCGGGCAACAGCACGTGTGTCTGGTGCTGGTTACCGGGCAACAGCACGTGTGTCTGGTGCTGGTTGCCGGGCAACAGTCTGGTGCTGGTTGCCGGGCAACAGTCTGGTGCTGGTTGCCGGGCAACAGCACGTGTGTCTGGTGCTGGTTGCCGGGCAACAGTCTGGTGCTGGTTGCCGGGCAACAGCACGTGTGTCTGGTGCTGGTTGCCGGGCAACAGCACGTGTGTCTGGTGCTGGTTGCCGGGCAACAGCACGTGTGTCTGGTGCTGGTTGCCGGGCAACAGCACGTGTGTCTGGTGCTGGTTGCCGGGCAGGGGTTTTGCGGTGCAATTTCGGGACACTAGTAGCCGTTCCAAGTTAAGATAAAATGAGAAAGGGTTGTTTGGGTAGTCATATTTACATAATTAACATAATTTATTACTTCAGTTTGATTTGTGGTGATTCTCGGGTTTTGCTTTTTACTACATATTAGTATTTCAGAACGTTTTTCTTTTTTCTATGATTTATTGACAACTTGGTATATTTCTTAAATTGGGTCCAATTTTAAATTTGATGATTTTGATTTGATTTGAAACTTTCACAAATAGAATTTTACGTCTTTTTCTTCAGTATTTTGTGATGGTGAGTGTTTTATTTTTTAGATAAAAGTCTTCAAAAAACTGGATCTACACTTAAACAGGTTGTACAGGGTGTTTTTTTATTATTTCAAAATCCAAATAAACTTTACATCAATGTATTACAGTTATATTTAGAAAAGACCACAATATCTCCTGTGAGGCAAAAACATGGAAAAAGAAAGCTAGAAAAATATTCATTAGACTCAACACTACCAGACTGCAGCTGGAGTGAGAAACATTATGTAAACATCATAGTAAAATTTATTTCGGCTGAACCAAAACACGGTGGTAAAACCATAATTACATTGGTGCCGACCCTACATAAAATCATTAATAAATGATCAAGATAACAAATTAAAATGTATACGATACCTTCTTGCTACTACTCTCAAAAACAGAATAATTACAATATAACGTGTCACGCGATTAAGTATCGGGGCCACGTCTTCATTGCTGCTCTGCATCCAGCTGAGCTGAGCAGAAGTTCTACCTATACTGTAATGAGTTACACAGTATTTCCATGTGAAAGTGCTGAATGACTGGTCAGTGGTAATCCAATACAAATAGTGCATATTCTGTGCGAAGTAGTGACTGATGTTAGCACATTGATAATTAGAATGCTTTCTGTCTACCGTATAACTGATGAGTCAAGACTTTCTTTGATTAGAAGCGGGTATCTAACAGTGCTCTAACTTTTATTTCCTGCTAATAACCTCTTACTAATTGGAGTTAATTAGCTAATTAGTTGCTAGTTAGGTGCTTAGTTGCCACGTGTACTGTGTGTTGTGTGTGTTGTGTGGTATTGTTACTACGCCTCATTAAGATTAACGCACGCTCTTCAGTCTTTAAGCTGCATTGTGATACAAGCGTTGTCTCGTATACCCAGTACTGTGTCGATTCTATGACTAAATTTCCCTGTTATAACTTTCATATAATATGATACATGTATATTGTATATAACACATGTAAATTGTATATTGTATATAATACATGTATATTGTATATTGTATATAATACATGTATAATGTATATTGTATATAATACATGTATATTGTATATAATAATATAATGAAGTTCTCCGATTTACACAGTTATTAAAACCTAGCGTGACCTGTTAGTGTGTTTTAATAGGACTGTATTTGTATGTTGAGCAGTAATCAAATAGTAGCAGTTAGAAAAGTGTTTGTTTAAATTTTCATTATAATCGCAAGTTTGTTGCTGAGTTACATTATAGGATGGGTAATGTGTTGTTCATAATGTGTTGTTTATAGGATGAGTAATATGTTGTTTATAGGATGAGTAATGTGTTGTTTATAGGATGAGTAATGTGTTGTTTATAATGTGTTGTTTATAAAGTGTTGTTTATAGGATGAGTAATGTGTTGTTTATAATGTGTTGTTTATAGGATGAGTAATGTGTTGTTTATAGAGATATCAGTAGAGGAGGACGGAGGGAACTCCGCAGTCAGCTACAAGGAGGACGGAGGGAGGTTCGCTGAAACACAGACTATAAAACTAAGTGTGGATACTAAGTACTCTGTCAGAATATCATGGTAACTGTTATAATATAATATATATTATATACAATTATTATACTTAATCTATATTTTGCAAGCAGTTAGCGAGATATTAAGAGTTACAAGAGCTAATGATCCTCTATTAGATATTGTTTATAAATTCTCAGTCCTAGTTTGATGATCCGATGTATCTATAACTGTATCGGTACTTTAGTTTGGTGGATTAGCCAGGTGTATTGTGTATTGTAGTGGAAATGAACACTAGAATGTTTCAGTAAAGAGGAGCTGAAGACGCAGGACATGTTACTTAACGGAGAGGCTATCTACATGGAAACTAAACCTCCCGCCCCAGACTCAGACCCTTCACTCAAGGTTAGACTAAACCTCCCGCCCCAGACTCAGACCCTTCACTCAAGGTTAGACTAAACCTCCTGCCCCAGACTCAGACCCTTCACTCAAGGTTAGACTAAACCTCCCGCCCCAGACTCAGACCCTTCACTCAAGGTTAGACTAAACCTCCCGCCCCAGACTCAGACCCTTCACTCAAGGTTAGACTAAACCTCCCGCCCCAGACTCAGACCCTTCACTCAAGGTTAGACTAAACCTCCCGCCCCAGACTCAGACCCTTCACTCAAGGTTAGACTAAACCTCCCGCCCCAGACTCAGACCCTTCACTCAAGGTTAGACTAAACCTCCCGCCCCAGACTCAAACCCTTCACTCAAGGTTAGACTAAACCTCCCGCCCCAGACTCAGACCCTTCACTCAAGGTTAGACTAAACCTCCCGCCCCAGACTCAGACCCTTCACTCAAGGTTAGACTAAACCTCCTGCCCCAGACTCAGACCCTTCACTCAAGGTTAGACTAAACCTCCTGCCCCAGACTCAAACCCTTCACTCAAGGTTAGACTAAACCTCCCGCCCCAGACTCAGACCCTTCACTCAAGGTTAGACTAAACCTCCCGCCCCAGACTCAGACCCTTCACTCAAGGTTAGACTAAACCTCCCGCCCCAGACTCAGACCCTTCACTCAAGGTTAGACTAAACCTCCCGCCCCAGACTCAGACCCTTCACTCAAGGTTGGACTAAACCTCCCGCCCCAGACTCAGACCCTTCACTCAAGGTTAGACTAAACCTCCCGCCCCAGACTCAGACCCTTCACTCAAGGTTAGACTAAACCTCCCGCCCCAGACTCAGACCCTTCACTCAAGGTTAGACTAAACCTCCTGCCCCAGACTCAAACCCTTCACTCAAGGTTAGACTAAACCTCCCGCCCCAGACTCAGACCCTTCACTCAAGGTTAGACTAAACCTCCCGCCCCAGACTCAGACCCTTCACTCAAGGTTGGACTAAACCTCCCGCCCCAGACTCAGACCCTTCACTCAAGGTTAGACTAAACCTCCCGCCCCAGACTCAGACCCTTCACTCAAGGTTAGACTAAACCTCCTGCCCCAGACTCAGACCCTTCACTCAAGGTTAGACTAAACCTCCTGCCCCAGACTCAAACCCTTCACTCAAGGTTACTCTAATTTAGCACGTGATATAACACGTGATATAACACGTGATATAACACGTGATATAACACGTGCGACGTGACAATGTTTAATTTAACACGTGATATAACACGTGCTCAGGTATACGAGGGGAGGTTCAGTACTGACAAGGTGGACAAAACAAAGAAAGCCAAGAGAGACGTAGTAGCGCTACAGATACCGCTACAATACTCTTTACTGGTCAGTACTACACTTTCACTTAAACAGAGTATAATAAGTTATAATAAGTTACTTAATAATAATAAGTTATTTATATTTGTTATGAGTATAGTTATTATAAGTAAGTACTCACTAAGATATCGCCCAGGTAGCGCTCCAGTGCAAGTACTACACTCTAAAGAAGAAGAAGAGTACTAGTTGGGGGGAGACACTGAAGAACATAGTGGTTAACTATAAGGAGGAGGAGGGGGTAGAGGGCACTAAGTGTGTAGTGTCCTCTGTGAAGTGCAGGAAGATCATGCCTCGCTAATAGAGGGCACCAAGTGTGTAGTGTCCTCTGTGAAGTGCAGGAAGATCATGCCTCACTGATAGAGGGTACCAAGTGTGTAGTGTCCTCTGTGAAGTGCAGGAAGATCATGCCTCGCTGATAGAGGGCACCAAGTGTGTAGTGTCCTCTGTGAAGTGCAGGAAGACCATGCCTCGCTGATAGAGGGCACCAAGTGTGTAGTGTCCTCTGTGAAGTGCAGGAAGATCATGCCTCACTGATAGAGGGTACCAAGTGTACAGTGTCCTCTGTGAAGTGCAGGAAGATCATGCCTCGCTGATAGAGGGCACCAAGTGTGCAGTGTCCTCTGTGAAGTGCAGGAAGATCATGCCTCGCTGATAGAGGGTACCAAGTGTGTAGTGTCCTCTGTGAAGTGCAGGAAGATCATGCCTCGCTAATAGAGGGCACCAAGTGTACAGTGTCCTCTGTGAAGTGCAGGAAGATCATGCCTCGCTGATAGAGGGTACCAAGTGTGTCACTGTGTAGTGTCCTCTGTGAAGTGCAGGAAGATCATGCCTCGCTGATAGAGGGCACCAAGTGTGTAGTGTCCTCTGTGAAGTGCAGGAAGATCATGCCTCACTGATAGAGGGTACCAAGTGTACAGTGTCCTCTGTGAAGTGCAGGAAGATCATGCCTCGCTGATAGAGGGCACCAAGTGTGCAGTGTCCTCTGTGAAGTGCAGGAAGATCATGCCTCGCTGATAGAGGGTACCAAGTGTGTAGTGTCCTCTGTGAAGTGCAGGAAGATCATGCCTCGCTAATAGAGGGCACCAAGTGTACAGTGTCCTCTGTGAAGTGCAGGAAGATCATGCCTCGCTGATAGAGGGTACCAAGTGTGTCACTGTGTAGTGTCCTCTGTGAAGTGCAGGAAGATCATGCCTCACTAAACACACAGGGTTTATACTTATAGCTCTGACAATTAATGTTTATAGTGTTAATTACTTTTGAGAATTGTATTAGCTAAATCTTATTTCAGCCGTGATATGTGAACTTAACTGAAGACATTGTATTATCATTATTAGCAGATTTCTTATGTTCCTAGAATGATTATTTCACTTACTATAATTTTAATTGATGTGCATTGTGCAAGTTTGTAATAGGTTAATAATAAATGTGATGATTTTTTAGTGCTCTTCTTATACAACATATAGATCGCTTGAGAAATAATAAATAAATCTGAAGTAAAGTTTATTTTTGAATGTTTTTACTGTTTTTAAAACCTTGTTGTATTGTATATCATGGGATAGTATTCGATTTCTGACTCAACTTTGGTTTAACTTTGTCACGTGTCACGTGTCACGTGTCAACTAGATATACGTGTGGTTATTTGTACACGTGTTACTTAACTGTCACCAAGATGTAACACTGTTAAGGTCCTTAACAAGATGTAACACTGTTAAGGTCCTTGACAATGCGCGGCTTACATATAAATTACAAACAGGGTACATCTTGGTAAGATTCAATTATTGTACCAGACAGAAAACAAAAAACAAAAAATACGATCACCAGGATACTGGTCAGGATACTGGTCAGGATACTGGTCAGGATACTGGTCAGGATACTGGTCAGGATACTGGTCAGGATGCTGGTCAGGATACTGGTCAGGATACTGGTCAGGATACTGGTCTGGATACTGGTCTGGATACTGGTCAGGATGCTGGTCAGAATACTGGGCAGGATACTGGGCAGGATACTGGTCAGGATACTGGTCAGTATACTGGTCAGGATACTGGTCAGGATACTGGTCAGGATACTGGTCAGGATACTGGTCAGGATACTGGTCAGGATACTGGTCAGGATACTGGTCAGGATACTGGTCAGGATACTGGTCAGGATACTGGTCAGGATACTGGTCAGGATACTGGTCAGGATACTGGTCAGGATACTGGTCAGGATACTGGTCAGGATACTGGTCAGGATACTGGTCAGGATACTGGTCAGGATACTGGTCAGGATACTGGTCAGGATGCTGGTCAGGATACTGGTCAGGATACTGGTCAGGATGCTGGTCAGGATACTGGTCAGGATACTGGTCAGTATACTGGTCAGGATACTGGTCAGGATACTGGTCAGGATACTGGTCAGGGTACTGGTCAGGATGCTGGCCAGGATACTGGTCAGGATGCTGGTCAGGATACTGGTCAGGATACTGGTCAGGATACTGGTCAGGATACTGGTCAGAATACTGGTCAGTATACTGGTCAGGATACTGGTCAGGATACTGGTCAGGATACTGGTCAGTATACTGGTCAGGATACTGGTCAGGATACTGGTCAGGATACTGGTCAGGATACTGGTCAGGATACTGGTCAGGATACTGGTCAGGATACTGGTCTGGATACTGGTCAGGATACTGGTCAGGATGCTGGTCAGGATACTGGTCAGGATACTGGTCAGGATACTGGTCAGGATACTGGTCAGGATACTGGTCAGGATACTGGTCTGGATACTGGTCAGGATACTGGTCAGGATGCTGGTCAGGATACTGGTCAGAATACTGGTCAGGATACTGGTCAGGAAACTGGTCAGGATACTGGTCAGGATGCTGGTCAGGATACTGGTCAGGATACTGGTCAGGATGCTGGTCAGGATACTGGTCAGGATACTGGTCAGGATACTGGTCAGGATACTGGTCAGGATACTGGTCAGGATACTGGTCAGGATACTGGTCAGGATACTGGTCAGGATACTGGTCAGGATACTGGTCAGGATACTGGTCAGGATACTGGTCAGGATACTGGTCAGGATACTGGTCAGGATACTGGTCAGGATACTGGTCAGGATGCTGGTCAGGATACTGGTCAGGATACTGGTCAGGATACTGGTCAGGATACTGGTCAGGATACTGGTCAGGATACTGGTCAGGATACTGGTCTGGATACTGGTCAGGATACTGGTCAGGATACTGGTCAGGATACTGGTCAGGATACTGGTCAGGATACTGGTCTGGATACTGGTCAGGATACTGGTCAGAATACTGGTCAGGATACTGGTCAGGAAACTGGTCAGGATACTGGTCAGGATGCTGGTCAGGATACTGGTCAGGATACTGGTCAGGATACTGGTCAGGATACTGGTCAGGATACTGGTCAGGATACTGGTCAGGATACTGGTCAGGATACTGGTCAGGATACTGGTCAGGATACTGGTCAGGATACTGGTCAGGATGCTGGTCAGGATACTGGTCAGGATACTGGTCAGGATACTGGTCAGGATACTGGTCAGGATACTGGTCAGGATACTGGTCAGGATACTGGTCAGTATACTGGTCAGGATACTGGTCAGGATACTGGTCAGGATACTGGTCAGGATACTGGTCAGGATACTGGTCAGGATACTGGTCAGGATACTGGTCAGGATACTGGTCAGGATACTGGTCAGGATACTGGTCAGGATACTGGTCAGGATACTGGTCAGGATACTGGTCAGGATACTGGTCAGAATACTGGTCAGGATACTGGTCAGGATACTGGTCAGGATACTGGTCAGGATACTGGTCAGGATACTGGTCAGGATACTGGTCAGGATACTGGTCAGGAAACTGGTCAGGATACTGGTCAGGAAACTGGTCAGGATACTGGTCAGGATACTGGTCAGGATACTGGTCAGGATACTGGTCAGGATACTGGTCAGGATACTGGTCAGGATACTGGTCAGGATACTGGTCAGGATACTGGTCAGGATACTGGTCAGGATACTGGTCAGGATACTGGTCAGGATACTGGGCAGGATACTGGTCAGGATACTGGTCAGGATACTGGTCAGGATACTGGTCAGGATACTGGTCAGGATACTGGTCAGGATACTGGTCAGGATACTGGTCAGGATACTGGTCAGGATACTGGTCAGGATACTGGTCAGGATACTGGTCAGGATACTGGTCAGGATACTGGTCAGGATACTGGTCTGGATACTGGTCAGGATACTGGTCAGGATACTGGTCAGGATACTGGTCAGGATACTGGTCAGGATACTGGTCAGGATACTGGTCAGGATACTGGTCAGGATACTGGTCAGGATACTGGTCAGGATACTGGTCAGGATACTGGTCAGGATACTGGTCAGGATACTGGTCAGTATACTGGTCAGGATACTGGTCAGGATACTGGTCAGGATACTGGTCAGGATACTGGTCAGGATACTGGTCAGGATACTGGTCAGGATACTGGTCAGGATACTGGTCAGGATACTGGTCAGGATACTGGTCAGGATACTGGTCAGGATACTGGTCAGGATACTGGTCAGGATACTGGTCAGGATACTGGTCAGGATACTGGTCAGGATACTGGTCAGGATACTGGTCAGGATACTGGTCAGGATACTGGTCAGGATACTGGTCAGGATACTGGTCAGGATACTGGTCAGGATACTGGTCAGGATACTGGTCAGGATACTGGTCAGGATACTGGTCAGGATACTGGTCAGGATACTGGTCAGGATACTGGTCAGGATACTGGTCAGGATACTGGGCAGGATACTGGTCAGGATACTGGTCAGGATACTGGTCAGGATACTGGTCAGGATACTGGTCAGGATACTGGTCAGGATACTGGTCAGGATACTGGTCAGGATACTGGTCAGGATACTGGGCAGGATACTGGTCAGGATACTGGTCAGGATACTGGTCAGGATACTGGTCAGGATACTGGTCAGGATACTGGTCAGGATACTGGTCAGGATACTGGTCAGGATACTGGTCAGGATACTGGTCAGGATACTGGTCAGGATGCTGGTCAGGATACTGGTCAGGATACTGGTCAGGATACTGGTCAGGATACTGGTCAGGATACTGGTCAGGATACTGGTCAGGATACTGGTCAGGATACTGGTCAGGATACTGGTCAGGATACTGGTCATGCAGCAAGGCAAGGTTGTCACGTGGTTGACTGGAAACTGCTAATTAGAACAAGTAATAAACTGTCTATATTTCCTAATAAGGGCATCACGTGGTCTTGAACTAGTGGCTACTCCTACCTGATCTCCAGCTACTACACTGTTTGTCAGGTTAGACTTTATTTTACTGTCATTTTAAGTCTATTATTCTGCTTCCAGTATTTTGGCAGTCATTTCCGCACAGACGAAATGGTTAATATTATTAAGTATATATTGTGCTGTATCTTCCGAATCACCATGTTTAGCCGTGTTGCAGTGTTGCAGTTAGTGTAACAGATTTACAGCTACATTCTGGTCGGATATTGTTCATTTACCTGCAGGCATTTTTAATTGAAATGCTAACTGTTCAAATCTGTTATGTTATATTAGGATTTCTTCTTACTCCGCACATATTGTTTCTTCAGTGTTTACTGTTTAAGTGGTATTGACGCTGTGAATAAATTCTATCCAGATTTAAAGTAACATCACAACACCACGTGACTACCGTATAAGGAGTGGTGTGACGTCATCACAACAACATGTGACGACCGTATAAGGAGTGTAGTGACGTCATCACAACAACACGTGACGACCGTATAAGGAGTGTAGTGACGTCATCACAACAACACGTGACGACCGTATAAGGAGTGGTGTGACGTCATCACAACAACACGTGACGACCGTATAAGGAGTGTAGTGACGTCATCACAACAACACGTGACTACCGTATAAGGAGTGTAGTGACGTCATCACAACAACACGTGACTACCGTATAAGGAGTGAGATGGAGGGAAACCAGCACCAACGTCTCAGACGAGTTAGTAGAAGGGTAAGTTCCGTATTTTTATTACTAGAAACTAACTGCAGATAACCCTCTCCATATTTCCCTTTTGTTTAAGAGAGGCTAGGCCTGGCTGGGCCACGAGAGGATAGCATGTGGATGCTTTGCCTACCTCTGGGGTATGGCAGTCCTGTTGGAGGATGCCGGGGGAATCAGAATGTGTAGTGTAGGGTGATGGTAGTGTTGTGAGATGTGTCATAAGTGAACGCTTAAGTTGCAGCTGGGTGTGGAAGAGAAAGGTGAACTAAGACGACGTGTGACTGTGAGTAGTCGCTATGTTACACCGGTCTGGTCCAGCTCCTCTGGCACAATTAAGCGTTTGGTGCGGTTTACGAAGTTGGCAATAGTGGAGATGTGTTGGTTGTCGAATATGTCATTGACGGAGAGGTAATAGTCCTGGAAATATTGACCTCTTATTTAGGCAATATTAGCAAACTCTCCAGAGTTAGCCCCAACTTCTTTCAGTGACATATACAAGTAGCTTTTCTCGGTCGGCACCACATGATTTCCCTCCCTAATAGCCTAATTACACAAAATCATCCACATTTAATTGTTAATGTTATTCTGCAGTAATAATAAATGTGGAGAGCTGATATTTTAAATGCACTAATTAATGTGAGGTGAACTTGTGTGTACTGGTAAGTAATTGGTATCTTTATGGTTTAAATACTGCACATTCTCCTCCTCCTCCCAGACCCGCTTTGTTTAATTGCAATAAGTCTTTCTTTTGTTGTTATCTTGTGAGAATTTTAATACATCCGTGTGTTTGCCTGTCAGAGACTGTAGTAACCTACTAGTACACTAACAGTGAATCAGCTGTGAGACTGGAGAAGTACGCCGCGCAATTAGTCGATTCAATTCTGTAATTATACTGCAAAGTGGCTCGGACTTTTACTATGTATCTTTTATTTTGACGGTGTAGAAGTTGTTCAGTTTGAACTTGCGTTGTTATTTTATGTAGAATCTGTTCAGTTTGTAAGAAGATTGGAATTCCGTTTTCAATGCTGGACCTGCCTGGCCCTGACATTAACTTAGGAGCTTGTAGATATTATATCATCCCTCGCTTGTAGATGATGACAGATAATGCAACCGGCTAATAGTTTACCGGACTATCAGCTAATAGTTTACAGCATTATAAGCTATCAGTTTACAGCTCTTCAATAGCTTTAAATAGAGAATTGTTTTGAAATTATGTAACTTTTCAACTTTCTAACTTTCTAAATGTGTCTCAGCTAATCCTGAAATCTTGCTGAATCTGCTGATATGACTTAGTCATTTACTTTTCCTTGTTTACTTTATTGACATTGCTATTTGCCTTCTTTTATTTCTTTGATATCAGATTGTGTATAATATTTCCTATCAATAGTTTGTGAAACCGAACGATAAAGTTTGTAAAATGAGGCCTCTATTTATAGTTTCTAAAATGAGGCCTCTATTTTGCCTAGTAAGAACGTGGGAAGCTGCTGATGACGAGAGAGGAGAGTACTGTATCGTTCTCCCTGCCCCCTTATCGGGGCAGTCTCTCTAATCTATCAGAGAACCCTGCTCCTCCTACCAAAGCTACCTCCCGTATGTTACACAGGAGCTCCAGTTTGGGACCTCTGAGGGTGCCCAGTAGAGGGGGGGATAGACTCTCTACTAAGAGTGAGGGAGGGAGGAAAGGGAGGATATCGCTACAAAACCACCATCACGCTCCTTGGCACAGTGTGAGTAGTGAAAGTGAAAGTGAAAGCGAAGGTAGGTTTACCTGATCAGAGTGAAAGGGAAAGTAAGAGCTCATGACACGGCTGTTACCTTACACTCATATAGGATTACATTAAAGTAATCTTAGTATTGAAATGCCTACTATTACAGTAGCCGAGCACGTGATATGAAGTATAAAGTGGTGTTAACAGATTCAGCCTTTCCTCACAAACTCCGGAATTCAATTCTGATTAACCAGTAACCACTGTAGTTTAGTTTCGGAGTATCTTTAATCTCGAATAGTTGTTGTGATTTCGTACGTAAGTTTCGTGTTTTGATTAATGATTGAGAGTAAGATTGAGAGTGAAGACTAGAGAAATGGAAAGAGTGAGATCAGAGTAGTGTTACCATGGTTACAGAGGATCTGCTGAGCAGGATCTTTAGTCATCACGTGAGTAAGCTATTTTGTGCACAAATCTAAAACAACTTACTTACTTTTAATACTTTGGAGAGATTCGTAGATACCTCTACTGGGTCATCGAATAGTTCGACCGTCCTTACAGCATCGCTGCTGCAATATTCATACTCCAGTCCAGCGAAGAATTTCCATTGCATTAGGGCAGCTGTAATTGCTCACCGATGGGTTGCTCACTCTTGTAGCTATGTAACCTTGTAACTACTGGTGTAGCTATGTAACCTTGTAACTACTGGTGTAGCTATGTAACCTTGTAACTACTGGTGTAGCTATGTAACCTTGTAACTACTGGTGTAGCTATGTAACCTTGTAACTACTGGTGTTGCTATAAATCCTTATACTGGTGCCAGCTGGGTTTGGAAAAGTAAAACGAGACGAGACAGCATATGAGTTGATACTTTAAGTCACCCCGGTCTGATCCAGCTCTTCCCGCACAATTAAGCGTTTGGTGCGGTTTGCGAAATTGACAATCGTGGTAATGTGTTGGTTGTCGAATATGTCATTGACTGAGAGGTAGTAGTCCTGGAAATATTGACCTCTAATTTGGGCAATAGCCGGACACTGTCCAAGGAAGTGTGAGACAGTTTCCTCTCCGTCGCCGCACATAGGACAAGCACTGGTGTTTGATTTGCAAATGGTGTGAAGGTGTTTGTTTAAGCCGCAGTGACCCGTGATGAGGTGAACTGCAGTTCTGTAATCTTGTCTGTTGTTGCTGAGTGTAGTGTCGAGGTTGCTATAACTACTTATACTGGTGTTGACTGTTGCTATGGCAACAACTACTGGTGGGGGGGGGGGGGGGGCAACCTAATTGATGCCCATTTGACAAATAATTGGGGAATCAATGGGGTTGCCCCCTCCCCCTAGAACAATGTTTCAGTTAAATGTTATACTAAAGATACACTATATATAATAATATATAGTCTAGACCTGCTTGTGCCAGGGGAACAGCACATAGCATAGTAATCAGAATAGATACACCTTGTATACTGCACTGTGATTTTAGCTCTAGAGATTTGTCAAGCATGTAGCATGTACTGATTGCAGATTGCACAACGTATATTGTGTACAGCGTATATAAGGATCACAACTCTATTGTAGTAGGCTCTCTTATTGTACAGTTCAAATAGTTCACGTTTTGTTAAAGTAGAGTTTATAGTTAGAGTTTATGTAAATCAGCCTGTTTGCTATTTACTATCGTTCTGCTCTGTGCCTATTAGTAATTGCTACGAAGTATCAGTGCTAAATGACGCTTAATTGAAACTCTATACCTCACTACCTGGTTACCTTCACAATATATTATAGGATCATTAGCTAGCCCGTAACCATGGTAACTTGCATCACAGCTCGCTCTCCTTTCAAAGGGACCGTTGTTGTGCTCACAAAATATAGTCCATTTTATCTGTTGTCTATTTGTTCCTGATGTACTGTTTCTCTGTTTGTCTGGTGAGATGAGATAGTTAACCTTACTACTGTTATCTACTTCTTCTAATCGTTATACTGTCACACCACGTGACACCATCACCACACGTGACGTCATCACCACGTAGTTAACCTTACTACTGCTATCTACAACTTCTAATCGTTATACTGTCATGGCTAAAGTTGCTCCCAGTACAGTAAAGAAGGTCCCTCCTGTTAAAACTACTAAAACTGAGCATGTCAAGATGAGGATACCTAAAATAAACAGAGTTCACCAGGTATCCTACTTATCCTACAGTATCCTACTTCTGTTCATGTTATTATCCTACAGTATCCTACTTCTGTTCATGTTATTATTGTTAAAATATTATACACTTATTATTATCTGGTTATACAATGGTTAGGGCACTTCTATGAAGGAAATCTTATTAAGATATGATAAGGCACCATGTTACCTATAATAAACAATATAAACAAAAATATAGACTGCAATACAGATTACAGACTACAATATATATATATATATTATGTATACTACAATTTAGAATACATTCTAAAATTCTATTAGCTGTTAACGAGTGTTGCTATAACAACACGTGTATCCATGGCAACGTGTGCTTTTTATTAGTCTGTATTGACCTCTTTTGTCAGAAAGTGCAATGTTACTAAGGTTACTAAGGTTACTAAGGTTACTAAGGTTACTAAGGTTACTAAGGTTACTAAGGTTACTAAGTATAATATAAGACTGACACGTAGTTAGTAGTGACGAGTATGCACTGTATGATATAACTATAGACTAAAGTATGACAATGTATGCGCTGTGGTGTGACTAGTGGTTTGTGCATTGCCTGTCTCCAACTAGCGGCTCACTAATTCCTGTGTATTCCCTGTTAACTAATAGAGCTCACATTCCCGTCAACACTAGTAGTGACCTGCTGAACTAATGCTTGTGTGTATAGTACTCTCTTTATTTCTCTGTCAAACTGTTAAACTTTTATACAGTTTATACAGTTTCGCTTTCTTTTATAAACGAAAGCGAAACTGTATAAATACAATTTCGCTTTCTCATTAGATAGTGTGTACGTGACCCCGATCTAGTAGTTAGTAGCTGTTAGTGTTACCATGGTAACGTTAGTAGTTTCTGCAAGTTTCTCGCTGTTACCAATAATACAGCTAATAATTCTCAGCGTAATGAATACTATTACATCTCCGATATTATATTCACAAATCAGCAAATAAAGTTAATTAGAGAATTCGCTGGTTTCCCCCAGTTTCCAGTTGTATTATTGCAGCGTTATTACATTTACATGTGTAGTGCAGCACTGTACAGGTGCTGTTATTGTGCGCTGCTAAGTTGTCGGTACTAATTGAGTTACGTGCTTTCTAAGTTTCTAGTTTTATAAAAGTTGTTTCGTTGTAATATCAAGTGAGCTTTATCAGTTTATAGTTGTAGTTTTCAAAGTGTATCCATAACAACACGGTGTATACATGGACGAGAACTTTTTTCCCCTTCGTTCCGTTCAGTAATTTGGATATTATTAATATAACGATTGATTTTTATAAAAGTTAAAATGACAAATAAGTCTCTGTATTACCCCTAATAACCATGCCCCTTTACATCCGTCAAATATTTCCCTGTAACTTCTGCTATACTTATAGCAGTATAGCAGTACTTATAGATACTGCTATACAATACCTTCAACCTTCAACCTACCAACACCGTGTTTACTGTATTAAAGTATTAGTGTGTGACTAAGTGTGGTGTAGTGACTGCGTGTGAAGAGTGTGACCAAGGTGTGACCAAGGTGTGACCAAGGTGTGACCAAGGTGTGATCAAGGTGTGAATAAGGTGTGATCAAGGTGTGATCAAGGTGTGATCACTGAATGTGTGAGGGAGAATGGCTCAGGGAGCAATGCTTGTGAGTACAGCGCTATTTCACAGCACGTTGATAAGATAATGTGTGGGTTGTTAATCACACTTTTGTTAAATACTCAATTGCAATAGTATACTATACATAAATACATCAGTAGTTTGCAATAGTATACATATCAACAGTAGTTTCAATATCAACAGTAGTTTCAATATCAACAGTACCTCCAGGCTCGAACTACTGTCGTTGTGACTGGAGTACCTACAATAATCCCGCTCTTATATTGTTGATACTTTCAACACTACTATATATAATATATGTCTATAAGTGTGGTAGAGCTCACATCCATACATTGGCTAAGTTTCTCAATGTAATTCTCAATATGACTTGACTTACTTACTTAAGACGGGTAGTGTTCCCAAGATCCATTGACAACAGTTCTCCACAGCTTTCTGTCCTCCATCAGTCTAGCTATCTCATCTACTGATTTCTGATCTACTGACTTCAGCCCAGTATCTGCTTTTAGGTTATCTAGTAGTGTTAAGTTATATTATTACTAACTAAGCTATCTCATCGCTTACTAAGCTACTGCTTCAGAAACCAGTTAAGACGTGGATAGAAGAGCATCTGAAGTGCAGAGAATGTAATGTGTTCGTAAAGACACCCGCCAACCAGGAATCAGAGGATCCCACGTGAGTGCAAAATATTACCTTATATGGGCATCACGTGTAAACACGGGAGGCTTAATAGTAATAGTAATAGTATTAAACGCAGAAGGCGGATGCTATTCTAGGCCACCTAGGCTTGGTCCGATGAAACAAAATGCTGTAGGTACCGAGAGCTCAATTATTAACCGATTAACTAATTATCCAATACTACAGGTGTGGTTGCGGGTATGCAAGGTCAGAGCATGGAGCCGACACCCCCGCTGACTCCAGTAAAAAGTGGGACTACAACTATCACACTAAAATAGTGGACTGCAACTCGTACGGGAGACTGAACTTCGTAGACGAGGACGGAAACCAGCAGCCTCAGGTTCATTTTGATTAATTTATTTATTTATTAGTCAGTTCGTTTATTAATTTAATAATTTATTAATTTGATAATTTTTTAACGGATAGTGCTGATAAGACACTGGTATGTGTTACCATGGTAACACGTGACACTGGTATGTGTTACCATGGTAACACGTGACACTGGTATGTGTTACCATGGTAACACGTGACACTGGTATGTGTTACCATGGTAACACGTGACACTGGTATGTGTTACCATGGTTACACGTGACACTGGTATGTGTTACCATGGTAACACGTGACACTGGTATGTGTTACCATGGTAATGCGGAGGTAACCACATTATTCTAACACGTGACAATGATCAGTGATCTAACTGATGGAAGCTGATTCGTAATATAAACAATAACTCCCCAGTTTGTGAAAGTAGGTGCAGAGTACGAAGACACAGAGAAAGTAAAGACAGTAATCAAGCTGTTTGAGAGCAGGTGGTCCCTCCCTGCCCCTAAACTCCTCATATCAGTTACCGGGGGAGCTAAAGATTTCCACGTGTTACCAGATCTACTGTCAGAGTTTAAGAAGGGGCTCATGAAAGCAGTTAAAAGTACTGATGCTTGGGTGATCACTGGGGGCACCAACACGGTTAGTTTTATCATTACCTAATATGGGCACCAACACGGTTAGTTTTATCATTACCTATTATGGGCACCAACACGGTTAGTTTTATCATTACCTTATATGGGAACCAACACGGTTAGTTTTGTCATTACCTAATATGGGCACCAACACGGTTAGTTTTAACATTACCTAATATGGGCACCAACACGGTTAGTTTTATCATTACCTAATATGGGCACCAACACGGTTAGTTTTGTCATTACCTAATATGGGCACCAACACGGTTAGTTTTATCATTACCTAATATGGGCACCAACACGGTTAGTTTTATCATTACCTATTATGGGCACCAACACGGTTAGTTTTATCATTACCTTATATGGGAACCAACACGGTTAGTTTTGTCATTACCTAATATGGGCACCAACACGGTTAGTTTTAACATTACCTAATATGGGCACCAACACGGTTAGTTTTATCATTACCTAATATGGGCACCAACACGGTTAGTTTTGTCATTACCTAATATGGGCACCAACACGGTTAGTTTTATCATTACCTAATATGGGCACCAACACGGTTAGTTTTATCATTACCTAATATGGGCACCAACACGGTTAGTTTTATTATTACCTTATATGGGCACCAACACGGTTAGTTTTATCATTACCTTATATGGGCACCAACACGGTTAGTTTTATCATTACCTAATATGGGCACCAACACGGTTAGTTTTATTATTACCTAATATGGGCACCAACACGGTTAGTTTTATCATTACCTAATATGGGCACCAACACGGTTAGTTTTATCATTACCTAATATGGGCACCAACACGGTTAGTTTTATCATTACCTAATATGGGCACCAACACGGTTAGTTTTGTCATTACCTAATATGGGCACCAACACGGTTAGTTTTGTCATTACCTAATATGGGCACCAACACGGTTAGTTTTATCGTTACCTAATATGGGCACCAACACGGTTAGTTTTATCATTACCTAATATGGGCACCAACACGGTTAGTTTTAACATTACCTAATATGGGCACCAACACGGTTAGTTTTAACATTACCTAATATGGGCACCAACACGGTTAGTTTTATCATTACCTAATATGGGCACCAACACGGTTAGTTTTGTCATTACCTAATATGGGCACCAACACGGTTAGTTTTATCATTACCTAATATGGGCACCAACACGGTTAGTTTTATCATTACCTAATATGGGCACCAACACGGTTAGTTTTATCATTACCTAATATGGGCACCAACACGGTTAGTTTTATCATTACCTAATATGGGCACCAACACGGTTAGTTTTATCATTACCTAATATGGGCACCAACACGGTTAGTTTTATCATTACCTAATATGGGCACCAACACGGTTAGTTTTATTATTACCTTATATGGGTACCACGTGGTTACTTTACACAGAACATATTACCTAATTATATCGGCAACACTCCGAGAAGAACAGTGAAATGTTTGGAAGATACTCAGTGTACTAACATGACCTCAGGGAGTTATGAAGCTGGTGGGTGAAGCTGTGAGAGGTTATTCAGGGAGTAACATTACTTCTATTGGTATTGCTAGCTGGGGGATTATAAAGAACAAGGAGCAGTTACTCAAGCCTACTAAGAGGAAAGAGGTGATTATTTGTCTGTTTACTTGCAATACTACGGTAGTATTGTAAGTAAACAGTAGTATATGTAAATAAGTAGTATTACTACCTTATATAAGCATCACGTGGGAACGTTACCAGGTTATCAGGTTACCTGGTTACCTGGTTACCTGGTTACCTGGTTACCTGGTTACCTGGTTGCCTGGTTATGATGATATAACTCTGCAGAAAAAGAAGCTTGTGTTCGATTACCCCACTAAAGCTAGTCCAGCTGCATTTGAAGCTTACATGGACCCTAACCACTCTCACTTCCTCCTCGTGGATGATGGTAAGTTCTCTAACATTCCTTATATGGGCATCAGGTGGTCCTCTCATATTCCTTTCTTCACAAATACCACTCTCTACTATTCGCCTTTACTAGGCGCTCAGAACGTAATAACGGAATCACGGAATAACAGGATTAGTTTACATCTTGTTTCACTTTCCCTTGTGCCAGTTTACATCTTGTTTCACTTTCACTTTCCCTTGTGCCAGGTTATATATTGTTTCACTTTCCCTTGTGCTAGGTTCCCAGAAGAAGTACGGTACGGAGATATCAATGAGAGGGGCTATAGAGGCAGCTATATGCGAGCACTACCAAGATAACTACAACATACCAGATGGGGACATGTGCAGACTACCCATGATATGCATCCTTGTTGAGGGAGGTCCCAACTCCATCTCTACCTGTGTAGCTACTATCAGAAACGGTAATTAAAGTATCATGCCCCACCCTCTACCCCCTGAACCAAGGTCCCTACCCTCCTGCCCCACCCTGCCTCACCCTCTACCTCCTGAACCAAGGTCCCTACCCTCCTGCCTGGTCCCTGTCCTTGTGCCTGGTATTTAGAAAGTTAGAATTGTAGAAGTTCAGGAAGAGTTTACTTTTCATCATGTTTCACTTTCACTTTCCTTTCTACGTTCTGCCCCACATTGCTGACATATTGTGTGTTCAGGTAACCCTGTGTTAGTGCTACAAGGGTCAGGTAGGAGTGCTGATATTATAGCTAAAGCTTACAGTTACTCAACATGTGCTGTAATATACGAGGGAAACAGAGAAACTAAACAGCGTACTCTTCCTGATGAGTACTGGGTCAGTCTCACTTTCTTCTTTCACTTTCTTATTTAACATTCTTATTTACCTCGTCACATGTTATAGTAATTAAAGATAGCATTACAAGTTCATGGTAAGTTATGTGTGTTAACACAGTGTGTTTCTAGGACGACGTTAAAATGGAGATAAACAAACATTTCCTGAATATGAAGGAGGAGGCTAGAGAGAACATCTTTAAAGGTCTCCTGGAACTACTAAAGTACGACAATCTGGTAAGGGACATTATATTATTAGATTACAGTTTAAAGCTTTACATTATTATTATCATCATTAGATTACAGTTAGTATTTGACAATGATGATTTAGCATAATTTTGTAGAAACCACCTTATAAAATCATACACGCTATCTCAGCTAACAGTGTACCGACTACAAGGAGACAAGAACAATGACTTTGATAACGCTATCCTGATAGCCATGATCCGGTCAGTGTCCGACCACAGAGCTAAGATGTCTCAGATGATGCTCGCTATCACGTGGGACAGGTAATAGAACCACGTGATGCCCATATAAGGAATGTGAAATAACCGGGAATTCGAATAGTGGAGTGGAATGTATTATTTATAACAATGTATTATTTATAACAATTAGAAAATTTTTCTTATTTGTTTATGTAAGCTATCATCAGGTTACAGATAGCAAAAGACATGATTCTAACTCGACACTCCCAGGTTACAGATAGCAAAAGACATGATTCTAACTCGGCACTCCCAGGTTACAGATAGCAAAAGACATGATTCTAACTCGGCACTCCCAGGTTACAGATAGCAAAAGACATGATTCTAACTCGGCACTCCCAGGTTACAGATAGCAAAAGACATGATTCTAACTCGGCACTCCCAGGTTACAGATAGCAAAAGACATGATTCTAACTCGGCACTCCCAGGTTACAGATAGCAAAAGACATGATTCTAACTCGGCACTCCCAGGTTACAGATAGCAAAAGACATGATTCTAACTCGGCACTCCCAGGTTACAGATAGCAAAAGACATGATTCTAACTCGGCACTCCCAGGTTACAGATAGCAAAAGACATGATTCTAACTCGGCACTCCCAGGTTACAGATAGCAAAAGACATGATTCTAACTCGGCACTCCCAGGTTACAGATAGCAAAAGACATGATTCTAACTCGACACTCCCAGGTTACAGATAGCAAAAGACATGATTCTAACTCGGCACTCCCAGGTTACAGATAGCAAAAGACATGATTCTAACTCGGCACTCCAAGGTTACAGATAGCAAAAGACATGATTCTAACTCGGCACTCCCAGGTTACAGATAGCAAAAGACATGATTCTAACTCGGCACTCCCAGGTTACAGATAGCAAAAGACATGATTCTAACTCGACACTCCCAGGTTACAGATAGCAAAAGACATGATTCTAACTCGGCACTCCCAGGTTACAGATAGCAAAAGACATGATTCTAACTCGACACTCCCAGGTTACAGATAGCAAAAGACATGATTCTAACTCGACACTCCCAGGTTACAGATAGCAAAAGACATGATTCTAACTCGACACTCCCAGGTTACAGATAGCAAAAGACATGATTCTAACTCGGCACTCCCAGGTTACAGATAGCAAAAGACATGATTCTAACTCGGCACTCCCAGGTTACAGATAGCAAAAGACATGATTCTAACTCGACACTCCCAGGTTACAGATAGCAAAAGACATGATTCTAACTCGGCACTCCCAGGTTACAGATGGCAAAAGACATGATTCTAACTCGACACTCCCAGGTTACAGATAGCAAAAGACATGATTCTAACTCGGCACTCCCAGGTTACAGATAGCAAAAGACATGATTCTAACTCGACACTCCCAGGTTACAGATAGCAAAAGACATGATTCTAACTCGGCACTCCCAGGTTACAGATAGCAAAAGACATGATTCTAACTCGACACTCCCAGGTTACAGATAGCAAAAGACATGATTCTAACTCGGCACTCCCAGGTTACAGATAGCAAAAGACATGATTCTAACTCGGCACTCCCAGGTTACAGATAGCAAAAGACATGATTCTAACTCGGCACTCGTACCAAGACCACGAGTTAGAACAGTTCCTGAGAGTGGCTATTATTCAGAATAGGACTGGGTTCGTTAAGAAACTGTTGGACACAGAGGCTGACATGAAACATTACCTCACTTACAAGTGAGTGTTTATATTAGTGCGGGGGGGGCTGACATGAAACATTATCTCACTTACAAGTGAGTGTTTATATTAGTGCGGGGGCTGACATGAAACATTACCTCACTTACAAGTGAGTGTTTATATTAGTGCGGGGGGGGGGGCTGACATGAAACATTACCTCACTTACAAGTGAGTGTTTATGTTAGTTCGGGAGGGGGGCTGACATGAAACATTACCTCACTTACAAGTGAGTGTTAATATTAGTGCGGGGGGGGGGGGGGACAAACTTATGATAAGTGCTACAATGATTGTAGTTTTTCGTCTTCATAATTTGTATATGACCTAGTTTGCCTTGTACGGGAGCCTTGCGGTGTACAGGATCCGTATAGAGTCCGTATGTTGGCTGCATCTAATAATAATAATATACCTTCTGTCCTCAGAGAACTACAGAGTCTATACAATACAATGGACTTGAAGGTTCAGACTATAGGTAAAGTACTGTTAACTCGAGCAGAAACCAAACACGACGGAGTAATTACCTTACAACTCATTGGCAGCTTCCTGGAAGAGATCATTGAGGGCTTCTACAGGTCAGTTCAAACACAAGGAAATATTCTGCAGGTCAGTTCAAACACAAGGAAATATTCTGCAGGTCAGTTCAAACACAAGGAAATATTCTGCAGGTCAGTTCAAGTACTGTTCCATCAGGCAGTTGAAAAATCCGAAAGTTGAGAGACTCGGAACTGTACAACATTTTGAATAAAAATAAATGGTTCACACAAGGACTTATCTAATTCAACTTGTTGAAATTACGCTATTGTTATTGCCAGGAGCCCATGGGCTAAGGCAGAGTTTGACTACGAGTCAATATGTGACGAAGTTATAGACTGTCCGTACGACATAATGGTCGTGTTTGCTTGTATAATGCAGTTCCACGACATGGCTCTCTTATTCTGGGGGAGGTGTAAAGAGCCGATAGTTACCGGACTTATCGCTGCTAAGATCAACTGGTGAGTGTTACTTTTTAGTTGCTATGGTTACAAGTTTTATATTCTACAGATCACTAAAATCTAAAAACCTACTAAAATATTGAGTATTATATATACATATATATAGATTATAGATTTAGTATATTTTGTTAACTGTAAACTTTACAGGCACCTGTCAGAGTTTGAGTCCAACAAGTTAGCGTGTGATGAAGATAACGCTGAGATGCTCTCTAAACAAGGCTTCCAGTTCGAACTGATGGCTTGTAGCGTCATGTCCGAGTGTTACCGGTTAGTTTTATATATACTATGCTCTGATTGGTTAATATATGTCAGGTGGTTGGAATACTGTGCTCTGATTGGTTAATATATGTCCGGTGGTTGAAATACTGTGCTCTGATTGGTTAATATATGTCCGGTGGTTGAAATACTGTGCTCTGATTGGTTAATATATGTCAGGTGGTTGGAATACTGTGCTCTGATTGGTTAATATATGTCCGGTGGTTGAAATACTGTGCTCTGATTGGTTAATATATGTCAGGTGGTTGGAATACTGTGCTCTGATTGGTTAATATATGTCCGGTGGTTGGAATACTGTGCTCTGATTGGTTAATATATGTCAGGTGGTTGAAATACTGTGCTCTGATTGGTTAATATATGTCAGGTGGTTGAAATACTGTGCTCTGATTGGTTAATACATTCCTCAGGAGGTTTGACAGGAAGGATTGGACTAAAATACTCACAGCTCCAAGACCGATGGTTAACAAGATGAACCTCATACAGCTAGCTAAGAATATTAGTGCTGACAACTTTATAGCAGAGGTGGGTTCTAATTTAGTTCTACTCTCTCTCGAGTCTGTGTAATATATAATGTGTTTCTAACGCGTGACCCCCCTCTAACGCGTGACCCCCCTCTAACGCGTGACCCCCCTCTAACGCGTGACCCCCCTCTAACGCGTGACCCCCCTCTAACGCGTGACCCCCCTCTAACGCGTGACCCCCCCCCCCCCCCTCTAACGCGTGACCCCCTCCAGAGTCCGATACAGAGTTACTTGAACCACACCTGGATGGGACAGATACACCACAGCACGAGTATGTTGAAGATATTGCTGTGTTTCATACCCCCTCTCTTCTTGTTACTGAGGTACAATAAACGGACCATGACATCAGAGGAGAAACAAGCTTGGGAAACAGTGCAACAGAGGAAGATGATGAATAAAGGTTAGTTGCTATGGTTACAAGCTTTGTTTATGTAATGTTACCACTCCCACATTTTGTTGATTATTTGTTCTTAAAGTCTAGATATTATCTAACCCCTTACCCTCTAGGTGGAGGTATAAAGTCACTAATAATACAGACTGAACTAAACTCCTTACCCTCTAGGTGGAGGTATAAAGTCACTAATAATACAGACGGAACTAAACCCCTTACCCTCTAGGTGGAGGTATAAAGTCACTTATAATACAGACTGAACTAAACTCCTTACCCTCTAGGTGGAGGTATAAAGTCACTTATAATACAGACTGAACTAAACTCCTTACCCTCTAGGTGGAGGTATAAAGTCACTAATAATACAGACTGAACTAAACTCCTTACCCTCTTGGTGGAGGTATAAAGTCACTAATAATACAGACTGAACTAAACTCCTTACCCTCTAGGTGGAGGTATAAAGTCACTAATAATACAGACTGAACTAAACTCCTTACCCTCTAGGTGGAGGTATAAAGTCACTAATAATACAGACTGAACTAAACCCCTTACCCTCTAGGTGGAGGTATAAAGTCACTAATAATACAGACTGAACTAAACTCCTTACCCTCTAGGTGGAGGTATAAAGTCACTAATAATACAGACTGAACTAAACTCCTTACCCTCTAGGTGGAGGTATAAAGTCACTAATAATACAGACTGAACTAAACTCCTTACCCTCTAGGTGGAGGTATAAAGTCACTAATAATACAGACTGAACTAAACCCCTTACCCTCTAGGTGGAGGTATAAAGTCACTAATAATACAGACTGAACTAAATAGAGGTGAGGATACGGAAGAAATGGACAATTTGTCCCTAGTTCCAGCTCCTAATAGAAGGAAGGTGTACTGGAACGAGGCAGTTATAGCTTACTACACTTCTCCTGCTACCAAGTTTACTTTACACTTCGTGGGTTACTTTTATTATCACTATATGTTCAGTGTTTTCTATTTTTCCTATGTTCACGTGTCTGTAACTCCTTTAACACTAGATTAATAACTAGGATACTAGGGTATATAACTAAGTAATTAGGTAACTAAGTAATTATGCTAATCTTCTCAGACGGTTATAACTAAACATCTTCAATCAAATTAATGTGTAAATATTGCAGCTACCTTCATTCCCTATTAACACAGACTCATTTCAGATCACATATTTCGTGTTTCTGGCGTTCTACGGGTACACATTGTTAGTTAGGCCCGTAAAACAGGGGTTGGTATCGAACAGGTGTAATATTACTTACTACGATATCATCCTGTGTCTTTGGATACTCGGCCAAATCCCTTCAGAGTGGCATCAGGTTTCTTTGATCTTTCTCTTTCTCTTTCACGTCTGTCACTGTTTACCTTAACTTGGACGTTCAAAATATGAGATTTATTTTGATTAAAAATTGCAAGTTTGACTGTCAGTCTAGATTTAGGATATATTAGCTCAAATTACTTGACAAGTAATCCTAATACGTTGGAGATATATTGTTCGTACAACTTGATATTTTATCGATTTATCTATCTACATAGATCATATTGCTAATTGAACTACAGTAGCCAAGACATAAACCTCACATCTTAGCTCTAGAAATTATCAAAACAATTACTATATCATCGAGTAGAACTGATAAACATTGCTACATTGTCGCGCGCAAACTCCGCATGTTTAAAAGATGACGCAAGTTTGCGCGCGCACTGTCAGCAGTGCAAATCCTATTTGTGTCACGTGTACATGATAAAAACAAACCATTTCAGCTGATGCAACAAAACCCAGTTACTCTAGGTGAGAAACTGAGAGTTCACTTTAGAGACGTGTTCAATGTGTTGGACATAGTTGGAATAGCAACCTATCTAGCTTCATTCATACTCAAGGTACTGATTACAGCTTATCTAATGATTCTAGTATTTATATGAAATATATTGTGTAGTGTTAGCATGGTGATTGTTGTTGGGTAACATCTGTTTTCATTTAGTCGGTGGCTAACAGGAAGGATGATCTGCCAGTAACTGGTGACCTGACGCTCCACAACGTGGCTCACATCGTCAGCATCATCGCTTTCTTGCTACTCGGGTTGAGAATAATTCAGGTTAATAATTTAATAAAATCTCAAATTTATTTTATAATAAATACAATAATTTGCAGACAAAGTTTTGTAGATCACATGAGAAAATAGACTACACGTAGTATTCCTTGTGTTATGCTCTTTCAGGAGAATACACATGTATTTCTAAATAACTACTTCAGGTATTGGAGGTGAGCATGAAGACTGGACCTAAGATCATTATGATAGGGAAGATGATGGTGGACTTTGTTCTCTTCCTCTTCTTAATCGCCATCTTCCTCATCACATACGGCATCTGCTCTCAGGTACCTAGTTGTTATGGTTACAGGTACTTAGTTGTTATGACAACAGACAAACCATAGAGATCTTAGTGTACTTAGTTGTTATGACAACAGACAAACCATAGTGATCTTAGTTTACTTAGTTGTTATGGTTACAGGTACTTAGTTGTTATGACAACAGACAAACCATAGTGTTCTTAGTGTACTTAGTTGTTATGACAACAGACAAACCATAGTGATCTTAGTTTACTTAGTTGTTATGGTTACAGGTACTTAGTTGTTATGACAAACTATAGTGATCTTAGTGTAGACTCTCAAGGTGTTGTTCACGTAATACAGGAGGTAAATATTGAACTGTTTAAGTGCCTGATAATGAAGTGTAAGAATATACTTTAACATGTAATATTTTACTTTAACATACTGTAAAGATACTATAAAACACTAAAACACTGTAACATACTATTTTTTTAAAACTAAAAACTGTAACATACTATAAAACACAAAAATGATATTCTATAATAATGCATAATAATGTAATCCCAGGCACTTCAAGCTCCTAATGATGATGTGTTGACCGGGTTCAGGTTATACAATGTAATACTGCTACCTGCCCTAAACGTGTTTGGGGAGATCGGACTGGAGGACATGCAGGCCAGTCTTATTGATGGTACGTACTATTTACATGCAGGCCAGTCTTATTGATGGTACGTACTATTTACATGCAGGCCAGTCTTATTGATGGTACGTACTATGCAGGCCAGTCTTATTGATGGTACGTACTATTTACATGCAGGCCAGTCTTATTGATGGTACGTACTATTTACATGCAGGCCAGTCTTATTGATGGTACGTACTATTTACATGCAGGCCAGTCTTATTGATGGTACGTACTATGTACATGCAGGCCAGTCTTATTGATGGTACGTACTATTTACATGCAGGCCAGTCTTATTGATGGTACGTACTATTTATATGCAGGCCAGTCTTATTGATGGTACGTACTATTTACATGCAGGCCAGTCTTATTGATGGTACGTACTATGTTCAACTGTAGGGGGAGGCTATGTACAACTGTGGGGGTTTGGTTGCATTGTTGATATTAAAAAAACGTTATAGAGGACATATTTTGTAGCTACTGAGCTACAGCCCAGGTTTCTGTTACATAACAAGTGAACTTTGTGCAGGACACTGTACACAAGATGACGGGTGTGAGGATGTAGGTATCGGAGAGTTTCTGGAGCATGACAGTATCGCCTCTACACATTACTACTTCCTGCAGCTCCTCATGTTCTGCTATCTCCTCTTTGTTAACGTGCTTCTTCTCAACCTACTCATTGCTATCTTCTCTAGCACGTGAGTACATTCCTTACTCCTTACACGTGCGTATTCACACATTCCTTACTCCTTACACGTGCGTATTCACACATTCCTTACTCCTTACACGTGCGTATTCACACATTCCTTACTCCTTACACGTGCGTATTCACACATTCCTTACTCCTTACACGTGCGTATTCACACATTCCTTACTCCTTACACGTGCGTATTCACACATTCCTTACTCCTTACACGTGCGTATTCACACATTCCTTACTCCTTACACGTGCGTATTCCTTATTGCTCTCACAGTTTATTAGAACTAACTATTTCTAGAAACTGTTGTTTTGAAGGACATTTTTAAACCAGGTAATATTTTGCAGATATGAGACGGTAGAGTCGGAGGCAGCTAAGATCTGGAAAGTACAGTGGTGCGCGGTGGTAGTTGAGTTTAAACACAAGCAACCTCTACCAAACCCTTTCTCCCTGATTTGGTACATGATATTCAGTGTGAGATGGGTGGTTACTCAGCTACAGTGTAAAGTTTGTGCTCCTTGTATCCAGGAGGAAGAAGGTGAGTCTGAACAAGGAGTTTTCTAGGGAATAGGGACCGAGGGATGGGAATTACAAGGAATACAAATTTTAAATCTTAAGTTACAACAGCAATTTTCAAGATAATAAATATAAAAGTATTATAACTCACTCCTCTCCATAATGGTAATACTAATGTTCACAAATATAAATAGAATTTTACTATATTAAATCTTTTATTTGATAAACTTTGTTATATCGCCATTTGCATAGGGTACCATTGCTCGATGAGTGTAGTTTTGTAGGCAACAGCGCTCGAAGAGTAGTGTTGATGGGATGAGTTAAGTAATTATATGGTGAACTACTCCCTATAGATCAATAAGACTAGAGTAACCGAACAGTCCCCGAACAGTCACTATTACACTATATACTCCCTATAATCTATATTATACTCTATAACGTGTTACCTCCCTCCTCCAGCGGCTCCCGATATTGACTTCTACGAGCTGCACATGAAGGTGTCAGAAGCGAGAGAGAACTACACCCAACAGAAAGACGAGGAGGATGAGGAGGGGGACATTAGGAGGAGTCTCAAGTTCATCAAGGATAAGGTGAGTGGGGGCCGGGGACTGGGAGGGGGACATTAGGAGGAGTCTCAAGTTCATCAAGGATAAGGTGAGTGGGGGCCGGGGGACTGGGAGGGGGACATTAGGAGGAGTCTCAAGTTCATCAAGGATAAGGTGAGTGGGGGCCGGGGGACTGGGGGGGGGGACATTAGGAGGAGTCTCAAGTTCATCAAGGATAAGGTGAGTGGGGGCCGGGGGACTGGGAGGGGGACATTAGGAGGAGTCTCAAGTTCATCAAGGATAAGGTGAGTGGGGGCCGGGGGACTGGGAGGGGGACATTAGGAGGAGTCTCAAGTTCATCAAGGATAAGGTGAGTGG
This sequence comes from Bolinopsis microptera, assembly GCF_026151205.1. Lineage (NCBI taxonomy): Eukaryota > Metazoa > Ctenophora > Tentaculata > Lobata > Bolinopsidae > Bolinopsis > Bolinopsis microptera. The sequence goes on along the minus strand of NC_087084.1, from coordinate 15,601,689 downwards.
GGGCCGGGGGACTGGGAGGGGGACATTAGGAGGAGTCTCAAGTTCATCAAGGATAAGGTGAGTGGGGGCCGGGGGACTGGGAGGGGGACATTAGGAGGAGTCTCAAGTTCATCAAGGATAAGGTGAGGGGGGGCCGGGGGACTAGGAGGGGGACATTAGGAGGAGTCTCAAGTTCATCAAGGATAAGGTGAGTGGGGGCCGGGGACTGGGAGGGGGACATTAGGAGGAGTCTCAAGTTCATCAAGGATAAGGTGAGTGGGGGCCGGGGGACTGGGAGGGGGGCATTAGGAGGAGTCTCAAGTTCATCAAGGATAAGGTGAGTGGGGGCCGGGGGACTGGGGGGGGGACATTAGGAGGAGTCTCAAGTTCATCAAGGATAAGGTGAGTGGGGGCCGGGGACTGGGAGGGGGACATTAGGAGGAGTCTCAAGTTCATCAAGGATAAGGTGAGTGGGGGCCGGGGGACTGGGGGGGGGGACATTAGGAGGAGTCTCAAGTTCATCAAGGATAAGGTGAGTGGGGGCCGGGGGACTGGGAGGGGGGCATTAGGAGGAGTCTCAAGTTCATCAAGGATAAGGTGAGTGGGGGCCGGGGGACTGGGAGGGGGGCATTAGGAGGAGTCTCAAGTTCATCAAGGATAAGGTGAGTGGGGGCCGGGGGACTGGGGGGGGGGACATTAGGAGGAGTCTCAAGTTCATCAAGGATAAGGTGAGTGGGGGCCGGGGACTGGGAGGGGGACATTAGGAGGAGTCTCAAGTTCATCAAGGATAAGGTGAGTGGGGGCCGGGGGACTGGGGGGGGGACATTAGGAGGAGTCTCAAGTTCATCAAGGATAAGGTGAGTGGGGGCCGGGGGACTGGGAGGGGGACATTAGGAGGAGTCTCAAGTTCATCAAGGATAAGGTGAGTGGGGGCCGGGGGACTGGGAGGGGGACATTAGGAGGAGTCTCAAGTTCATCAAGGATAAGGTGAGTGGGGGCCGGGGGACTGGGAGGGGGGCATTAGGAGGAGTCTCAAGTTCATCAAGGATAAGGTGAGTGGGGGCCGGGGGACTGGGGGGGGGGGGACATTAGGAGGAGTCTCAAGTTCATCAAGGATAAGGTGAGTGGGGGCCGGGGGACTGGGAGGGGGACATTAGGAGGAGTCTCAAGTTCATCAAGGATAAGGTGAGTGGGGGCCGGGGGACTGGGAGGGGGACATTAGGAGGAGTCTCAAGTTCATCAAGGATAAGGTGAGTGGGGGCCGGGGGACTGGGAGGGGGACATTAGGAGGAGTCTCAAGTTCATCAAGGATAAGGTGAGTGGGGGCCGGGGGACTGGGAGGGGGACATTAGGAGGAGTCTCAAGTTCATCAAGGATAAGGTGAGTGGGGGCCGGGGGACTGGGAGGGGGACATTAGGAGGAGTCTCAAGTTCATCAAGGATAAGGTGAGGGGGGGCCGGGGGACTGGGAAGGGGACATTAGGAGGAGTCTCAAGTTCATCAAGGATAAGGTGAGTGGGGGCCGGGGGACTGGGGAGGGGGACATTAGGAGGAGTCTCAAGTTCATCAAGGATAAGGTGAGTGGGGGGCCGGGGGACTGGGAGGGGGACATTAGGAGGAGTCTCAAGTTCATCAAGGATAAGGTGAGTGGGGGCCGGGGGACTGGGAGGGGGACATTAGGAGGAGTCTCAAGTTCATCAAGGATAAGGTGAGTGGGGGCCGGGGGACTGGGAGGGGGACATTAGGAGGAGTCTCAAGTTCATCAAGGATAAGGTGAGTGGGGGCCGGGGACTGGGAGGGGGACATTAGGAGGAGTCTCAAGTTCATCAAGGATAAGGTGAGTGGGGGCCGGGGGACTGGGAGGGGGACATTAGGAGGAGTCTCAAGTTCATCAAGGATAAGGTGAGTGGGGGCCGGGGACTGGGAGGGGGACATTAGGAGGAGTCTCAAGTTCATCAAGGATAAGGTGAGTGGGGGCCGGGGACTGGGAGGGGGGACATTAGGAGGAGTCTCAAGTTCATCAAGGATAAGGTGAGTGGGGGCCGGGGACTAGGAGGGGGACATTAGGAGGAGTCTCAAGTTCATCAAGGATAAGGTGAGTGGGGGCCGGGGGACTGGGAGGGGGACATTAGGAGGAGTCTCAAGTTCATCAAGGATAAGGTGAGTGGGGGCCGGGGACTGGGAGGGGGACATTAGGAGGAGTCTCAAGTTCATCAAGGATAAGGTGAGTGGGGGCCGGGGACTGGGAGGGGGGACATTAGGAGGAGTCTCAAGTTCATCAAGGATAAGGTGAGTGGGGGGCCGGGGGACTGGGAGGGGGACATTAGGAGGAGTCTCAAGTTCATCAAGGATAAGGTGAGTGGGGGCCGGGGGACTGGGAGGGGGACATTAGGAGGAGTCTCAAGTTCATCAAGGATAAGGTGAGTGGGGGCCGGGGGACTGGGAGGGGGACATTAGGAGGAGTCTCAAGTTCATCAAGGATAAGGTGAGTGGGGGCCGGGGACTGGGAGGGGGACATTAGGAGGAGTCTCAAGTTCATCAAGGATAAGGTGAGTGGGGGCCGGGGGACTGGGAGGGGGGACATTAGGAGGAGTCTCAAGTTCATCAAGGATAAGGTGAGTGGGGGCCGGGGACTGGGAGGGGGACATTAGGAGGAGTCTCAAGTTCATCAAGGATAAGGTGAGTGGGGGCGGGGACTGGGAGGGGGACATTAGGAGGAGTCTCAAGTTCATCAAGGATAAGGTGAGTGGGGGCCGGGGGACTGGGAGGGGGACATTAGGAGGAGTCTCAAGTTCATCAAGGATAAGGTGAGTGGGGGCCGGGGGACTGGGAGGGGGACATTAGGAGGAGTCTCAAGTTCATCAAGGATAAGGTGAGTGGGGGCCGGGGGACTGGGAGGGGGACATTAGGAGGAGTCTCAAGTTCATCAAGGATAAGGTGAGTGGGGGCCGGGGACTGGGAGGGGGGACATTAGGAGGAGTCTCAAGTTCATCAAGGATAAGGTGAGTGGGGGCCGGGGGACTGGGAGGGGGACATTAGGAGGAGTCTCAAGTTCATCAAGGATAAGGTGAGTGGGGGCCGGGGGACTGGGAGGGGGACATTAGGAGGAGTCTCAAGTTCATCAAGGATAAGGTGAGTGGGGGCCGGGGGACTGGGAGGGGGACATTAGGAGGAGTCTCAAGTTCATCAAGGATAAGGTGAGTGGGGGCCGGGGGACTGGGAGGGGGACATTAGGAGGAGTCTCAAGTTCATCAAGGATAAGGTGAGTGGGGGGCCGGGGACTGGGAGGGGGACATTAGGAGGAGTCTCAAGTTCATCAAGGATAAGGTGAGTGGGGGCCGGGGGACTGGGAGGGGGGACATTAGGAGGAGTCTCAAGTTCATCAAGGATAAGGTGAGTGGGGGCCGGGGACTGGGAGGGGGGACATTAGGAGGAGTCTCAAGTTCATCAAGGATAAGGTGAGTGGGGGCCGGGGGACTGGGAGGGGGACATTAGGAGGAGTCTCAAGTTCATCAAGGATAAGGTGAGTGGGGGCCGGGGGACTGGGAGGGGGGACATTAGGAGGAGTCTCAAGTTCATCAAGGATAAGGTGAGTGGGGGCCGGGGGACTGGGAGGGGGACATTAGGAGGAGTCTCAAGTTCATCAAGGATAAGGTGAGTGGGGGCCGGGGACTGGGAGGGGGACATTAGGAGGAGTCTCAAGTTCATCAAGGATAAGGTGAGTGGGGGCCGGGGACTGGGAGGGGGACATTAGGAGGAGTCTCAAGTTCATCAAGGATAAGGTGAGTGGGGGCCGGGGACTGGGAGGGGGACATTAGGAGGAGTCTCAAGTTCATCAAGGATAAGGTGAGTGGGGGCCGGGGACTGGGAGGGGGGACATTAGGAGGAGTCTCAAGTTCATCAAGGATAAGGTGAGTGGGGGCCGGGGACTGGGAGGGGGACATTAGGAGGAGTCTCAAGTTCATCAAGGATAAGGTGAGTGGGGGCCGGGGGACTGGGAGGGGACATTAGGAGGAGTCTCAAGTTCATCAAGGATAAGGTGAGTGGGGGCCGGGGGACTAGGAGGGGGACATTAGGAGGAGTCTCAAGTTCATCAAGGATAAGGTGAGTGGGGGCCGGGGGACTGGGAGGGGGACATTAGGAGGAGTCTCAAGTTCATCAAGGATAAGGTGAGTGGGGGCTGGGGTGAGGGGACTGGGAGGGGGACATTAGGAGGAGTCTCAAGTTCATCAAGGATAAGGTGAGTGGGGGCCGGGGGACTGGGAGGGGGACATTAGGAGGAGTCTCAAGTTCATCAAGGATAAGGTGAGTGGGGGCCGGGGGACTGGGAGGGGGACATTAGGAGGAGTCTCAAGTTCATCAAGGATAAGGTGAGTGGGGGCCGGGGGACTGGGAGGGGGACATTAGGAGGAGTCTCAAGTTCATCAAGGATAAGGTGAGTGGGGGCCGGGGACTGGGAGGGGGACATTAGGAGGAGTCTCAAGTTCATCAAGGATAAGGTGAGTGGGGGCCGGGGACTGGGAGGGGGGACATTAGGAGGAGTCTCAAGTTCATCAAGGATAAGGTGAGTGGGGGCCGGGGGACTGGGAGGGGGACATTAGGAGGAGTCTCAAGTTCATCAAGGATAAGGTGAGTGGGGGCCGGGGACTGGGAGGGGGACATTAGGAGGAGTCTCAAGTTCATCAAGGATAAGGTGAGTGGGGGCCGGGGACTGGGAGGGGGACATTAGGAGGAGTCTCAAGTTCATCAAGGATAAGGTGAGTGGGGGCCGGGGGACTAGGAGGGGGACATTAGGAGGAGTCTCAAGTTCATCAAGGATAAGGTGAGTGGGGGCCGGGGACTGGGAGGGGGACATTAGGAGGAGTCTCAAGTTCATCAAGGATAAGGTGAGTGGGGGCCGGGGGACTAGGGAGGGGGACATTAGGAGGAGTCTCAAGTTCATCAAGGATAAGGTGAGTGGGGGCCGGGGGACTGGGAGGGGGACATTAGGAGGAGTCTCAAGTTCATCAAGGATAAGGTGAGTGGGGGCCGGGGACTGGGAGGGGGGGACATTAGGAGGAGTCTCAAGTTCATCAAGGATAAGGTGAGTGGGGGCCAGGGGACTGGGAGGGGGACATTAGGAGGAGTCTCAAGTTCATCAAGGATAAGGTGAGTGGGGGCCGGGGGACTGGGAGGGGGACATTAGGAGGAGTCTCAAGTTCATCAAGGATAAGGTGAGTGGGGGCCGGGGGACTGGGAGGGGGACATTAGGAGGAGTCTCAAGTTCATCAAGGATAAGGTGAGTGGGGGCCGGGGGACTGGGAGGGGGACATTAGGAGGAGTCTCAAGTTCATCAAGGATAAGGTGAGTGGGGGCCGGGGGACTGGGAGGGGGACATTAGGAGGAGTCTCAAGTTCATCAAGGATAAGGTGAGTGGGGGCCGGGGGACTGGGAGGGGGACATTAGGAGGAGTCTCAAGTTCATCAAGGATAAGGTGAGTGGGGGCCGGGGGACTGGGAGGGGGACATTAGGAGGAGTCTCAAGTTCATCAAGGATAAGGTGAGTGGGGGCCGGGGGACTGGGAGGGGGGACATTAGGAGGAGTCTCAAGTTCATCAAGGATAAGGTGAGTGGGGGCCGGGGGACTGGGAGGGGGGACATTAGGAGGAGTCTCAAGTTCATCAAGGATAAGGTGAGTGGGGGCCGGGGACTGGGAGGGGGACATTAGGAGGAGTCTCAAGTTCATCAAGGATAAGGTGAGTGGGGGCCGGGGGACTGGGAGGGGGACATTAGGAGGAGTCTCAAGTTCATCAAGGATAAGGTGAGTGGGGGCCGGGGACTGGAGGGGGACATTAGGAGGAGTCTCAAGTTCATCAAGGATAAGGTGAGTGGGGGCCGGGGGACTGGGAGGGGGGACATTAGGAGGAGTCTCAAGTTCATCAAGGATAAGGTGAGTGGGGGCCGGGGGACTGGGAGGGGGACATTAGGAGGAGTCTCAAGTTCATCAAGGATAAGGTGAGTGGGGGCCGGGGGACTGGGAGGGGGGACATTAGGAGGAGTCTCAAGTTCATCAAGGATAAGGTGAGTGGGGGCCGGGGACTGGGAGGGGGACATTAGGAGGAGTCTCAAGTTCATCAAGGATAAGGTGAGTGGGGGCCGGGGGACTGGGAGGGGGACATTAGGAGGAGTCTCAAGTTCATCAAGGATAAGGTGAGTGGGGGGCCGGGGGACTGGGAGGGGGACATTAGGAGGAGTCTCAAGTTCATCAAGGATAAGGTGAGTGGGGGCCGGGGGACTGGGAGGGGGACATTAGGAGGAGTCTCAAGTTCATCAAGGATAAGGTGAGTGGGGGCCGGGGGACTGGGAGGGGGACATTAGGAGGAGTCTCAAGTTCATCAAGGATAAGGTGAGTGGGGGCCGGGGGACTGGGAGGGGGACATTAGGAGGAGTCTCAAGTTCATCAAGTATAAGGTGAGTGGGGGACTGGGAGGGGGACATTAGGAGGAGTCTCAAGTTCATCAAGGATAAGGTGAGTGGGGGCCGGGGACTGGGAGGGGGACATTAGGAGGAGTCTCAAGTTCATCAAGGATAAGGTGAGTGGGGGCCGGGGGACTGGGAGGGGGGCATTAGGAGGAGTCTCAAGTTCATCAAGGATAAGGTGAGTGGGGGCCGGGGGACTGGGAGGGGGGACATTAGGAGGAGTCTCAAGTTCATCAAGGATAAGGTGAGTGGGGGCCGGGGGACTGGGAGGGGGACATTAGGAGGAGTCTCAAGTTCATCAAGGATAAGGTGAGTGGGGGCCGGGGGACTGGGAGGGGGACATTAGGAGGAGTCTCAAGTTCATCAAGGATAAGGTGAGTGGGGGCCGGGGGACTGGGAGGGGGACATTAGGAGGAGTCTCAAGTTCATCAAGGATAAGGTGAGTGGGGGCCGGGGGACTGGGAGGGGGACATTAGGAGGAGTCTCAAGTTCATCAAGGATAAGGTGAGTGGGGGCCGGGGACTGGGAGGGGGGACATTAGGAGGAGTCTCAAGTTCATCAAGGATAAGGTGAGTGGGGGCCGGGGGACTGGGAGGGGGACATTAGGAGGAGTCTCAAGTTCATCAAGGATAAGGTGAGTGGGGGCCGGGGACTGGGACATTAGGAGGAGTCTCAAGTTCATCAAGGATAAGGTGAGTGGGGGCCGGGGGACTGGGAGGGGGACATTAGGAGGAGTCTCAAGTTCATCAAGGATAAGGTGAGTGGGGGCCGGGGACTGGGAGGGGGACATTAGGAGGAGTCTCAAGTTCATCAAGGATAAGGTGAGTGGGGGCCGGGGGACTGGGAGGGGGACATTAGGAGGAGTCTCAAGTTCATCAAGGATAAGGTGAGTGGGGGCCGGGGGACTGGGAGGGGGACATTAGGAGGAGTCTCAAGTTCATCAAGGATAAGGTGAGTGGGGGCCGGGGGACTGGGAGGGGGACATTAGGAGGAGTCTCAAGTTCATCAAGGATAAGGTGAGTGGGGGCCGGGGGACTGGGAGGGGGACATTAGGAGGAGTCTCAAGTTCATCAAGGATAAGGTGAGTGGGGGCCGGGGGACTGGGAGGGGGACATTAGGAGGAGTCTCAAGTTCATCAAGGATAAGGTGAGTGGGGGCCGGGGGACTGGGAGGGGGACATTAGGAGGAGTCTCAAGTTCATCAAGGATAAGGTGAGTGGGGGCCGGGGGACTGGGAGGGGGACATTAGGAGGAGTCTCAAGTTCATCAAGGATAAGGTGAGTGGGGGCCGGGGACTGGGAGGGGGACATTAGGAGGAGTCTCAAGTTCATCAAGGATAAGGTGAGTGGGGGCCGGGGGACTGGGAGGGGGACATTAGGAGGAGTCTCAAGTTCATCAAGGATAAGGTGAGTGGGGGCCGGGGACTGGGAGGGGGACACTAGGAGGAGTCTCAAGTTCATCAAGGATAAGGTGAGTGGGGGCCGGGGGACTGGGAGGGGGACATTAGGAGGAGTCTCAAGTTCATCAAGGATAAGGTGAGTGGGGGCCGGGGACTGGGAGGGGGACATTAGGAGGAGTCTCAAGTTCATCAAGGATAAGGTGAGTGGGGGCCGGGGACTGGGAGGGGGGCATTAGGAGGAGTCTCAAGTTCATCAAGGATAAGGTGAGTGGGGGCCGGGGGACTGGGAGGGGGACATTAGGAGGAGTCTCAAGTTCATCAAGGATAAGGTGAGTGGGGGCCGGGGACTGGGAGGGGGACATTAGGAGGAGTCTCAAGTTCATCAAGGATAAGGTGAGTGGGGGCCGGGGGACTGGGAGGGGGACATTAGGAGGAGTCTCAAGTTCATCAAGGATAAGGTGAGTGGGGGCCGGGGGACTGGGAGGGGGACATTAGGAGGAGTCTCAAGTTCATCAAGGATAAGGTGAGTGGGGGCCGGGGACTGGGAGGGGGACATTAGGAGGAGTCTCAAGTTCATCAAGGATAAGGTGAGTGGGGGCCGGGGACTGGGAGGGGGACATTAGGAGGAGTCTCAAGTTCATCAAGGATAAGGTGAGTGGGGGCCGGGGACTGGGAGGGGGACATTAGGAGGAGTCTCAAGTTCATCAAGGATAAGGTGAGTGGGGGCCGGGGACTGGGAGGGGGACATTAGGAGGAGTCTCAAGTTCATCAAGGATAAGGTGAGTGGGGGCCGGGGACTGGGAGGGGGACATTAGGAGGAGTCTCAAGTTCATCAAGGATAAGGTGAGTGGGGGCCGGGGGACTGGGAGGGGGACATTAGGAGGAGTCTCAAGTTCATCAAGGATAAGGTGAGTGGGGGCCGGGGGACTGGGAGGGGGACATTAGGAGGAGTCTCAAGTTCATCAAGGATAAGGTGAGTGGGGGCCGGGGGACTGGGAGGGGGACATTAGGAGGAGTCTTAAGTTCATCAAGGATAAGGTGAGTGGGGGCCGGGGGACTGGGAGGGGGACATTAGGAGGAGTCTCAAGTTCATCAAGGATAAGGTGAGTGGGGGCCGGGGGACTGGGAGGGGGACATTAGGAGGAGTCTCAAGTTCATCAAGGATAAGGTGAGTGGGGGCCGGGGGACTGGGAGGGGGACATTAGGAGGAGTCTTAAGTTCATCAAGGATAAGGTGAGTGGGGGCCGGGGGACTGGGAGGGGGACATTAGGAGGAGTCTCAAGTTCATCAAGGATAAGGTGAGTGGGGGCCGGGGGACTGGGAGGGGGACATTAGGAGGAGTCTCAAGTTCATCAAGGATAAGGTGAGTGGGGGCCGGGGGAGGGGACTGAGGGGACTGGGAGGGGGGGGACAAAACAAACCATCTACACAAAATACAGATGTTGATATCTTGTTTTAGTGGATACCAAGTAACCTAATATTCCCTGTTTCAGTTGATGATCAGTCAGCTGAACACAGCTCAGGCTGATCTGAGCATGATGAGGTCCATGTCAGTGGACCAATCAGAGGCCCAGATAAGAGATATAAAACACCACTCAATCCACAGAGACTCCAGGAAGTCTCCCTACATTGGTACTGATATACAGAGGAGTCTATTAGCTGACCGGAACGTGGCGTGGGAGGTAGCCTTCCCTTACAACCCACCTGACTTCACCGAGCCTGACGTTCTGAAGAATGTGGACAAGTTCTCTGTGGACCCCAGCAACAGTAACAATATAATCGGAGCATTTAACCAGATAATAGATATAGACGGAGATAAGGTGGACCGAGTTAGTTTCTGTGGTAACTACCAGATAGTGGAAGGAGTGCCGCTGAACCCGCGGGGCAGGACAGGAATCAGTGGTAGGGGGCAACTCAATAGGTGGGGACCTAACCATTCAGCCGAGCCGATAGTTACAAGGTGGGCTAGGGACATTCACAACGAGGAGATTAAACTGAACGGGCATCCCGTGATGGAGTTCGTGGGGGTATTTCTAAAGGAGTCCCGGAAATGGGCTTTACCTGGGGTAAGATAACCTACAGTCTATAGCAGGAAGAAGTGTTTATCAGATATTATAACTATATTTTAAAGTGGGACCCTCTGGTACTGATAGCTGCAGTGGGGGGATCGCTACACCCCCCTCCCCCTACAGTCGCTACACCCCCCCCCTACAGTTGGTACACCCCCCCCCCCTACAGTCGCTACACCCCCCCCCCCCCCCCCCCCTACAGTCGCTACACCCCCCTACAGTATTTTTAACCGGTACACTACCTGTCAGGGCTTTATAAGGCATGGTGAGATGTTAACTACAGCACTGAAGAGGGAGTTTAGTGAGGACGCTCTGGGAGGTATGGACATGGAATCGGAGGAGAGGGAACATGTCCGACTCATGCTCAAGGAGCATCTCTCTTTAGGAATAGCAGTAAGTTTAAACTTAATTTGAATAACCTCAGATAAAAAACATCCTGATTAAGACCAGACCAAAAACCACACTCCTTCGCAAGCTATGGAGCTTGCTGCAAGCATTGTATATTGGTTTGAAGAGTTCAAAACAATGCCCCTCACTCAGGTATACAAAGGTTACGTAGACGACCCCAGGAACACAGATAACGCCTGGGTTGAGAGTCACGCTATAAACTATCACGACGGACTCGGCACCTCCTTCTCCAAGTTCCCTCTAAGAGCCAGCGTTGAAGGGGAGTCACTGCACGCGGAGTGGATTACATTAGACAGGAACATTGACTTGTACGGGAACCACGAGTGGATCCTGGAGAAAGTGTGTTTCCACCGGCACGCTTACAACCCTTTCTCTACCTCGGCTAAGAAGCAGCTCCCTGTCGTGGCGACCTGAGTTTCACCTGCTTTTAGTTAGGATCTACAGCTCTGCAGCGTTTTGTTGAACCAGGGTTTTATTGAAGAAGACCTAGTCTAGATGATAATTGGGGCTGATGACGAAATCTGGCCTATTTAATTGCCGTGGACATTGTAACTGTTGTTGGAGAGCATCACTGCTAAAGTGAACGAAATGAATCCAGGGCCAGGGTAAATTAAAAGAACCCCCCACCTGCACCCACTGAAATTTTGTCCACTTCTTTATCTACCAAAACATGTTGCCAACTCACGCTGGACGCCTGGCCTCATTTGTGCCATTATTGGGAAATCTGACGACATTTTTTACCTTATTTATATATTATATGATATCTGCTCTGTTTACCAATCTATTTCTTTAGTTAGGTTTATTGCTTATAGAAAAAGTATTTATATTGTGTTTTTCTAACCATTAATAATGCTAGTTTTTGTTAATTTTGTATCATGTTCGACTTTTGGAATCAAGTTCAATTGTTGTTACTGCTTTTACCTAGGAATTAGGATAAGTCATTGAAACAAGATATCGTAAAACTCTAATAAATTAAAAGAATTCAGATCCAAATTATTAAAGCTCCTCAGAAGTCAATTTGTAAAGTGTTACTCGAGTGAACATACGTTAAATAGCCTTAAAAACTCCACAAAAAGACGATTAAAAGTATTCAAAATGCCACTTAGGAAAGACTCGTTTATAAAGAGGAATTAAAACTGTATCAGATTGTTGGATCGGTTTGTCAAATGTGATTTTACAGTGTCCGTGGGTCCCCAGGGCTTCCTTTATGTGACCTCGTCTCCCATGTTTAGTCCTCACTTGCACAGGTTTGAAATATGCAATATCCTCTCTGTTGTAAAACAGATATCTAACCACTGCTGATCTTTTGTTAACTTTGGCAGGGTGCCCAGATAACACAACCCGTTTACAGACCACTCTGTCTGGGTCACATGACAACAGCGTGCCTGTAGAAAGCAGGGTAACTGAGCCGTCCTCTTCTACTTTGAAGAGAACGGCAGGGCTCTCTGTCAGAGTGATTGGAGCGTAGAAACTAGCCACAAAGTTCCCTGCTACTGGCATAAACCTCTCCATCTTATGCTTGTTAGATTTAGTGTGTTGAGAGAAGATGGGCTTCACCACATATCTCCTGAATCCCACCTGAGCCAGCAGCTGTTCTTTACCTTTCACTGTACCTGTAGAGAGGGGGTGTCTAGCTTGTGCTACGTGCTGTACACTGAGTCTCTGCTCGTGGGGGAGGAGAGAGAAGAGAGTTATAGGTACTGCTGGTGCTGTCCCGTAGAGAGAGAGGTACCTCGGAGATGTAGATGTCCACGTGGGCGCCCGCTTGGACTGGTTTCTCGGTGTTGCTTTGACGTAGCAGGGACTTTCTGACATGTCTAAAGTTCCTGATCTGAGAGATGCGGGCGTAGTCTCTGGGTAGATTCTCTTGGGGATCCCATGCTGACGTGCGGAAACTAGCCAGTCCACGGTACCTGTGGTAGTTGTGAGTTAAAGGTTGAACTAATATATAACTTCGGAAAATAAACTTGTCATTCTGCACTAATTAATGTATTACCAGTAACACTGACATTGTATTATATTTGATTACAGTAGCATAGGCATTGATAAAAATACAAGATTTTGAGAATTGTAAAATCTACACGAAGCGCCTGGCTCCTGTCGTGAAGATGTGAAAAGCCAATTTCGTTTTATCAATAATAAGTATCAGCGCGTTACATAAACGAACGTTTTACATGTTGACCGTAGAATAGGGGCATCAAATTAAATCACGCCGCGCACTGTTTTTCTCAGGAGATGTGTAACGACTGAATACAGCCTGTGTTGATAAAGGAGCCACACATTCCAAAGGAGTATCTTCTACTTATACCCTAAAATCAAGAACCAGATTTCAAATACCCAACTTGAGGTAAAAACAGCATTTCCCCTGTTGTTTTCACACTGTTTATTGCTGCTATCTACTAGTATCTCATCATATGCTTTCGATATTTTTCTGTCCTTTGAAATCAGCTAAACTTTACCTACAACTTTAAAGATTGGGAGATCAGGAGGAACCTGAACCACTCATAATCGCCTTCAAGTACGAAGACATGCCTGAGTGGTTTTATCATTTAGGATACAGGTGTGACCCACAAGAGGTAGAGTTTTCATGGTTTCGTTTTAAGTCAGATCACTTTCTCTGGTCAAGTTGCACTGTTAAAGATCCTAATTCAAATTCATACTTTAACAATCAACAGTCAACGAAACTTTGGATAGTACCGAGGGGCAGGTCCCGGTCCTATGATGTGAGAATTTTAAATGTATAGGATGGGACATTAATATTTTCAGTGACTAGGGTCGTGGGACCTGGAGCTAAAACGTTTGAAAAGATATTTTTGATATTTCTATTTGTAATTATATTTAACCAGGACGATACAAAAGATATTATATAATATGTTGTCCGAGGAGTCCTAATCCTCCTTCTGAGGTTGCGTTTCTCTTGTATCATAATATTATATGAAATGACATCTGTGTTTTCTATGCTTGCCGGACCGAACTTTCATACGAAGTACATGATTTTTATAAGTAGGTAATTAAGTGGGTAATTAAGTGGGTAATTAAGTGGATAATGAGGATGACTTACTTTTGGAATCTGATTCTAGCAGCCATGTCAATAGGTGTATCCATCTCATCAGGGAAACTGTTCGTCTTCACATGCCTCTCTGAACTTCCTCATCTCTTCTGCTTCTTCCTCTGCATCAAAGTGCACGTCGTAGTTATCACTATCCTGAAGTAGCGTTAAATGTATTAACCCTTACTGTTGGAGTCTAACATACTTATTTGGAGGACCCAGCAGATGTATCACCATAATACTTCTTCCACAATTTAAAAAGTTTCAAACCAAATCTTTTAAAATAATGTGAATAACAACAGAAACCTTGTAATAATCCGTCTCTTCTTCCTCCTCTACCTCCTCATCACTCTCTTCCTCGCTGTCTTCCTCATCTTCCATCCCACTCTCTTCTTCTTCTTCGTCATCTGATAACATCCACACTGCTTGGTAGGCTGACGTTCCTGAATAGTAACACTACGGTTAACTCCTTCACACCTCACATAATACATATATATACAGAAATGATATTATACCTCTTTACCAGTTAGGTTTTTACTTTATAACTTACCTTTAGGTACTCGTTTAGTGTGTTTTTACTTTATAACTTACCTTTAGGTACTCGTTTAGTGTGTTTTTACTTTATAACTTACCTTTAGGTACTCGTTTAGTGTGTTTTTACTTTATAACTTACCTTTAGGTACTCGTTTAGTGTGTTTTTACTTTATAACTTACCTTTAGGTACTCGTTTAGTGTGTTTTTACTTTATAACTTACCTTTAGGTACTCGTTTAGTGTGTTTTTACTTTATAACTTACCTTTAGGTACTCGTTTAGTGTGTTTTTACTTTATAACTTACCTTTAGGTACTCGTTTAGTGTGTTTTTACTTTATAACTTACCTTTAGGTACTCGTTTAGTGTGTTTTTACTTTATAACTTACCTTTAGGTACTCGTTTAGTGTGTTTTTACTTTATAACTTACCTTTAGGTACTCGTTTAGTGTGTTTTTACTTTATAACTTACCTTTAGGTACTCGTTTAGTGTGTTTTTACTTTATAACTTACCTTTAGGTACTCGTTTAGTGTGTTTTTACTTTATAACTTACCTTTAGGTACTCGTTTAGTGTGTTTTTACTTTATAACTTACCTTTAGGTACTCGTTTAGTGTGTTTTTTAGCCTCCTCTGCCTGCTCGTAGTCCTCCTCTGTAGGCCAGGTCTGCTCGGCGTCCATCTCGTTAACTTCGCACTCCATATCAAGTGAGGCGGGGTTCTTAGGCTCGTACACTATTCCCTGCGAGGTGTTGTACAGTGTACTACATAGTAATTACACAGATGAGTTTAACATATCTTATTAAGAGGATTATTAGAGGAGAATAAGCATTCATTGTTAAAACAGTTAAAGAACCCCCCCCCCCCCGGCCCCAATATGTACTCACAGTATTTGAGTTCTCAGAGAAGGGGTCAGGAGAGGTAACAATCCTGCTTATTCTGAAGTGCCCTTGTCCGGGTATATGAAGAAGCTGATCTGGGTCCAAGCCCTGACCCCTGAGGAACCCCCGGACCACTAGAGTTCCTGTCTCCGGTCCAGTATCCTGCATCTCCACACTGCTAGTTATTAGATAACCCCGGTCCTTCAGGAATCCCAGAGTGTGGTGTTTAAAGTTCACTAGTCCCCAGAGCACATTGTCAAAATCACTGGCCTGTCTCATGTACTGTACCTGCGCGATAGTAACCGTAGTAACGTAACCATTATACAAGCTACCATTTCTAGGATGTTAAGGTATGCTCCTCGTTTTAAGCTATAAATCATTACTGAGCAATGAGAGGTAACTGAGCTTGAAACGTTTAATGAAAATTAGCGAAATTACCTTACTACTACTACTACTACTTACCTTAGAATTATTTATACTAAAATTGTTCTTTTGTAGAATTTCACTGAACTGTTTCTTCTGGATATTGAACTCTTTATCACTGAAACTCTGTCCGAGCTGCATAACTATATGCTGTACTGGTGGTAACCCTGTGAAATATTACAATACAGTGAAAAAGTATGTTATAAAAAGGAACAAAACGAATCAACGTGAGAGGGAAGTAACCTTCCGTGGAGTGAAAGATGTGCTAAACGTTACCTTGTGCAAACAGACAGGTGCGCAATAGAGGGTCTATGCTAAATGTTACCTTGTGCAAACAGACAGGTGCGCAATAGAGGGTCTATGTTAAACGTTACCTTGCGCAAAACAGACAGGTGCGCAATAGAGGGTCTATGCTAAACGTTACCTTGCACAAACAGGCAGGTGCGCAATAGAGGGTCTATGCTAAACGTTACCTTGTGCAAACAGACAGGTGCGCAATAGAGGTCTATGTTAAACGTTACCTTGCGCAAACAGACAGGTGCGCAATAGAGGGTCTATGTTAAACGTTACCTTGCGCAAACAGACAGGTGCGCAATAGAGGGTCTATGCTAAACGTTACCTTGCACAAACAGGCAGGTGCGCAATAGAGGGTCTATGCTAAACGTTACCTTGTGCAAACAGACAGGTGCGCAATAGAGGGTCTATGTTAAACGTTACCTTGCGCAAACAGACAGGTGCGCAATAGAGGGTCTATGCTAAACGTTACCTTGTGCAAACAGACAGGTGCGCAATAGAGGGTCTATGCTAAATGTTACCTTGTGCAAACAGACAGGTGCGCAATAGAGGGTCTATGTTAAACGTTACCTTGCGCAAACAGACAGGTGCGCAATAGAGGGTCTATGCTAAACGTTACCTTGCACAAACAGGCAGGTGCGCAATAGAGGGTCTATGCTAAACGTTACCTTGTGCAAACAGACAAGTGCGCAATAGAGGGTCTATGTTAAACGTTACCTTGCGCAAACAGACAGGTGCGCAATAGAGGGTCTATGCTAAACGTTACCTTGTGCAAACAGACAGGTGCGCAATAGAGGGTCTATGTTAAACGTTACCTTGCGCAAACAGACAGGTGCGCAATAGAGATTAGAGGGTCTATGCTAAACGTTACCTTGCTCAAACAGAAGGTGCGCAATAGAGGGTCTATGCTAAACGTTACCTTGCGCAAACAGACAGGTGCGCAATAGAGGGTCTATGCTAAACGTTACCTTGCGCAAACAGACAGGTGCGCAATAGAGGGTCTATGCTAAACGTTACCTTGCGCAAACAGACAGGTGCGCAATAGAGGGTCTATGCTAAACGTTACCTTGCGCAAACAGACAGGTGCGCAATAGAGGGTCTATGTTAAACGTTACCTTGCGCAAACAGACAGGTGCGCAATAGAGGGTCTATGCTAAACGTTACCTTGCGCAAACAGACAAGTGCGCAATAGAGGGTCTATGCTAACTGTTACCTTGCGCAAACAGACAGGTGCGCAATAGAGGGTCTATGCTAACTGTTACCTTGCGCAAACAGACAGGTGCGCAATAGAGGGTCTATGCTAAACGTTACCTTGCGCAAACAGACAGGTGCGCAATAGAGGGTCTATGCTAAACGTTACCTTGCGCAAACCCCAGGTGCGCAATAGAGGGTCTATGCTAAACGTTACCTTGTGCAAACAGACAGGTGCGCAATAGAGGGTCTATGCTAAACGAGGAGTCCCACACCAGCACCACCAGATCAGCACATTTCACAGTGTCTAACTGATCTAATATACCCTCTCCTGGACACACAACTTGTAACCTGAAAATACAATTAATTAAAAAAACACTTTCTCTAGTAACAGAGTGTACACTGTTGCCATGGTAACACACTGTTGTCATGGTAACACTGTACACTGGGCTTGTTTTTAAGTGGGATTTGTGGTATAGTGGATCAAAAAGATGCTTTACAAATCACGAACATCATTATAAAACTAACCGTTTCTTTAGTTTAGTATTGAGTAAGTAGAAGGAGTTACTAGATTGAGAGTGGACCTCGCCCTGTTGTCTCAGTAACTGTAGTGCCTCTGTCAGGTCTACCCCTGAGTGGGCAGGTAACAACACTACACATATAGGAGGGTGTCCTGACCCCCCTAACCCTCTCTTCTCCGCTGCATTGCTCACTACTTTCACTTTCTTTAGCTGCTTCTCCATGTTCTTCCTACACAATATTACCTTATATGGGCATCACGTGTGCACTAAGTATTACCTTATATGGGCATCACGTGTGCACTAAGTATTACCTTATATGGGTAAATTCTAGAAACTGTTTTAATCTGTCCGTTGCACAGTCACGGGGTAGAACATTGTTTTAAACTTGTGTAAATACTATCAACTATATAAATACTGTAAATAGTAATTAACTACTGTAAATAGTAATTAACTTCTGTAAATACTAATTAACTAATGTAAATTGTAATTAACTAAAAACCAACCTGTCCTTCTTGTTGAGAGTAGACACCCCAGACTTGCCATTACCAGATAATACACCAGCTTTACCTTTAGCTGACAGGGAGCCTTTAGATCTGTGTTTACCGTGTTTGTGCGCCTTCTTAGTCTGCTTGAGAGGCCCAGCCTTGTGGGACACCATCTCCTTACACTATGTACAGGGTATCAGTTAATATAGAAAGTATTAGTAAAATGAATTACTAAATATTCTATAATATGAATTACGACGGTTACAAGATTCAATATTTAATGCAGTTTTAGGGTTGAACAAATTTTTAGTAAAATCTCAGCTCTTGCATATTAAACAGAAGCAGACAGTAATACTATTGTTTCGTTAAAATTAGTAAATTTAAATTATACACGTTAACAAAATGTCTCCTTCTCCCGTAACAGTGTAAAGTATGAAGCTAAAAGGGTTGAAAAGACACCCTGGTACTTGGGTGATAAAAATAAAAGGAGTAGTGGTGTTTAAAACATTAAACCTGGTTACTATGGTAACAAGTAGTTGTGTTCAGTATAAACATTAAACCTGGTGCTCTTCAATAACTAGATACTTTCTTACTCCTACCATAACAACTCTGTTACTATGGTAACAACTCTGTTGATGTTCATTAAATAATATGAGGTCTTCTGACTGCTGTACTCTAAAATTGGAAGTAAAAAAGGGACTTAGTTCTCAATACTTTGATTATTTCTGACTTAGTAACTTAGTCACGTGCGAGTAACTTAGTAACTTAGTCACGTGCGAGTAACTTAGTAACTTTGTCACGTGCGAGTAACTTAGTAACTTTGTCACGTGCGCGAGTGGGCAGTAAAAATGTGATAAAACAAGAAATTAAATAGTTCAGTGTCTCGACTTCTTCTTTCTCTCGTGTTTTGGGCTGGCTGATCGTTTCTTCTTGTCGGAATGTTCTCGTCTTCTCTTTAGTTCAGGAGAGGGGGAGGAAGTGGGGGAGGAGCCGTAACTAACCAGACCTCCTAACCCGGCTAGTTTACCACTGATAATAGGAGAACTGAGAGGCTTACTTTTCATCTCACTTTGTAGGTCTGTTAGACTCTCTCTACCTGTTGCTATGTGCTTTATCGTCTTCTTAGCGTCCTTTCCCTGAACACACAAACATTTCATGATATGTTAGATTTACAGTAAGATTGATATCTTAACGTGTATAAATAGTAAGTAACTTAACATGTATAAATAGTTAGTAACTTAACATGTATAAATAGTAAGTAACTTAACATGTATAAATAGTAAGTAACTTAACATATATTATTGTATAAATAGTGAGTAACTTAACATGTATAAATAGTGAGTAACTTAACATGTATAAATAGTTAGTAACTTAACATGTATAAATAGTAAGTAACTTAACATGTATAAATAGTAAGTAACTTAACATGTGTAAATAGTAAGTAACTTAACATGTATAAATAGTAAGTAACTTAACATGTATAAATAGTACTAGTAACTTAACATGTATAAATAGTAAGTAACTTAACATGTATAAATAGTAAGTAACTTAACATGTATAAATAGTAAGTAACTTAACATGTATAAATAGTAAGTAACTTAACATGTATAAATAGTAAGTATCTTAACATGTACAAATAGTAAGTAACTTAACATGTATAAATAGTAAGTAACTTAACATGTATAAATAGTAAGTAACTTAACATGTATAAATAGTAAGTAACTTAACATGTATAAATAGTTAGTAACTTAACATGTATAAATAGTTAGTAACTTAACATGTATAAATAGTAAGTAACTTAACATGTATAAATAGTTAGTAACTTAACATGTATAAATAGTAAGTAACTTAACATGTATAAACATTAACAAGTCTAACGTAACTAACGTTTAATATCGAGTGTTAATGATTTTATTGAATATAAAATCTATAATGCTGTGTTGTTATGGTTACCTTACAAAGGAGATATCTGTATATTTCAGCCTGCTCATTTGTTGTTATCTGTTTTATTCTGGTGCATTTCCCTGATTCTAACTTGTCGATATACTCTGCTACTTTCACCTGGAGAAGGGTATTATATAGTTTTTAAGTATAGTGCAAGTGTATTATTATATAGTATTATATATATATATTTGAGACATTCAGTGAAACAGTAAAACACGAAATTCACATTAAGCTATCGATTGTGTAATCTTTACATGTCTCATTCTCAAATTATTTGTTATATAGTAGTGTTGAAAGTATTAAAACTATATATAAACTATATATATATAGTATGTAGCATGGGAATAAATTGATAGTATCAAATAACAGTACACTTACCTTACTGTTATTAACTTACTGAATATGCACACAAACTGTTTGTGTACATATTCAGTAAGTTACAAACTCCTAATTACTTACCAGATAAATAAAAAGCTAAACTTTCTTACATTTATAACTTAGAATTATCACTTTTAAAATTATGAATAAGATTACCCATATAAAATATTCTTACCTCAATTTCCCTCTTCTTTTTCCTCTTCTCGTCACTAGATTTAGAGCTACTCTCCAAGTTCTTCTTAGCCGGTTCATTGCTCTCCCACTTGGACCCCAGAGAAGGGGCTGTGCTACTTTCTTCCCATTTAGAACCCAGCGAGGGGCCCGCATCTTCCCATTTAGACTTTATCGGGGGCGCCTTCGACACACTAAACACAACAATGTTACCATATATGGGCATCACGTGCCAACAAAATATTACCAAATATGGGCGTCACATGTAATCAGTATATAACAAATTATGGGCATCACGAGTAAACACAAAACTTACTTTTTCTTGGGAGTCATATCAAACATGTCCTCATCTTCTTCCTCAGGATCAGCCAGTGGTTCCCCGTCCACATCCTTAGCTAGGGGCACACCATCTACATCTAGCGGGACCCCATCTACCTCATCTACATCTACCTGGTAGCGAGGTGGGGGTTAAGGGTGCAGCAGATATAAAGAGGTGGGGGTTAAGGGTGCAGCAGATATAAAGAGGTGGGGGTTAAGGGTGCAGCAGATAGAAAGAGGTGGGGGTTAAGGGTGCAGCAGATATAAAGAGGTGGGGGTTAAGGGTGCAGCAGATATAAAGAGGTGGGGGTTAAGGGTGCAGCAGATATAAAGAGGTGGGGGTTAAGGGTGCAGCAGATATAAAGAGGTTAACTTAGCTAGGGGCACACCATCTACATCTAGTGGGACCCCATCTACCTCATCTACATCTACCTGGTAGCAAGGTGGGGGTTAAGGGTGCAGCAGATATAAAGAGGTGGGGGTTAAGGGTGCAGCAGATATAAAGAGGTGGGGGTTAAGGGTGCAGCAGATAGAAAGAGGTGGGGGTTAAGGGTGCAGCAGATATAAAGAGGTGGGGGTTAAGGGTGCAGCAGATATAAAGAGGTGGGGGTTAAGGGTGCAGCAGATAGAAAGAGGTGGGGGTTAAGGGTGCAGCAGATATAAAGAGGTGGGGGTTAAGGGTGCAGCAGATAGAAAGAGGTGGGGGTTAAGGGTGCAGCAGATATAAAGAGGTGGGGGTTAAGGGTGCAGCAGATATAAAGAGGTGGGGGTTAAGGGTGCAGCAGATAGAAAGAGGTGGGGGTTAAGGGTGCAGCAGATATAAAGAGGTGGGGGTTAAGGGTGCAGCAGATATAAAGAGGTGGGGGTTAAGGGTGCAGCAGATATAAAGAGGTGGGGGTTAAGGGTGCAGCAGATATAAAGAGGTGGGGGTTAAGGGTGCAGCAGATAGAAAGAGGTGGGGGTTAAGGGTGCAGCAGATATAAAGAGGTGGGGGTTAAGGGTGCAGCAGATATAAAGAGGTGGGGGTTAAGGGTGCAGCAGATATAAAGAGGTGGGGGTTAAGGGTGCAGCAGATATAAAGAGGTGGGGGTTAAGGGTGCAGCAGATATAAAGAGGTGGGGGTTAAGGGTGCAGCAGATATAAAGAGGTGGGGGTTAAGGGTGCAGCAGATATAAAGAGGTGGGGGTTAAGGGTGCAGCAGATAGAAAGAGGTGGGGGTTAAGGGTGCAGCAGATATAAAGAGGTGGGGGTTAAGGGTGCAGCAGATATAAAGAGGTGGGGGTTAAGGGTGCAGCAGATATAAAGAGGTGGGGGTTAAGGGTGCAGCAGATGTAAAGAGGTGGGGGTTAAGGGTGCAGCAGATATAAAGAGGTGGGGGTTAAGGGTGCAGCAGATATAAAGAGGTGGGGGTTAAGGGTGCAGCAGATAGAAAGAGGTGGGGGTTAAGGGTGCAGCAGATATAAAGAGGTGGGGGTTAAGGGTGCAGCAGATAGAAAGAGGTGGGGGTTAAGGGTGCAGCAGATATAAAGAGGTGGGGGTTAAGGGTGCAGCAGATATAAAGAGGTGGGGGTTAAGGGTGCAGCAGATATAAAGAGGTGGGGGTTAAGGGTGCAGCAGATATAAAGAGGTGGGGGTTAAGGGTGCAGCAGATATAAAGAGGTGGGGGTTAAGGGTGCAGCAGATATAAAGAGGTGGGGGTTAAGGGTGCAGCAGATATAAAGAGGTGGGGGTTAAGGGTGCAGCAGATATAAAGAGGTGGGGGTTAAGGGTGCAGCAGATATAAAGAGGTGGGGGTTAAGGGTGCAGCAGATATAAAGAGGTGGGGGTTAAGGGTGCAGCAGATATAAAGAGGTGGGGGTTAAGGGTGCAGCAGATATAAAGAGGTTAACTTTAGTGGGGAGCCAGAAGGGGAGTGACGTTATAATCAGACCTAATTCCTGTTTAGAAATGTCTCTTTCTATTTACCTCTTTACTCTTGCCTCCAGCGAAGATAATGTCCAGTTGTGCGAGATAATCAGGACTATACACGTTCCATTCCCGCCACGCGCGCAAGCAGCCCAGCACCTGGGACTTGTACTTCTCGCGCGCAGTGTGCGTTTTTATCTCGTCTAGTGTTGCCTTTAGGTTTATTACAATATCCGCTAGCTTAGTTTCTAATCTGTGACATTTGGTGTTAGTGCCTGTAGTTACCATAGTAACAGTGTAGTTACCATGCCTGTAATCTAACATGTTTTATCTGTAATCTAACATGTTTAATGAGATATTCATTATATTAGATAGCCTGCAATCTAACATGTTTAATGAGATATTCATTATATTAGATAGTAACATGTTAGTGCCTGCAATCTAACATGTTTAATGAGATATTCATTACATTAGATAGTGCCTACAATCTAACATGTTTAATGAGATATTCATTACATTAGATAGTGCCTGCAATCTAACATGTTTTATAAGATATTCATTATATTAGATAGTAATATTTACTAGCTAGTACTGTCCATTCAGCTGTCAGCATAGTATTACAACTGTTGTAAAGTATAACTAGTATTACTATTACTGCTATGTGTATAGTACACAGTATTACTTCTATTACATGTTACCTGTTGATGAGAGTAGAGGGTCCTGCAATGTTATTAAACACTGTGTGTAGTTACCATAGTAACAGTTTAGTTACCATAGTAACAGTTTAGTTACCATAGTAACAGTTTAGTTACCATAGTAACAGTTTAGTTACCATAGTAACAGTGTAGTTACCATAGTAACAGTTTAGTTACCATAGTAACAGTGTAGTTACCATAGTAACAGTGTAGTTACCATAGTAACAGTGTAGTTACCATAGTAACAGTGTAGTTACCATGGTAACAGTGTAGTTACCATGGTAACAGTGTAGTTACCATGGTAACAGTGTAGTTACCATAGTAACAGTGTAGTTACCATGGTAACAGTGTAGTTACCATGGTAACAGTGTAGTTACCATGGTAACAGTGTAGTTACCATGGTAACAGTGTAGTTACCATAGTAACAGTGTAGTTACCATAGTAACAGTGTAGTTACCATAGCAACAGTGTAGTTACCATAGCAACAGTGTAGTTACCATAGCAACAGTGTAGTTACCATAGCAACAGTGTAGTTACCATAGCAACAGTGTAGTTACCATAGCAACAGTGTAGTTACCATAGTAACAGTGTAGTTACCATAGTAACAGTGTAGTTACCATAGTAACAGTGTAGTTACCATAGTAACAGTGTAGTTACCATAGTAACAGTGTAGTTACCATAGTAACAGTGTAGTTACCATAGTAACAGTGTAGTTACCATAGTAACAGTGTAGTTACCATAGTAACAGTGTAGTTACCATAGTAACAGTGTAGTTACCATAGTAACAGTGTAGTTACCATAGTAACAGTGTAGTTAAGTGTTACTCACTTGGTTCTGTAAGAGGAGGCGTTCTGTACTTCAGCACAACTATTATAGAGCAAGTCATTGAGGAGGAACAACCTGGCAGCCTAGTTAACATGTGATTACAGTTAGTAACAGTTACCATAGTAACAATAATTAGCTTATAATTAGTTACCAATAATTAGCTTATAATTTATAATTAGTTACCATAGTAACAATAATTAGCTTATAATTGGGTTACAATTATGATTCTTTGTTGGATAATTTGTATAGTTGATCGTTTAGTTTCTCAATTAGTGGATATAGGCTCTTAATTAAAATCAAATGACTATAATAAAAGAATTTATTCTATGATATTAACTAAATATGAAGTTGACATTACAATTTGATGTAATAGTAAGTCGTCAAATAATTCAATAATTCAATATAATAGGGCAGACGATGCTGTCTTATATATATACGATACTGTCTTGATTAGTTTTAAAAGATAACTGATTTTAACATCAAGCCGCAGCGTTTAGATAAACATTTGCAATAAGTTGTGATTTTATTAATACTTGTTTCATTCTTTTGATTTACGGTATGGAAAAGAAGACGATATCTCTGGTTTAGAGTTTAGACTTACAGAAACTGATTTATCAGTTACTCTTGGAGTATTACTCAAATGAGGTCTAAACAACTAAACAGAAACCTTGACTCTTGAGTCCATCAGAGCATTTTACCAAGCTTTACTAAGCTTTACTAAGCTTTACTAAGCTTTACTAAGCTTTACTAAGCTTTACTAAGCTTTACTAAGCTTTACTAAGCTTTACTAAGCTGTTAATCTTACCTTGACAGTAGGAGGAGTTTGTAGGATTGAGAGAGACTCGCCGATACACTCTACTACCTGAAGTTATATCACCTTAATAATACCAAGAAATCCGTGTGTGTGTGTGTGTGTGTGTGTGTGTGTGTATGTTTGAAATTTCCGAACGGTTATACAAAAAAAACGGTAAGAGTTACGGGACTGGTTTTTTCGGTATAGTGCCGACAAAACTCTGACGAAGCCAATAAGCAAATTTTATAAAAATCGGCCGGTGGTAAGTGGATTAATTGATGGTTTTGTACTATTAATGCAACATTATGGAGTGAGCCACTAAAATGGCTCACTTTTTCTTCCTATTCGCTCTCTTTCACTTTGTAGCGTTGGTAATTAGGTTAGCTCCGCAAGTGATATTAGGAGTGTACTTGGGCACTGATTGTGGTCTGTTTAACTGTAGAGAGAGTTCATACTTTCATACGACAATGTTTATGCATATAATACTATAAGTTTATTAGGGGGGGGGGGGAGGCACTCATTGCGGTCGGTTTGTTTACTTTCATACGACAATGTAATGCATGTTTTCAAATATAAGGCGGGTGTGGTGCGGAGTTAATAAGGGTTAATTTCTAAAACGATTTAAAGCGGTTTAAGACGGGAGTGATGAGGTGTAATAGTCGTGGTACAGAAACTATTGGATACGTGAGGGAACTCCGAATAGAATTGCTCACCTAATGCGGGTTTTGACTCAGCGGGTAATTACTCCTACCCTTTTTAACTGCGGCAGTGAAATCCCGGCCGAAGGCCGGGTTACACTAGTAACTTAATATAAAGTAGAAATAATTTGAGCTTATAACTTGGAGTTTATAGTGACAGTGTATACTATACTATAGGGGGGGGTGTCATGTCCGTCTATGTCCGCCTATGTCCTGTCCTTTTTGGATTCTATGAGACAACGGACGTGTTTTTTGGGACATTGGCGGACACGGACGGACATTGGCGGACTTGGACGGACATTGGCGGACTTGGACGGACATTGGCGGACTCGGACGGACATTGGCGGACCCGGACGGACATTGGCGGACTTGGATGGACATTGGTGGACATTAGCGGACATTGGTGGACATTAGCGGACAAACATTTTGAGGACTGAAGAGTACTCAAGAGTACTGAGGAGGATGGCTGAGAAGGATGGCTGAGGAGGATGGCTGAGGAGGATGACTGAGGAGGATGACTGAGGAGGATGACTGAGAGGGAGGAGAAGGATCAGGAAGACCCAGGAGGAGGAGGAGGAGGAGGACCCAGAAGGAGGACCTAGGAGGAGGAGGAGAACTGAGGAGGATGACTGAGGAGGAGGAGGACTCAGGAGGAGGACTGAGAAGGAGGAGGACTGAGGAGGATGGCTGAGGAGGATGGCTGAGGAGGATGACTGAGAGGGAGGAGGAAGAGGAGGAAGAGGACTGAGGAGGAGGAGGAGAAGGACTGAGGAGGAGGAGGACCCAGGAGGAGGAGGACTGGGGAGGAGTACCCAGGAAAAGGCCCCAGGAGGAGGAGGAGGACTGGGGAGGAGGAGAACTGTTGAGGACTGATGAGGAGGACTGAGGACGAGGAGGAAGAGTAGGAGGAGGACTGAGGAGGGGAGGAGGAAGAAGACTGGGGAGGATCAGGAAGACCCAGGAGGACCCAGGAGGAGGAGGAGGAGGAGGACCCAGGAGGAGGAGGAGGACTGAGGAGGACTGAGGAGGAGGACTGACGATGACTGAGAAGGAGGAGGACTGAGGAGTACTGAGGAGGATGGCTGAGGAGGATGGCTGGGGAGGATGGCTGAGGAGGATGACTGAGGAGGATGACTGAGAGGGAGGAGGAGGAGGACTCAGGAGGAGGACTCAGAAGGAAGAGGAGGAGGACTCAGGAGGAGGACTTAGGAGAAATGAGAAGGAGGACTGAGGAGAACTGAGGAGGAGGAGGAGGAGGAGGACTGAATAGGAGGAGGAGAAGGAGGGGGACTGGGAGAGGACTGGGGAGGAGGAGGACTGATGAGAAGGATGAGGAGGAGGACCCAGGAGGAGGAGGACTGAGGACCGAGGAGGAAGAGGAGGAGGATGAAGATGAGGAGGAGGACCCAGGAGGAGGAGGACTGAGGAGGAGGACTGAGGAGGACTGAGGAGGACTGAGGAGGATGGCTGAAGAGGATGACTGAGAGGGAAGAGGAGGAGGAGGAGGAGGAGGACTGAGGAGGACTGAGAAGGAGGAGGAGGAGGAGGAGGAGGACTGAATAGGAGGAGGAGGAGGGGGACTGGGGGAGGACTGAGGAGGAGGATGGAGGACTGAGGAGAAGGATGAGGAGGAGGACTGAGGAGGACTGAGGACTGAGGAGGAAGAGGAGGAGGATGAAGAGGAGGAGGAGGACCCAGGAGGACCCAGGAGGAGGACTCAGGAGGAGGAGGAGGACTGGCGAGGAGGAGGACTGTTGAGGACTGATGAGGAGGACTGAGGACGAGGAGGAGGAGTAGGAGGAGGACTGAGGAGGGGAGGAGGAAGAGGACTGAGGAAGATCAGGAAGACCCAGGGGGAAGAGGAGGAAGAGTAGGAGGAGGAAGCATCTAATTCTAAATGTTATTTCCATTTTTGTCCGTTTTTGTCCATTTTTGTCCTTTTTTGTCCGCTCTATTTTTTGTCCGTTTTGAAAATATAGGGTACCGAACGGACAAAAAACATGATCCCCCCTATAACAGCAAAAATTGAACATTTTATTTAGCAATTTAGGTGTCCATTAATGTCCGCCTATGTCCGCCTATGTCCGTCTATGTCCGCCTATGTCCGCCTATGTCCGCCTATGTCCGTCTATGTCCGCCTATGTCCGCCTATGTCCTGTCCTTTTTGGATTCTATGAGACAAGCGGACATAGACGGACGTGACACCCCCCCCACTATAAATACATACTAAGTATTAAATCATTGAAAAATGAATTGGTGAATTCACAAGACAAGAAAGTAATAAATATAAAGTAAATAAGTAACCTCCTGCTAAATAAGTAACTAAAGAAGTAACTAAAGGAGTAACTAAAGAAGTAATTAAAGGAGTAACTAAAGAAGTAACTAAAGAAGTAATTAAAGAAGTAACTAAAGGAGTAACTAAAGAAGTAATTAAAGAAGTAACTAAAGAAGTAACTAAAGAAGTAACTAAAGAAGTAACTAAAGGAGTAACTAAAGAAGTAACTAAAGAAGTAACTAAAGAAGTAACTAAAGAAGTAACTAAAGAAGTAACTAAAGAAGTAACTAAAGAAGTAACCTATTATATACTATACCTCCTGCGCTGCATCTGCGTGTTGGAGACACCAGAACATACAGCTGCCCACTGTTTCCCTTTCTACTGTCATACTCCTTAACATGTCCTCTAACTTATCACGCTGTCTGTTCATTAGGTCGTTAGGTAATTAGCCAGTTAATTAAGTTAATTAAACTGGTTCAAATAAGTTAATTAGCCATGAAATATTCGACTAGTAGCATGTTGTTCATAAAACTTAAGGAAAGTTGTTAATAAAATTAGATGAAGCAAATTGGGATGAGATTTAAATGGAGGAGGGGGTTGACAGCGCCAAACTGATGCGGGCCCGGGGTGGGGGTGCATCCCACCAAAGCGGTGAGGTGGGGGGGGGGGGGGGGGGGGTGCAACCCTCCGAACAACTCACGAGTTTGAGAGTTGACCTCGTCTCTGAACCTCCCCAGTCTCCACTGCCTTCTTTATAATCTTCATGTCAGCTTTAGAGTGGCGCGGGGGAGGCTTCCACATTGAGCCGTTCTTAAACATTCTAAATTCTTCCGATCTCCAAGTGGAAAATGTCTCACCCTTCAATGGCATTATGTGTTATCCCCTACTACTTTAGTAGCAGTACTACGGTATAGTACTGTACCTACTCATTTGTACGGCGTGTAGTATATACAGTGTATATACTACACAATATTATACACCACCAATAAATTATAGTACTGTTTGCAACTGATGCAAGCAAAGTGGAAACATATAACGTGTTTTCCAGCTAAAATCAGGACAATAGCTTGGTCTACTTATTATGTACTATCAGTACTATTCTGACTGTTTAAGAACTGTTCTATGGAGGTGTTGTCTACCCGTTATCATGGTAACAGTGTGTTTACCATGGTAACAGTGTGGTTACCATGGTAACAGTGTGGTTACCATGGTAACAGCGTGGTTACCATGGTATCCGGGCAGGTGTTACTAAGTGTGGGGTAACAGTTACCTGAAGCAGAGAGTATAGTCTCCATCTGTAGTAACAATGCTCTGGACACTTGTTATCGAATAAGAACTGGAACTGAAATAGAGGCTTTTGTTATGTATGCTTATGTTAGTAGGTTAGCAATTTTAGTAAACCGAGTAAAATACACATAGTGTAAAATATAAAGTATTGTATAGTATGAACTATGAAGTATAGTATAGTATGTATAAACAAATTATAATTTCTGTATATTGTATAATGTATAAATATCATAAAGTTGCACCAACCTTTGCGTTGTTAAGCTCTTTGTTCATTATCATAGCTTCAAACATAGGGCCCTCATTAACCACAAACTGAGCTATTCTGTTTATTCTGTTTAACATTGGTTTGTCGTGAGGAACTACTACGTACACAATGCACTCCCGTAGCAACTGTGATAATGTAATATTATATAAGTTATACAGTAGTATAGCTGTGATAAACTGCAATATAGACTAATCTACAGACCACAATGCTATACGAATACTTACTGCCATGCTGTGTAATGTGTATATTTACTTTTTAATAATATAGTAAGTAAGTTATTAACTATATAAGTTATTATTTATAAGCGTAACAAAGTAAACGATGTTATCGTCAAACTAAAAGTTTCATGGATGTGTGAACAGCAATCTTCAGTGACATGATTACAATTAAAATGGCAAACATTATTTACTTATTATTTAAGTGAGTTATTAATTTAACCTCGTTAGCGTCGTGTTGATTAGGAGGCAGAATGAGAGGGGATCTGACGTTAGTTTTTCTGGGGAGAGCATTGAAAGGTAGCCCAGTAGCCGTTACACTTGCAGCGCTCATCTCACCTGAAATACATGGAGGTGGTACTACTACTAGTGTGCCTATTTCTACACTTTACTATAATACATGATTAAATACTAATAATTACTAAGATCTGCATTCTGCTGGTGTAGTAGTTGAATTGTACTACTAAGGCCGTGTACAATGTAGTGTAGATATAACTGGTAAGTATATAGAAGTGGTTCTGTATTATATACTATACTATACTATATAAAAATAAAACCTGCTAAGTGAGGAGGAATGTAGACAGGATGAGGGGGAATTGGAACGCTGGAGCCCCACCCCACTCTAATAGCATAACCTTCCAACTCGTGCGCATTCAGGGCTTGTTGTGCCTGAGAGATGTTAACATGTTAACATGTTAACATGTCAACAACGTGTCTTATTCAACTGCTATCTTAATAAAACATGATGAATATCAATCAATCAATTGGCAAAGAACGTGAACTGTCGAAAGCAGTCAATTTCAATCAAGGACATAAAGACACAAACCTTTTCAGCGTTAGCTCGCGACATGTACGCCACAAACCCACAGTTCCGGTCTCTCTTTCTCTCCTCATCGTTCCTAGGCCACATTATCTTTATACTGGCGAGTGGACCAAACTCTCCGAATATCTTGCAGAGTTGCTCCTCATCTATCTTCATAGAGAGATTGCCCACGTACAAGTTAGTAGAGTGGGGATCATCCACCGCACTGTCGTAGTAGCTTATAGAGCTGAGTTTGCTGCTCAATCCAGCAGACAGAGCTGATCCTAGCTGGCTGTTTTCTAGCTGTTCTCTGACTGTAGGAGCTGGTTCAAACCCTGACCCTATCATCTCTGGGGCTGACATTGGGATTATGCCCAGTTTCTTTAACCGGTGTCTCTCTTCCCTCTCAGCTTGCTGCTGCTTCAGCTCCTCTTTAAATAACTCCAGATTACTTTTCTTCTTCTCCTGCTCCTTCTGCTTCTTCTTAGGTTTATCCTGAATTTTATTCTATTAGCTTTATTGTTCTGCAATTATTAAATTAAACGAATACATTGTGTTATTGATGTATGTTATAATTAAAAATTTCTAACTAGCTGATAGAGCTATATTAGAAGTCCCGACAATTTGAATGTGCCCAAAAAACAGAAATTCTTAGAGGTTTGTTAAAAACCGGTTTTCTAGTCTCAGGGTCGGGGGATGATGAAGCAGCCAGCAACTTAGCGTTCTGGAGTTCCTCTAATCTCTTCATACCAGCAGGGTTGTAGATCCTCCCTTTATCGGATGCTTCTGAAGTGTCATTTCAATTAAGATTAGTAACTGATAAGCTAAATGTTTTTGCCTTCAACTAGAATTAAAGAATATTTAATAAATATAGTGACTTTGTGACTAAATTAGTAACCATTATATTACCGTCTAAAAATTTTTTTTGTCAATAATTAATTTTATGAAGGAGTAAGTCGTCAAAGGATGCGCATTTGTATATTCATTTATTGCTTGTTTAATTTGTTTTTGTGTTTAATTTACGATTATTTGTATTTGAGATTCTGCGATTAAATTTATTTTGTTGATTGTAATATTGTGATATTGCATAATTTATTGTAAATGTACCTTACCAGCCCTACTAAACAACCTTATTTACAACTACAAGATGAGCCCTGCTCTTCTTAAGTTCCACCTCAATGCAACCCATGACGTTGCAAATACTCCAGCAAACATGAGCCTGTGGAACTATGCTGACACAGGACACTGTCCACTTTGCGGATGGAGACACTGCAACATTAAGCACATTTTGGTAGCTTGCAACTTCTCGCTGAACAACAAACGATACAATTGGAGGCATGACAACGTGCTGCGGGTCATTGCGAAATCCCTACTGGATCAAATCGAGAAGTTCAACAACAAAGATTTTAAACTTGAAGTTCAGGACTGGACAGGCTTCAAGTCATCTAGCAGCTGTTACCAAAAACCGAAGACGAAGATGAAAAGAGAGAGTCCTTTTGAGAAAGACCAAGATTGGCAGATTATCTGGGACGAAGATGACCTCCCAGCACAGTTCCCCCAGCACATCTACGGAACTGCAGAACGTCCCGATATTGTAGTCTGGTCTGATAAAGGAAAGGTGGTCATATTAGTAGAGTTGACAGTTGGTGACGAGAGTAACTTTAGTGACCAAGTAGAACGTAAACAAGCACGTTACAACAGAGAGCTTATTCCTGGGCTGCATGGCAGTGGGTGGAAAGCTCAGCTTTTTACGGTAGAGGTTGGGTGTAGAGGCTTCTGGCATCATACCTTACCAGCCCTACTAAACTACTTTGGTGTTACAAAGAGAGTAAAGAAAGCAGTGTTCCAAGAGGCGGCTTTGGTTGCTCTCAGATGTTCCTATGCAATCTGGTTAGCAAGAGAAAACAAGAAGTGGAGTCCCTGCTACAACATCGCACAAAGACCCACTGTTCTACCATCAACTGAGTGAGCTGAGTGTTGGGCCCTTAAAACATTGTTTAAAGCCACACCTGGAATCTCAAGTACCAGGATCAGTGATGGAAGCTAAGCAGATACATAAGTGGAGTTGCTATCGAAAGATATAGAACTCAGGTATCCAACATCGTACCTTGATTATATTGTAGTATTTTCTATGTTTCAGAAAATTATGTAATGTGACGCGATGGAAGTTCTTTAAGCGGGCAATTCCAGTCCAAACCCTGGATACATGACATAAAAGATTCGTTTTCACTTGTTTGCATGAAAAGCATTAATAGAAATAAACAGTTGAGCCAATATGATCTCAATCTAAAGCACTCGTACTGACTTGATTCTGAGTTGATGACATCTCCTTTAACGAATGTTTTGACTTTAGGGGCATCATGTTCAAATTCCCTCACAAATTCTTCGTAAACCTTGGCTTGCTTTTGTTCTTCAACCTGAAAAGTCGTAATTTTTGTTAACTGAAGATTTAACCCAAAGTTTCAAGAACTCAACTAAAAGTGAAAGATCTGTTGAAATGTTGTTACATTTACTGTATAATAATAAATGGTAGAAAATTTGTAATAACCCGTTTTCGTTCTTCAAGTTCCTCTTTTTTCTTTGAAATAGAACTTTTCTGTCTTACACTGTTCATATTCCCCACTGAAAATGCCTTTAATTTCTCGGCAGATATAGTCTGAAAGATTTTGGACGTTAACATTCGCTTTAACAGCTGGAATCGTTCTTTAATGCAAATTACCCATGTCATTAATTTCTGCCAGTTTAGTTGAAAGGAAATGTACACATAAATAATAAATATGAACAAGTATCTTCTTTATTTTGTACTAATTTTCAGTTATAGCACACAATTAACAGGATATGATAGCAACTAAGGCAGTTAATAAACTCTTAATGTAAATAAAAAATAAAAACCTTCATTGATCCAGGGGTGATATTTTCAGGGTTGAGCCCCCATGGCAGCTGTCTTTGTTTTTCCGTTGTCATGATTAAATCATGAGTAGAAATACACCGTCATTAACTAAAAGATACAAAGCAATATTAAGTGGTGTAAATAATTTGCTTCACAATAAGTACATGAATAAAATTAGAATTACTATATGGATAAGCTTGTTACTGTGTAAACTCACACAAATTGAATAAAAAAACGTTGTTGATATTTTTCAGTTTTGGGGAATAATCATTAGTTTTAAATGCAAAGCATGCCTAAATCCATAATCAACATAATGTAGTCAGGTCACAAATCATACCAGAACACAATTCATGTTTGACCTGCTACACAGCAGACTCGTTGCGCTGAAGGGAATCAGAGGAAAATCAATACTCAATAGCCGAGCATAATAATAATAATAATTCTATACAGTAATTTTGTTTTCCTTAAATACCGTGCTGTAAGTTTGCCACCCCTGCAGATTTCGTCGATTTCAGGTGCCGACAGGACCTTAAAAATTAAAAGCAAACTTAAATTTTTTCCCCTAAAATCGAACGCTTTCTGCGCAAAAAATTTACCTCAACAGAAAAAATTAAACATGGCTTCAAATCCAAATTTGAACCAGAGATTTTTCACTTCCTCTCGATAAACTCAATTTTCAACCCAAAATAAAGTCTCAAAGGGGAAAATTACTCAGGTCAGGATTGTAGGCAATGATTATTGGAAATAGCGTTTCAAATAGACCTCTATAACCAATCATCGTATCTCTTATATGTTTCTAACCCAACTCCACTCAGTGCAGCTCTATAACCAAATTGCTTCCATGGCTTTTATGCCTTTACAAAATTCAAAATTCAAAGAAAAGCTAAGTGAATATATTGAATGGTGAAAATGATGCTTTCAGCAAAGAGCAGCTTATAATTCTACATCCCAAAATGGTCACAACCCCTTTAATTAATCTTGTTTCTCTAATTCTGTCGAATTTTACATCTCTAACAGTGTAACCGTAGAGGATCCATGAAAACCAATTCAGTATCAACCACTCACGATAAAGCATGGCGAAGATAAAAAGTATGTTACTTAGAGTCGACTTTAAAAGTATCAAGCATGTGAAAAAACGATGGGAGTAACAATGGATGAGGAATCCACATCAATGATGATACATGAAAACACAGTTAATAATCAAATTACAAATTGAAACAAGAAAAAAATCAAGACAAAACTCGAAAATGCAACGATATCACTAAGAAACTTTTTAGTAAAACAAATTTAAATTTTGGTATTTATTAATAACAATCAAAACATATAATGACAGACTCCTGAAGAATAAATTCAGAAAGCTTCTGAAAGACCGACCTAGTATTCTGTACAAATACAGTATACTTGATGTCAGCGACATCCTTGACATCACATTTAACGTGAACAGGTGATCACTGACGAGTGATTGCTAGGGGGTCTTGGCACATTAAACCGGTACAGGTATTAAACCCCCGAAACCGGTGTGCCAAGTCATCTGCTGATGATGTTCACATAACATTATTTCCTCTCTCCTTTATTCCTTCCGTCTTTTCTTAAACTTACAGTTCAGTTACTTTATTTCACCAGGTCTACCTAAGGATCAATTATTCTTTGGTGGGGTTTCACTTCTGGTATTGGCTTCATTCCCGTTCCTTTTCCTTATTCTTTATACTTATTTTTTTATATAGTTTAATGAGATATCATATCATAAAAATAAAGCCGCACGTTGGTTGACTGCCTCTGGCCTCAGTATGGTGAATAATTTAAGCTTGAAGGTGCCCTGCGCATTTACAGAACATTATGCGGCGATCACATGATCACGAGGACCTGTGAGCGCCAAATTTAATTTAAACTTTCTAGAAATCATACATCACTACGAGTTACTCATGCTTTTTTAATTTTTATAGGAGTGTAGATTGTCAGGTATTTCATTCATTCATACTTAGTCGGTTTAAAGCTGTTATATTTATGTTTAGAACTCACTATTGTTTGAACTATGAAAGCAGAACGTAGATAATGGACAATATACCGACGACAATACCAAGGACCCGAGTGCCGCATTGACTTTTCCGGATCCGTTAATAATCAAATTTTTTATGGAAAATAATGGAGTGGAGTAAAGATTTATAATAAATAAATATATATAGTTTATGATTGTATTGAATAAATTTAAATAAGATCGTTCCATATAATGTATTACAAATTTTAAGCTTACAACTGGCACTTAAGTACCAAAAATAAAGTTTAAACTTTAATATTTGATTTGTGATTGTTTGATTTTTATCCAAGAAAAATTTTCAAAATTTATTTCATTTTTTAAATGAAAATGTTAATTTGTATTGTGTTTAAACTATTTGTATTCACATTTTAATTGTTGATAAGCGCAAGCCAACAAAATTGAATCATTTACTAATTGAAAAACTAATTTTTACTGGGCCGCGCGTTCAGCCTGTCATTCCGCCTAATCTCTATTCTGTTCTATTATGTTCATATGTTTATGAAAATGATAGCCTGAGGTCCCCAGGTAACGTAATTTGTAATATATATAAGCCTAATTTTTTGCCAAAAATTAGTTTTTTGTAATTTATTTAGAAAGACAACATTTTAGAAAAATAATTATTTTACTTCATTTAAAGTTCTGATGGCTGGCACACGCCATGCGCCAGCCATTCAGCGACAAAAAATGTATTTTGTAATTTACCGTGATTTGATTTTGTTGAAATACGTTGCATGCTTGATTCACGATGTCAATCCTTCGCAGCTCGGTGAGGCACAGTGGTGCATTTCGCCGATCTACCGAAGTGGTTGCGAGAAGCATTATTTGATGCGCGCGCGACCCAGTAGTGCATCGCGCTACAAGTTGCATGCCACTAATTTTTGCTTTACTGGGCCGCGCTCAGCCTGTCATTCCGCCGAATCTCTATTCGGCGTGTTTATAAACATAATAGCCTGAGGTCCCCAGGTAGGGGAAAGAGGGACACTGGCAGCGGTCCACTCTACCCATGATTAAATTATGGGTTCTGGTCAAATATTGATTACGTAATATATGAACGACCCTTACCTGGGGACCTCAGGCTATTATGTTCATAAACAACCGAATAGAGATTAGGCGGAATGACAGGCTGCGCGCGGCCCAGTAAGAACGACCCCTAAGTCCCCAAATAGTAAAGGGTTCCCCCTTGTGTGAAATAAAAATTTAAAAATTTGGTCGGTCCTTCAAATATCATAATTTTGCGGTACCAAAATTTAAGCGAGACATTATATTATCTATTTTGTTCGTCCTTTTTACGCACTTGCGTCTTGCAATGCACAGGATCGAGGCCCAGATACAGCTCGACCTTATCGTGCTGCACAGTGAATTTGTTGTTTGTATTATTTTTGATTCACGACGTCAATCTTTAACTGTTAACTTTGCAGCTTGGTGAGGCCCAGTGGTGCATCTCGTCGATCTACCGAGAAGAATTATTAGATGCGCGGCGCGCGCGGCCCAGTATTATAGTGCATCGCGCTACAAGTATCATTGTAGCGCGATGCACTACTGGGTCGCGCGCGTATCCAATAATGCTTCTCGCAACCACTTATGCAGATCGGCGAGATGCAAAGGATTGACATCGTGAATCAACAAGTATCATTGATTATTCACACTTTGAGGCAACTTTTAGTACCAAATTTATAAAAATTGGAGACAACAAATTCTGTGCCAACTCATGGCGACTTGTAGCGCGATGCACTACTGGGTCGCGCCGCGCATCAAATAATTCTTCTCGCAACCACACTTCTCTTCGGTAGATCGGCGAGATGCACCACTGTGCCTCACCAAGCTGCGAAGGATTGACATCGTGAATCAAATGGCGACTAACTCTAAAGTAATGATTTAGCAAGCTCGTATCATTTACTACAATTACATCAAGCGAGCGTGCTAAATCACTCTACAGTCGATTTTTGAGATTGATCTAAAAGGGCCCCGACAGTTGAAACTAACTTCAATCGATGTATTTTCGGACGCTGATTCCGAATCAACCCCCATGACATAGGGTTAAAATGCTCCCCTGACGAGATATTGGCAAAAAACTGTCTCGATCACGTGATATGACCGTATAAGGAAGTTAGTCTAATTTCTCGTTAGGGTTAGGGTTTCAGCATATGCTTTTGTTGAGGATTGGGATCAGATTAGAGGGTTAGGGTTTCGAATAGTCATTCAAGACCAGCTAGAGAACGGGTTGAAAAAGTCACCTGCCAGTCGAGTGTAGAGTGATTAATCATCATCCTAAATCAAGTGTTATTCTAATTCAGCTTAAACTAAACATTGACAATTCAAAACTACAACAACAAACAACAGTACCAACTTTGTTTTGTTTTGCGGTCTCTATGCGATTTGATTGGCAATTCAGCGCAGTGATCACTGATCTCAGATCATCTATATTTATTAATTTAAATACAATAAGGTGTTGAATGTTGTCTGTTGATGTCTGTTCTGTTGCGATCCTCATTTGTTCAGTACTGTTGGTAGTTATTGTGTGTGTGTCTCTCTCTCTTTCTGGCTTTGTATATTTTAGATTTGTAAAAATTACTTTTACAGCGCGTACAATTGACAACGACTTTTCCACTTTACTTGTTAATACTAAAGAATGAAAACGTGGCTATTTTTATTAACAATTAAGAGCAATTGACTTAATAACTTTATACGAAATATCGGAGGTCTTTGAGTGCACTGATAAATCTAAAAAATGACATAATTTCAAGGAAGACAAGTCATGTCAGGACCAAGTGTGACGGTAGACGCAGACATGATCAAAGAAGTGAAATCAATCTTCAAAGACATAGGTGTGGAACTGAACAAGGATTACCATGGCATAGAGCCGGATGACGGCAAATACTTCGGTCCCTACTACATCATCTACCGGTCCAACTATTGGGGGAGCGGTAACAACGGGGCTGGGGGTCTGGTAGTGGACTTCAAGGTGAACAAACTCAAAGAAGCTACAAGACAGTACGGTCAGAAGAAGGATACACCTACCCATGCCTACGGGATTTGCGACAGCACTGGTCACATCATCCATTACAACGCTCGATTGACCAGCTCTTTCGAAGGAACGCAGGGAATCAAGTACTGCAAAGCAGCCATCCGAAAATACAGCGGATAAGGAATCGATCATAGTGATTTGACAGACATTGTAGTTTTAAAAGCTAAGTGCGGACAACATATTACTCAAAACTAATAGTCGCCAACATGTAGCCAACATCGGCTAAATGTTGGGAACAAAAACAAGTTTTTCTTTCGATATACATTTTGTCAGCTATTAGGCCAACAATACCATTTAGATTGTCCATATTTGTGTAGATTTTTCAAATGTACACATGAGTTTCATTATAAGATAATGATTAAGAATTAGTGGTTGGGATGAAAGCAACTTCTGTATCCTGCTTTTTTTATTAAATAAACAGTTTGTTGATGAACAAGTATCATTATAGTTATTTACAAATTACATCATAAAAGTTTGCAAGAAACGTTTCCATGCTCAACATGTCCAATGTCCATACGGTACACAAAAAACGACAATTGTCACGTGGTGTGACGTCATGACACGTGGCGTGACGTCATGACACGTGGTGTGATTGTCGTAGGTTCTAAACTAGATTTTGTGACACTAGGAGTGTTTCTGTTAAAGTCGTTACTTAAATATAAACACGATATATAAAAAGTCGCCGCCAAATTGTTCTCTTCTCGTCATGACACGTGGTGTGACGTCATGACAAATTGTTTTCCCACTGCTCGTCATGTCACTATCAAGTTTAAAACGGGAAATAAACTCAAATTCTCCTCAACAAGATGCAACTAAACGTATTTACAGTTCAAAGTACAGCTTATCATTTTCAAAAATAACCCGTAAACTTTAACCACAAATTACTATAACCTAAATATTATCTCTCCTCTCTAAAGAAATATTATCTGACAGTAAACCCTCTACAACCGAGATGTTGCGCAGTTGTCACGGTAACACCCCATGTAGTCGATGCGCGGCGTAAGTGTGCTTTACACAATTGCACGTGCAACGAAAGCGCGCCTCAACAATGAAAGTGCAACCTCGGAATTTCAAATCTATAATAGTTTTAATCTTTTCTTTCTCAATAAAAGCTCTTCACTTTCACACATCTCAAATATATAATCGTACCAACTAATTAATACCAATTTACAATAATTGATAGTAATCAATTAATATAACATTCACAGTATTGTCGACCTGTTAACACGAAATCCTAGACTATAATCTCTGGCCATCTTTCAGCTAATTGGGCAATTAACTGATTAGCAATTAGCTAATTAGCAATTAGCTGATTGGTCCATCAAAGTTGAAACATTTATTCTCCAGGCAAACTGAGAGATCGCTGGCGAAAGAAAACTGTTCTTTTTGTACGACAAAGTTAGAGATGTAGATTATTGTAGCCACTTCAAGCTAGATACATGTATACTTTCCTGAAATTTAACAGTTAGATAAGGCGGTGCTAGAAGAAATAAATTATTTTCATGTGAGTGAATGACGAGCCTGCTATATTTGTCTATTGAGAGGTTGTAACCATGGTAACCAGAGGTGTAAGATTTGCATTGAACTAATCACAAAACCAAACCTGTCGTTGGGCGATCTGACGAGATATTCTCGCTCGATGAGGCTCTCTATTCGCTTCTTGATAGCAGATGGGGAGGGCATGAAGCGGGACTTCAGTAAACCTGTAACCTGAGGATATATCAGCGTTAGAAGATCACATGAGTGACGTCACACACCCTCTCACGTGACGCCACACACCCTCTCACGTGAAGTCACACACCCTCTCACGTGACGTCACACAGTTCCTATATACTAAGTACTAACCTTAGCTGCCAGAACATTACCCAAACCTCAAAACCTCAGCTATCTTACCTCAGCTATGAGCACGTTGTGTTCAGCTATCTTACCTCAGCTATGAGCACGCTGTGTTCAGCTATCTTACCTCAGCTATGAGCACGCTGTGTTCAGCTATCTTACCTCAGCTATGAGCACGTTGTGTTCAGCTATCTTACCTCAGCTATGAGCACGTTGTGTTCAGCTATCTTACCTCAGCTATGAGCACGCTGTGTTCAGCTATCTTACCTCAGCTATGAGCACGCTGTGTTCAGCTATCTTACCTCAGCTATGAGCACGCTGTGTTCAGCTATCTTACCTCAGCTATGAGCACGTTGTGTTCAGCTATCTTACCTCAGCTATGAGCACGCTGTGTTCAGCTATCTTACCTCAGCTATGAGCACGTCGTGTTCAGCTATCTTACCTCAGCTATGAGCACGCTGTGTTCAGCTATCTTACCTCAGCTATGAGCACGTTGTGTTCAGCTATCTTACCTCAGCTATGAGC
This sequence comes from Bolinopsis microptera, assembly GCF_026151205.1. Lineage (NCBI taxonomy): Eukaryota > Metazoa > Ctenophora > Tentaculata > Lobata > Bolinopsidae > Bolinopsis > Bolinopsis microptera. The sequence continues at coordinate 15,561,125 of NC_087084.1, read as the reverse complement.
ACGCTGTGTTCAGCTATCTTACCTCAGCTATGAGCACGTCGTGTTCAGCTATCTTACCTCAGCTATGAGCACGTTGTGTTCAGCTATCTTACCTCAGCTATGAGCACGCTGTGTTCAGCTATCTTACCTCAGCTATGAGCACGTTGTGTTCAGCTATCTTACTTCAGCTATGAGCACGCTGTGTTCAGCTATCTTACCTCAGCTATGAGCACGTTGTGTTCAGCTATCTTACCTCAGCTATGAGCACGTTGTGTTCAGCTATCTTATCTCAGCTATGAGCACGCTGTGTTCAGCTATCTTACCTCAGCTATGAGCACGTTGTGTTCAGCTATCTTACCTCAGCTATGAGCACGTTGTGTTCAGCTATCTTACCTCAGCTATGAGCACGTTGTGTTCAGCTATCTTACCTCAGCTATGAGCACGTTGTGTTCAGCTATCTTACCTCAGCTATGAGCACGTTGTGTTCAGCTATCTTACTTCAGCTATGAGCACGCTGTGTTCAGCTATCTTACCTCAGCTATGAGCACGTTGTGTTCAGCTATCTTACCTCAGCTATGAGCACGTTGTGTTCAGCTATCTTATCTCAGCTATGAGCACGCTGTGTTCAGCTATCTTACCTCAGCTATGAGCACGTTGTGTTCAGCTATCTTACCTCAGCTATCAGCACGCTGTGTTCAGCTATCTTACCTCAGCTATGAGCACGTTGTGTTCAGCTATCTTACCTCAGCTATGAGCACGTCGTGTTCAGCTATCTTACCTCAGCTATGAGCACGTCGTGTTCAGCTATCTTACCTCAGCTATGAGCACGTTGTGTTCAGCTATCTTACCTCAGCTATGAGCACGCTGTGTTCAGCTATCTTACCTCAGCTATGAGCACGTCGTGTTCAGCTATCTTACCTCAGCTATTAGCACGTTGTGTTCAGCTATCTTACCTCAGCTATGAGCACGTTGTGTTCAGCTATCTTACCTCAGCTATGAGCACGCTGTGTTCAGCTATCTTACCTCAGCTATGAGCACGTCGTGTTCAGCTATCTTACCTCAGCTATGAGCACGTCGTGTTCAGCTATCTTACCTCAGCTATGAGCACGTTGTGCTCAGCTATCTTACTTCAGCTATGAGCACGTTGTGTTCAGCTATCTTACCTCAGCTATGAGCACGTCGTGTTCAGCTATCTTACCTCAGCTATGAGCACGTTGTGTTCAGCTATCTTACCTCAGCTATGAGCACGTTGTGCTCAGCTATCTTACTTCAGCTATGAGCACGTTGTGTTCAGCTATCTTACCTCAGCTATGAGCACGTCGTGTTCAGCTATCTTACCTCAGCTATGAGCACGTTGTGCTCCTGTTCCTTCCTCGCCTTCATTATCCTCACTATCGCGGCCTCTATCTCGTGTTTTCTGTCATCATCCACCCGCTGCCTCGTCTCCTGGCGCTCAGGGTCTGTCTCCGATTTAGACGCTATCGCTGAAACGTTTAGCCGTCATTTACAGTTTCATGAGTTTATTATCACTAGATTATTCTATTATATATATATATTATATATATATAATTGAGTGCAAATATCACTGACTGAGTGCTCGGATCACATATCCGATGGATTTTAAAATGGTCATAACTCAGCCATATTTTAACCAATGAACTTGAAACTTTTGGAAAAGTTTTCAATTATCAAGCCAAATGTGTGCAAAAAATTTTGAGTTCTTAGCTTAAAGCTTTCTCATTTTATGAAGACAATAGTGAAAAAGAGGGAGTGTCACGCCACGCCCACTGTAATTGGGCGTGGCTTACGAAACTTTCAGGAAATCTAAGTTTGACCCATATCTATAATCTCTGAAATTTTGGTGCAATTTGGAGACGAATTACGTGAGTTATTAAGAGGTTGCGTGTGGGTAGTCACTTATGGGCCACCCTGTATTATATTAGTCGAGCTGAAGTTTCTGTTACCGTTCTGGAATTCGTAATAAGGAGATTTACATCACGGTAATTGTACAAATAAGGATGTGAGATTTGACAAATACAGTAAGAAAAGGAAAATACCAGTTTGAATCTTGACGCGAATGAGTTTCGAGGAGAACTGATCGTTTATAGTAAACTCGTCTGTAGAAGCAATCTCCTTCGTTTTAGGGTTCTTCTGTAAAACTCGCTGCTGTATTCTTCCTACTGCAAGAGAGAGGAGGGCTCGCTTCAACTCCTGAAATGAGGACAGTTCAACGTGTGACGTCACACTTTAACACGTGACGTCACACTTTGACACGTGACTTGAAACTTTGACACGAATTATACTTATAGACGATCGAATTATACTTATAGAAATCATAACTTCAGAATTATGATATCAATATAAAAATGTTAAGTTATCTACAATAATCTACAATATAATCTACAATAATCTACATTAATCTACAATAATCTACAATAAACTACAATAATCTAACCTTTTCTGGGATGTTTGACTCTGTTTCTATGTCCTTGTACGTATAGGACTGTTGTCTGTTGAACAACATTAGAATACACATCTGATATGTTGACACCTGAGATAATTACATAATTACATAATTATATAATTACATAATTAGATTCAGATATCGAACGGAATGTTGCAAATATCATAGAACAGATCGTTTTTGGTTATTTTACATGAGATCGAGAGGAAATATTGGACAACATGGTAACGTGGTTACTCTGGCTTCAGCTTTAGATGCTATTAGAGGGGGGGGGTGCACTACTATCATATTATACATAGAATTAGCGGGGCTACGAGCAAACTAAAGCTAGCAAACTTGCTAGGTTGCTAGGAAACTAGGTTGCTAGGTAACTGACCTGTAAAATGTGACGTTTAGGAGACACTACATCGTCCTTCTTCTGATAGAATATGGCATTAATATCAGCCTGTCCCAAGTGAGGCTGCAAGTTTAACTGTCTGCCGCTGTGGTCCTTTAGGTAGAAGGTCTTGAAACGCTCAAACGCTATTTCAGCTTCTTTGGGAAGTTTTGATGTGACCTTGCAGGGGGAGATAGGCCAGTAACCTGGGAAATAAAATGATGGTTTAATAGTCACCACGTGTTATGACGTCACACCACGTGTTATGACGTCACACCACGTGTTATGACGTCACACCACGGGGAGATAGGCCAGTAACCTGGGAAATAAAATAATGGTTTAAAATCGGAGATTATTATTCAGCTTTTTGATATTTTATCCAGAACTGGTTAACATTATTACTTTGTGAGACAACACAATTAAAGAAATTCGGGAATTTCTTGGCAAATCTAAAACATTACGTGATGATCAAATTTTCTAAATTAAACGACGAATTAATTAATAAGTCAATTAGCAGTCTCACCAGTAGTGAGAACCCTGACATTAAGATCAATAGAGAGGGGAGGCATGTCTTTAGTGACTTCCCTGAACTTCTCATTGACAGAGTTAGAGATACTCATGTCCTTAAACATTCCCTCCAGTTTACATGTGAACTGGCAACCACACTCGGTCTGGAGGTTTAATTAATTAATTAATTAATTAATTAATTAATTAATTAATTAATAGCTTACACAGGAGTAATCCTTCACAGGAGTAATCCTTCAACTTGATAATTGAGCAATGTATTACAATTAGTTAATTACATGTTGTATTGAGCGCGCGGGTGATTTAAGGAGTGAAATTGTTCACATTTTAAGTTACCGCATTCAAGTAACATTTTGTGAAGGGCAAGTGACAGTTCTTTGTATAATGGTATAACATAATTACCTTGAGTTTTGATATCATATTCTTTTCAGCATCGTCAGAAACGGAGCGGTGATTGAGCAGACGTTTTGCTAAGTGTTGTTTGTAATACCTGAGATTCAGGGCCTTGTTATCAACTTAAATGTCTTTTTAGTTATGTTAATTTATCTTTAATGTCTTTTTAGTTATGTTAATTTATCTTTAATGTCTTTTTAGTTAAATGTTAATTTATCTTTAATGTCTTTTTAGTTATGTTAATTAATGTAATTTAATCAATTAGAGCGTAAAATAACTTTATCTTCACGATCAGGTTACTGAACCCCAGTTGACTGAACTAAGTGATAAATTAGTTTATTAATGGATTATTTAGTAGTATTTTACCCACCTCTCGAACACGTCCTTGTCAACGAGGAATTTAAACAAAACTATACTCTGGTCCAACACCCTCTCGATATCTTGCTCTGACAACTGAAAACGGGATTAAGTTAATTAATTACAACACCCTCTCGATATCTTGCTCTGACAACTGAAAACGGGATTAAGTTAATTAATTTTATAGGAACACCCTCTCGATATCTTGCTCTGACAACTGAAAACGGGATTAAGTTAATTAATTTTATAGGAATCAATTATACAGGAGACAATTAATTAGATACAGCATTTTAAAACCACACAAGTTTTATTATTCGAGATTTAGTTTAATTACATTTTTAATTAAATTAAATTAAATTAATTGAATTAAGTTTCTAAGACTCACCCCTTTAGTTCCTTTCTTTAATTTATCGTCAATAAATAGTGATAAGTATTCTGGAGATTTAGGGTTCAGGTTCAGGAAATGCTCGAATTCCTGGGAAAGGTTTATTACGAACATTTTTCTTCTTGAAAGAGTTATATTTCAAATGTCTGACACTGTGTCAAAATGTAGACACATAAATTACTCAAATTATTAACAAATCGTTAAATTGATCAATAAATTGGACTAACCGAGCAGATGGCTTGCTTGAAGGTGTGATCGTTACCGAACGAGTTTTTGAGGAACTGATCAAACCTCTCTTTCAGATCCAGCAAGCTCTGTACGTACGTTACTGTGTTATTGATATCTCCCTCGGAATCCACCAGTGTCTTACCACACTCCCTTATGTATCCTGAACACAATTAGTTAATTAGTTAGTTAGTTAATTAGTTAATTAGTTATTATTGAATAATAAATATGGTAATTATTTTGAGAACTGTGTAACCTCCTCATTAACCAGTTTTGATACTTTTTGGTTTGAAAACTGATTTCTCTTTTGATTTTAGTACCGCTGATCTGACATTATCTACATTGCAATATAGATCTATTTTAGTAAAACGTTTCAAATTTTTAAAACTGGTAAAGTCATGACTCAACTGCTTGAGTCATGACATTATAAAAAGACAAACTCCCCACCTTTCATAGCATCACACATACAAAGTAAACCACCCTCCACTCGTTGTAGCAGCCCGTACATACACTTCAGATCGTCCTGCTTATCATTCTTTAACATGTACACTACTCCTGAATTCTCCATCTGAAAGTGTACTGTGGTTATCTACATGTACACTACTCCTGAATTCTCCATCTGAAAGTGTACTGTGGTTATTTAACATGTACACTACTCCTGAATTCTCCATCTGAAAGTGTACTGTGGTTATCTACATGTACACTACTCCTGAATTCTCCATCTGAAAGTGTACTGTGGTTATCTACATGTACACTACTCCTGAATTCTCCATCTGAAAGTGTACTGTGGTTATCTACATGTACACTACTCCTGAATTCTCCATCTGAAAGTGTACTGTGGTTATCTACACATTGTATTACACTAATGACGTCACACCACGTGTTATGACGTCACACCACGTGTCTACAGATTGTACCACACCGCAAATCAGAGTTTTTATATTGTTTGCAGGATGTAAAACAATGTGTGTAAGTGCACGACTGAAGAAGAAGAAGAAGAAGAAGAAGAAGAAGAAGAAGAAGAAGAAGAAGAAGAAGAAGAAGAAGGAGAAGAAGAAGAAGAAGAAGAATAAGAAGAAGAAGAAGAAGAAGAGGAAGAAGAAGAAGAAGAATAAGAAGAAGAAGAAGAAGAAGAAGAAGAAGAAGAAGAAGAAGAAGAAGAAGAAGTGTATAATATCAGTCTCCTGAACTACATTATTCATCACATTTTAAAGACTACCTCATGAAGACCTACTGTAGATAAGTTTTGTTGTCCACAATTCTACTCTCTTATACGGGACATTAACGTGATTAGCTGACACTAAGGAACTGTAATTGGGTAACTTTATTATTGGCACTTCTCCAGAAATCACATGTTAGCATCTAGCTGTGATGTTTAAAGTTGACTGATAAACATGATAAGACTGGTTGACTGATCACAAACCTCAACAATAGTCTTCATGTGCACGGATATAAGTTCCCGTTCCACCACGTTTGTAATGGGGCCCTCACTGCTGAGGTCGAGGTAATGTTTAGCCCGCTCAGCTTCCTCCTTTATGCGGGCCTCCACCTGAAAGATAGTAGTATTTAGAACAATAATCACAATCGTAATAACTGCTAGAACAATAACCACAATCGTAATAACTGCTAGAACAATAACCACAATCGTAATAACTGCTAGAACAATAACCACAATCGTAATAACTGCTAGAACAATAATCACAATCGTAATAACTGCTAGAACAATAATCACAATCGTAATAACTGCTAGAACAATAATCACAATCGTAATAACTTCTAGAACAATAATCACAATCGTAATAACTGCTAGAACAATAACCACAATCGTAATAACTGCTAGCACAATAATCACAATCGTAATAACTGCTAGAACAATAACCACAATCGTAATAACTGCTAGAACAATAATCACAATCTTAATAACTGCTAGCACAATAATCACAATCGTAATAACTGCAAGAACAATAATCACAATCGTAATAACTGCTAGAACAATAATCACAATCGTAATAACTGCTAGCACAATAATCACAATCGTAATAACTGCTAGCACAATAATCACAATCTTAATAACTGCTAGCACAATAATCACAATCGTAATAACTGCAAGAACAATAATCACAATCGTAATAACTGCTAGAACAATAATCACAATCGTAATAACTGCTAGCACAATAATCACAATCTTAATAACTGCTAGAATTGTCTAGACTGGGAATGAGACAAGTGTGGCAGTCTCCTCGATGCAGCTGGTTTTAGTTATGAGTTTCAACAGCCCGTACCTTCTTAACGTAGACTGAAGCACTGTTCTCTGCTAAAAACTGCTGGCTCTCCATCTGAAATATGTTGCAAAGTGAGAAAACATTCTAGGATATACTATAGATAACATTGTTTAGATTACAAATGCTCTACACGCTTTACAAATACCGCACACTGACTCAATCTAACTGAATTATGCAGTTATAATTGGCTAATTGCCAATTTATCAGTCGCCTACAACAAAGTTCAAGGAAACTATTCCTCTGGACACTCTTTGGAGGTTAGATGAATAATTTTACTACATTCTTTAATTTCGGCTTAAAATGCTACACTTTTGGGAAAACATGACCTACAGTGTGATCTTATGATGACAAGTTAAGAAGGGAAGCCAATAAGTTTAACTAATAAATACGCTGCTTACCTTGAAGAACTCTCCTGAAACCTCCAGGAAAGGCTGCTCGAAGTTTTCTTCATAAACTGTTCTTGTTTTTATTCCGAGAGCCATCAACATCTCACAGGTCGCCTTTACTGCACCCCTGACAGCGAAATACACAATGAATTCACTGATGCGCGTCACAGTAAACGGACGTGCGCGTTGGTTATACTTTCCATAAGAATCACTAAAAAGTTCTAGTTGTTAGCATTTATAACGCGCATCTGAGCCGCGCGAGAGTCCTCATAATGTAGGGTCCTGTGATCTAATTCGTTTCACCTCACGTGTGACTATTTTAACTACTGACCTATCCACTATTTCACCCCTCCTTTCTTTTGAAACCATATCCAACAGAGTCGATGTAAGATGAGTTTTTATAGCTGGATGGTTCACTACCTGAACAACACAAATCACCAAGTTGCAAGAATTTAAAACATGACATTTCGAAAACATTTCTTTGCGAACTTATTTAACAATTAGATTCTAACTCCTCAAGATTACTTCGTTGAGAAACTTGCTGAGTGATAAAAACTATCTGAGATCCACCGTCCCGGTTTACAACAAATCAGAAAGTAAATCATTTGAGAAACATCGTGAGTGTGAAAAACTTACCAATTCTTTAAACAATTTTAATCCGAGATCTTGTACTTCGTCAACTTTGTTATTCTTTACGTATACGCGATCCTGTTATGAAGATCGTCAAACAAACAGTTTTACAAAATGAAAGCAGTTTTTGGAAATCATTCGAATACTTAAACTTAGTAATGTCACATGTACCACCACATGAATATTAGAATAGAATACTTATTATAATTATTCAACTCACCATATACATAAAGACATCTTTAATTACTTGCATTGAAACCTTATGATCTTGCCACTGTGTATTCAAAGTAGCCAAGAAATTATTGTACAACGATTTCTGAACTATCTCTCTGACCTGAAAAAAATAGATTACGTACAAAGATTTCTGATCCCTCTTGCCTACTATTTCAATGATAATATAGCACTCAAAATAAATTGTGCCGTATATTTTGTGACAATAATTACAAAGAAAATAACATGTACTCCAACCGTATCTACAACTAGCTACTATTAGCGTTAAAGCACGAGACAGCACCTAGCAACTACCTGTACGTCACGTGTCAAAACAAACCCGGTGCACTGCCTAGCTAAGAATAGCATCACGGGCTAGACAGGGGGCGGTATCATGTTAAAATATTTTACAAAGGAGCAGCATGTTAAAACAGCTATATTTGGGGAATATATATAAAATATTGAAGTGTACTTTCAGTTAAACTAGTAACACCCAGAATACATGTTCATTATGTCATTGTACACGTTGCTATTTGCTGAATCACATGCCCAAATGGAATGACAATTTACAATATGTATAGTGTTAGCGATGTTATTAACGACACATTAAAACAGCGTACAAGTACAATCCAGTTAAATTTCAACCTTTTAAAATTAACCACATCAATAATAAATCGTGGGTTTTAAAGAGGTCTGTGTTATTAAAAATTCTCTTGAAATTGAGTTTATAGTAGTTAGTTTATAGTTGTTTGTGATAGAGGGGAGTGATATCTATCAGCTGCTTTCGGTCCCATGGAAAAATATTGTTCCTAGTGGAAGTTATCGCCGGTCAAAGGTCACTGCTTATGTTTAATTGTATTTCAGCCAGAATTTTGAGAAAGACCTTTTGAAAGTTTGGGGGTGATTGCTCAAAAATTTAGGAGAAGATAGATTTTTAGACTCGATTTCCAGGATAGGAGGCCCGATTGATAGGAGGCCCGATTGAAAATCGCTTGCACAATACAATTACTCATATCACAGGATATCACTCCCCTCTATCACAAACAACTATAAACTCAATTTCAAGAGAATTGTCATGAAGACCCGCCCTGGCCCCCTTAATCTACAATTTGTAAGTCGGACCATGGGTCGATTATCGAAACTCATTACAACATGGGTGTGAGTTGAAACCTTAAAAAATGTTACACTTTCAAACATTCAGTGAACGTGTATTGGAAATTATACATTTTGCACCGAAACACGATGAGAATGATTATTGTAGGTTACGACTTACGAACTAGAAACATTCATCACACGTTTGTTCCTATTATTACAGTTGAGTACATTCTATAATATAACTGATTTAACGATTGGGACCACCGCGATTTTGCCGTTATTTTATAGAATTTTCCAAATAAATAACTAATATCCCACACCTCCCTCCAATTATCAGTTATAATTAGTAATTAATTAGTACTTAATTATCAGTAAATCCTTACTTCTTTTCTGAGATGTTCCTCAATAACCTCCTTCATTAGTTTGTAGAGGCGGGGGCCGTGTTTGTGTAAAACTAACGTATAAGCGTTTCTGTAGAGCTCCTCGTAGCTGAGCCCCCCATTGTCTTTGTTCTGAATGGTCCTTATTGCGTCCTCCAACAAGTCCAGCATAGACTGCACATAGGACTCGTCCATGTTCATCTGAAGATAAATACCACGTGTTACCAGGTGTTATTAAGTGTTAACAGGTGTTACGAGGTGTTACTAGGTGTTAACAGGTGTTACTAGGTGTTACCAGGTGTTGTGTAAGTAGTAAAACACTATTTACTGTGAACCTTGCTTAGTCGGTTCCCTGAAACTGTTTTAACTAGTTTAAATACTACTACTACCTCTTAATGTCTACTTCAGTGGTCAGCTAATTAGACAACTCAGTAGTTGTTGTGTTGCAACTTACTAATTGGAAGCGTTTTGGAACGACAACAAGTGAAAATAACGGCAATATTCTGGAAAGTTTCCTTGGAGATCAGGTTACCACGGGTTATCACGTGTTATCAGGTTAAAAGCTGTTGAGTGTTTCAAGGGAAATTGCCTCAGTTGAAGGTATGTGAAGGCTATCTTAATAAGATCCATAATATCACGACTGGCCCTACTGTCTTATGTCTCTACGATTATCTAAAGTTGAACTACCATGCACATTGCACATTTAATAAATCAATAACAGGCACAAATTGCTCATTAAAATCTTAAAATCAAAAACTAAATTGTCCATAATTAATAATCAAGATTCAATTGTATCATATATCTATAGATAACTTTTATCTGATCAATTAAAATATTTGTTTCATTACCTCAAAAGCAATCCTCATGCTCTGACTTTCCTTCTTACTTGAGGTTGGTTTCATACTCATCTCTGTTCATATATATTATCTAATAATAATGAGGTTTAGTTGAACAGGTTCACAATAATTTATTTTATAATATCAAGTAATGTAGAATGTACAGATTTAGTAAGTGGTTCATTTCTATATTTAAGTTTAAGTTCCAGATTCCTCTGCCATAGAAGGTTTCTAGTTCTATTATAATATAATGATGTCTGCAAAGTTTGAGAATGTTTTTCTTGTGTGTGACTTAACGGGTGATACTCGTAAATTTTTTGTTCTAATTATATAAGACCGTCGACGAGTCTAACTCGGCGCACGTCTTAGTAGTTTATAAACCTTAGGTGTGACACAATTTTTTATCTTTTATTGTCAAATAAAGTACATTGGTTCTTAAATTTTTATGAGATCCCAGTTTATATATTTAAAAAAAAACTTTCTGCTCTGAGGAGGAGAGAAAGTTTTTGTGGAGAGCCGCTCAGACATGGGCACCGTATTGTGTAAATTATTTAGGTATATTTTATGCAATATCTTTGTCGCATACGAGCGGGGTAGTAAATTTAGTGTTTCGTTTCGTTTCGTTTCGAATGCTATAAAGTTCTGTGAATGATGTTTGGCAATGTGTATTATATATAATACACATAATAATATAATATACACGGGGGCATAAAGTTAGTGCAAATTCGATTTTTAGAGGCCACACCCAATTTGCGAACATGGTTGATACTCCATTTTAATATATCGCAATAGGTCATTAAATGTGGAGTATTTTCTCTCTCCAGCAGCAGGAGACGCTGACCAATCAGAAGAAGAAGAAATGTGGAATATGATCTGAAAAGACGACATGAAACAGATTTTCAAGCAATTTGTTCATCTCGCTAACAAAATTGATTGGGTAATCAATAATCATGTGATAGCATACACTATGACATCGTAATTGGGCTTTCTGCAGAATTCCTATAGCGTGGATCTAGTGTCAACCCTTTTTGCTTGATATCTCAGTCATCTGAGTAGCTAGAGCTCCCATTTTTGTAGGACAATTGTATTTTAAAATGCCAAACACAATCCATTACAATTTGACTTGATCCAATCTTTCAAAATAACTAAAAAACTGCACAAATGAATGTTTGCTGTTGTTTTAGTTCCTATTTCTTCTTCCATGTTCAGTGTTCACTCATCACTGTTTGTTTATCAAATTTTTCTATGCTGTTTCGAGGGGGTTTATAGCATAAAAATCAGCAGTGTGTCTCCAACGTGATGGTTGGGGGTGGACTGCAACCAGATTATGTACCAAACACCTGGCCATGCCATATCCCTCAAACTCTATGATAATTCGCTAACTACCATGAGCAGCAGATAGATACCAAATTTGAATTGTGACATTGGTTAAGAATATTTAAGATGGGGTCTTATCAATTATTTCTAAATTGCTCTAAAATATTTTTCAATTATTTGTAAATTGCTAACATATCTTTGAAGGATACATTCGATATACATAATAGGGTCAGTCCATGCCTTCTAATTCTTTGCCTTCCCAAGTACACCTCTTACTGCTACTAGCACACTTCTCATAATGTCCAGGTTGTGTAACAATGGACCTGATTGCTTAGTGCTTTTCTGTGCCTGTTGATTACAATAAATTCTACAATCCTAATTTTGTATCGTGATGGAGACCGGTGTCCATACAAAACATTTACTAGGTTGCCGTTTGGTGTGAGCAATAGCGAACAGCACGCACACTCCTTTGCCCCGTCAACCTATATCTAATCTATTTAAAGAGTGACAACCATACTACACATTGAATTGGGATTCCTTTAAATATCAAATTGATTTATTGTAAACTTGTTTATTCTGTAATAAATGGCATAAAATTGAAATTTTTGTTTAACTGAAACTTTTGTTTAACTGAATCAAACATTTTTGTAGAGTCCCTCCAAAAATAAAACAAAATAACCATTTCACAGAAGTGGTTTCATTATAATAAAATAATTTGTGATATGTGTAAAAGTGATAAATTAATAAATTAATTTACATTAATTATTAACAGGCCCCTGGGCAATAACATACGCTTTATAAAAATGTACAAAAAATACACAATTTTTAGTTAGCAACACTGGTTCAGCACGCGGCTGATCAAAAAAGTTTAGTTTACATTTACTAACTACAGTGTACAGCGTACATGAAAAGATAACTTGTACTGAATTGTTTAATACTAAATACATATTAAGTCTGACATGGTTCAATGAATTAGCCACGAAAATGTTCAAATTGTGTAGGAGGGTAAAGGACACAATTACTAGTAATGCTTCTTTGTGCCCGTTGACTACAATGAACATTTTGTGGAATTTCTCCAGACGGCTTTTATCTGAGTGCTGGTTATTTACTAGGTTATGCACTGCACAAGCCAGGCCATCATTTGTTTTTGTGTCAGCCTCGCTACCAGGTTGCAGAGTATGTTCAATATTTAAAAAATCATACACATTTACTAATATCAGAGTCCAATCTAGCTGCAAACGTTAGACACCACAGTTCAGACGGCTATAATTGGAACGCAAGTGATTCACGGTTATGTAGAAGCCAGGCACAAATTTATTTTGTTTTCATGCTAGCCACGCTACCAGGTTGCAAAGTTGGTTCACTAAAAAGTCATACATCACCTTAATAATCCCAGAATGTGTGTTTTCTGTTCGTCTGTGTGTAATTTCCGAGCGGCTTAATCAAAAAAACAGTAAGAGTTATGGGGCCGGTTTTTTCGGTATAGTGCCGACAAAGCTATGAGGAAGTCAAATGGTGAATTTTTTTTAAATCGGCAGGTGGTAAGTGGTTTAATTGATGGTTTTGTACCACAAATGTTACATAAAATGGCTTGAGCAGAACGGCAAGAGTTACGGGGCTCGTCTCTCATAAATGGGTTAGCCCGGGAAGATTCGCTGTAATGTTATACCATAAGCTTATTAGGGGAGGGGGGACTTATTATTATCAAACATGTCAATCTTACAAATGTCAACAATCCTAAAATAATTTAGAACCGAAACGTGATCCTTTGTAAAATTATATGTCCCAATAATCAAATTGACTTGTACTCAAGTATAAAGTTAAACAATTTACTCCAATAACCACGGTCACTAGCAAGTTCTCTCAAATGGAGAATATCATCATACGACTCCAGCAAGATGAAACGCTTCCAGAGGTCAACCTTCAGGTGGTGTAGGAGGTTACGTCTGTGAGCCCCGAGTCTACCAACTTCACTACACATCTTGACAGCAAAACACAGCGCAGCTTGAGCTGGTGATCTTTCATCGCTCCTCATTATGTGTCCTAGCATCTTCCACCTAGATAACTCAGCACGCTCAGACATAGGGGTAGAGTTACTCTGTTTCTAGAGGGTATCTTTGGACATCATACTGCGTGGCCAGCTGACATTCATGATCTTTCTGAGGTGGTTACGGTGACATGCATCTAGTTTGTCCCAGTACGATTTAGGCATTCCCCAGCAACTAGAGTTATACATGAGGATAGATACTACTTGGGCCTCATAGACCTTCAGCTTCTTCTGTAGGGGGATCTTACTCTGGCACCAGACCTTCTTGAAGTTCTGGAATGCTACATTGGCTAACATGATTCTTCTGGTGACATCTTTCCTACTTTCTAGCAGAGAACCCAACAACTTGCTACTGCACCATTCTTCATTCATTCTAAGGGGTTTACCATCATCCATGACCTTTCTTTCCCAGCTATGTAGACGTGTACAAACTCTGTCTTTGATTCATTAATATTCAGATTTCACTCTTTGAACACCTTAGTAGCGATAGGGAGGAGGGCTTCTAGAGCATCTTTGTCTTCACCAAGATAGTCGATGTCATCAGAGTAGGCATCTTCTTCAGGCATGCCGCTAGGGCTTATAGGGGGGGTTGGTCGCAGCATCACGGCACGCAAGTGGTAGCAGGCACCAGCTAGAGTGATTGTGAAACAGAGGCCTGAAACACTATCACCTTGGGGTCCTCCATTGGTGCTGATGAATACAAGGGAGGTAGCGTCGTTGACTCGCACCTTGATCTTGGAGGGGGGACTGATAGTGTTTGGGGTCTGTTTGGACTGCGGAGAGAGAGAGTTCATACAACAATGTTATGCGTGTTTTCAAATATAATTGGCGGGTGTGCTGCGGAGTTAACAAGGGTTAATTTCTATAAAGATTTAAATAAAAATGGAAAGCGGTTCAAGAAGGGAGTAATGAGGTGTAATAGTCGGTGTTCAGACCTTATGATCATGGAATGTGGTGCCTAATGGCTAATAATGACTTAATTATCCACAAGAAAGAACTGATTATGAGACCGCGCGCGTTCAGCGTACGGCTTTCAGCGTACGGCTTTTCGTTTTTGATTTTACAAAGCAACTTTTAATGATTATTAATGGAATAATCGGATATTTATAATTCAATATGTATTGATTCTTCTGTGGAAAATAAAAATTGTATTTTACTTTAAAAAATTGTATTTTACTTATTGGGTCACCTAATGCGGGTTTTGACTCAGCGGGTAATTACTCCTACCCTTTTAACTGCCGCAGTGAAATCCCGGCCGAAGGCCGGATTACACTAGTATTTAATAATATCAGGAGTACGATCAAGCAGACACTAGACACCAAAGTTCAGTTACCAATTAATGCTTGAGTTTGAACCGAGACACGAGGTTTAAGTGCCCTGTTGTAAATCACTATTGTGGATGGATAATTTTAGTAAATTTAGTGATAAATCACTGCCCCATCAAGCGCTCAGATTTTAGGCTCACGAATTAATGTTGGTGGGGAAATATTTATTATATATTTTTTCACATAGTGCGATGATATTTTGTAGACATGTGTGATGATGTGATGTCATAAATTTTACTTTACTTTACTTAAATAGATAAATATATTGTTGTGTAATGTACAAATGTGAAATGTGTACCATAGTTCAATACTGTGATGTATTCAGTATTCTTTATAACTATGAGAAGTTACACATTTGTGCAATGTATCCTCAGTTGACTCAGCCAAATGATCAGAAAAAAGGCCTGCTAAATGATTAAGAATATTATAATATCCCTTCAGAACATCTAGCATACACAGTGCTGCTAGCATGATAAGCATTTACTCCATTCGAGTATATTTTAAGAGTATGCTTGATGCAGATGCCTATGTAGAAGCAATTCATATATATAATATTTTATCAAAAATTCAAACAATATACACATAATATAGCAGTGACCCTATATAAAAATTCAATATGAAATTCAATAAAAAATCTTAGTAAATTTTATAATATATATTCACATATATAACTAGGGGACTTGGAGTAGGAAGAGATTGACTAGAAGGTATATACCTTTTACAAAGATACGTCGAAAAGAATCCAAGGTGATACAGGATCGGAGAGTGCAGACCATAAAGTTTACGCACCCACCTTTGCCTCCTGAATTCTTGGTTGGATAGAAATTTATGCAAAATTGGTCGTTTATACTCCAAGTCCCTTTGTTAAATTAAAAGAAGTAATATTATTTATGTCTAGATAAGAGCTAAATGAAGCTTCATTCAATAATTACAATATCAATATAATCAATATCAATATCAATATCAGACTTAACTACCGAATAAATTATTAAATATTAATTAATTCGTTCCGATTAAAAAATTTATAAATTAAATTAAATCGAGATATTTAGTATTTAAAAAGTGAAACAAATTTTAGTGGAACAAATTAAAAATTAAAAATGTTATCCTTATAATCATAATATAATAATATTTATAATCTTATAATATTATAATGTTTGACTGTTTTAAATTTTAATATATCCATATTTCTATTTAATTTTAAGATTCAATTTTATGTATAAATCAATAACTGGCCACCAAAGCCGCGCATTCTTGAAAACAGGATTAACTTGTTTATAGTTATACGACAAAGTAAATTAAAAATTATCCGTGGTTTTTAAAAATAAAATATAATTTTACCTAAATCCTTGTCATACGTTGTATGACCCGCCGCGCACGAGTGCGCGGCTCCCCCTGTATCGTCGAAACTCTACAGTGAAGCGACCGTGGGGGTCACCGCGTGATACAACTAAATCCAAAGCCAGCTTTATAAAATTTATTATTAGATCATAATATATCGTCAATATTCTAAATATTTACAATGCAAATGCAACATTTAATCAATTTATAAACAAGCGTACTCCAGCCCCTACACGCATCAATTCCTTTGCGGCGCGGCCCAAGCCGCGCACGCTCGTATTGGCGGCCGGTTAACGGGTAATACTTGTAAAATATTTGTTCCATTGGACCGTCGACGAGTCCAACTCGGCGCGCGTCCTGGTAGGTTGTAAACCTACAAGCGACCAGTTATTGACTTATACATAAAATTGAATTTTAAATAGAAATGTGAATATATTAAACTATAAAACTTTCAAAACGGAGGCTTATAAATATTATTATATTATGATTGTAAAATAAAGGATAAAATTTTAAATTTGTTTCACTAAAAAATTTGTTTCACTATTTTATACTTTTAATTGCTTTTCAATAAATATCGTGTCAATGTGTACGTCTAAATTGTAAATGTTCATGTTTTGTGTAAACTGAATCCAATTGAGACTAGTGACAAGGATGAGGACCCAAATGCCTGTACGGCTTTTTCGGACCCCTGTGGACCACTTCTCTTGAAATCGCTCTACAACATTACAACAAATGGTTAAAAGCGCCAAAAATCGATTTGAGAGATTTTCAGTCTCTAGTACAATCACGGTAGTAATATATAGTAAGTGTGTGCCGCTGCAGTTTGATTAGATTTTAAAAAAAGAAAAAAGGGGGGACCCTCAACCCATGTAGCTGATACACCTCGCAGCAAGTAGACTAAAGTGGCTCTTGCTTGTGAAGGGTGTATCAACTACCTGCCGAGGCGGTGGGTTGGGAGTCCCCCCTGGGATCATTTCGTCCGTAATTAGATTGCTGCAATTTAAATGATCCCAAAATGATCCCAGGGGGGACTCCCAACCCACCGCTTCGGCGGGTAGTTGATGCACCGATCACAAGCAAGAGCCACTTTGGTCTACTTGCTGTGAGGGGTCTCAGCTACATGGGTTGGGGGTCTCCCCTTTTTTTTCTTTTTTTTTACTGCAATTTAAATTGTTTGGATTGACAACAGCTCTTCATGTGGAAGCTTCATCCAACTGCTCCATTGGTGGAATAGACTTTGTGAAATAGGCCCAAGATATGGGTACCATTCCAACGCTAAAAAGACAATTCTGATTGTCAAAAATCCCGAAGAACTAAACGAAGCTTAGACACTATTTGAAAACATGGGAGTTAAGATCACGACATCCGAAGAACACCATCTTGGTGCTGTTGTAGGCTCAAAAGAATTCAGGGAAGATTACATCAAAGGAAAAGTCGAAAAATGGATAGTTGATATTATATATTGAACAACTAGCAGATGAAGCAACCGAAAAACCACAAAGTAAAGTAAAAAAAGTTATTTTTTTCCCTACTATAACAGACATTGGAGAGCACTTTGTCCCACTTGAGAGCAAGATCATGTGCTCATTCCAGCCCTCCTCTGTTGCCCTCTCAACCAGCATGACAAAGATATCCTTGAACTCCCTGTTCGATGTGGAGGCCTAGGTATCATCAATACCGTCAGGATAGCATATTGTGAATATGCATACTCAGTGACCAGGATATCACCAATGACCAAGCTGGATATGGGCAAGATGAAAGAAAAGAAAGAAGAACTGAGGAAACAGAAACAGAACTGAGGAAACAGAAAGAAGAGTTTTTTATCCCAAAGGTTCAAGATGCTCTATAATGGGTCAGATCATCTTAAGAACCGCTTAAACCAAGCAAGAGAAAAGGCAGCATCAACATGGCTCACAGTATTACCTCTAAAGGACCTCAACTATGTTCTAAACAAGCAAGAGTTCCAAGACAGCATATGCATACGCTACGGTTGGAAGATCCAAGGAGGGCCCTCTAAATGTGCCTGCAGAAATATGAACAGTGTCTACCACGCACTTGATTGTAAATTAGGTGGATACGTTTCCATGCGCCACAATGCCATAAGAAACACTGCAGCTTCATTCCTTCAAGAAGCAAGGTGTAAGGATGTTAGAATTTTTAAAAAATAAAAAGAAGGGTGTATGGATAGAACCTGCATTCCTGCCTGTCCAACCAACTTCATTCTCCAGGAAGACCAACACCCAAAATGAAAGAAAAAACAAATGTTTGTAGATCGTTTCTCTGAGATGATAGCTGACCACAATAAAGAAGCTAAGAGCCAGGTCAAAAATCACATCAGAACACGACTCAGGTTTGATCTGCTACAAAGCACACTCACAGCATGGGGTGTATCCAATGGTGAAAAGTGGTGAAATTTAACAATTTGGTAACCCGATTCACCTTAAAGGTCAGTCACAATTTTTCACCATTTTACACCATTTTACACCCATTCTAGTTTTTTTCCAAAATATCAAATTAAAATATTATATGATGTGTTTTCTGGTACTATACGACAATACCAAGAGCTCAGTTTTGAAGAACCTTAATCGCCATGTTCACTATAAGTAACCAGTTTTGATGTACTTTTCTCACCATGATCGTCAAAAGTTACTAGTTTTGATGCATCTTACTCTCCATGTTCACCAAAAGTTATCATTTTTGATGTACCATACTCTCCATGTTCACCAAAAGTTAACAGTTTCGATGTACATTTCTCACCATGGCCATGATCACCAAAAATTACTAGTTTAAAATATTTATCTCACTCGCCATGTTCACCAAAAATTACCAGTTCCGATGTACCTTACTCGCCATGTTTACTAAAAGTAACCAGTTTGGATGTACCTTTCTCATCATGATCACACAAAAGGTACTAAATTGATGTACTTTTCTCACCATGATCGTCAAAAGTTACTAGTTTTGATGCATCTTACTCTCCATGTTCACCAAAAGTTACCATTTTTGATGTACCATACTCTCCATGTTCACCAAAAGTTAACAGTTTCGATGTATATTTCTCACCATGGCCATGATCACCAAAAATTACTAGTTTAAAATATTTATCTCACTCACCATGTTCACCAAAAGTTACCAGTTTCGATGTACCTTTCTCACCAACTTATTGTTTCATTGAAAAATATTCGTGTACATTTTTTTGAAATGAATTTCATTTTCGCATTTATTTGATAGTTTGGATAGTCAGATCGAGACAAATTTTATTGAATGGTGTTTGTACATTTAAATTACGTTTGTCCTGAAAAAATGAGAGTTTTAGCTTCTCAGATGACCAAGATATGAAGCATAACGAGTTTGTGGCCATGTTCACGTTTCGATGTTCATTTCTCACCATGGCCATGATCACCAAAAATTACTAGTTTTTATTTATCTTATTCGCCATGTTCACCAAAAGTTACCAGTTTCGATGTAACTTACTCTCCATGATCACCAAAAGTTACTAGTTTTGATGTATCTTACTCGCAAAATTTAATAAAAGTTACTAGTTTTGATGTACCTTACTCGCCAAGTTCACCAAAAGTTACTATTTTTGATGTACCTTACTAGCCAAATTCACCAAAAGTTACCAGTATCAATGTACCTTTCTCGCCATATTCACTAAATGTTACCAGTTTCAATGTATCTTTCTCGCCATTTTCACTTACAGTTACCAGTTTCAATGTACCTTTCTCACCATATTCACCAGTTTCACCATGTTCAGTGTTCACTAAAAGTTACCAGTATTGATGTACCTTTCTCGCCATATTCACTAAACGTTACCAGTTTCAATGTATCTTTCTCGCCATTTTCACTTACAGTTACCAGTTTCAATGTACTTTTCTCACCATATTCACTTATAGTTACCAGTTTCAATGTACCTTTCTCACCATGTGCACTAGTTTTGATGAAAAATGGTGATTGATAGTTTTTGTGAATCGAGTTTCCGAATTGTAAAACCTAGACGTACTTTAAATACAATGAAACACATGTTTCTTTATATCCTTAAAATCTGAGTTAATAACGAAATAATGTTTTAGAGTGATAACACCAGGTCAAAACTAAAACTAGAAGGCAAATATACTCATCGAAAAAATGGTGAAAAATGGCGAAATCTTACAATTTGGAAACCCGATTAACCATAAAAATCATTCACAATTTTTCACCATTTTACACCATTTTTTACCATTGGATTTGACATTTTAGGAGGCGGTTGGTAAGGGGTGGTGGTGGAAAACTCCAAATACCAATTGGTGATCATGTAATGCCCCAACCACTTACTGCTGAGCACCCCCGTTTTTATCTAGTATCTCTAGTTTTTATAAGAAATACTAGAATCTCTAGAATCTCTAGTTTTTATCAGAAATACTAACTCAGTTATTGTAGTCTGTTGGTCGAACGACTTTCAAATATATTATACTGATAATACTTGTCTGTACAGAACCTGAAAAGCTTTTAATACAGAATTACTTTATTATTATTGCTGCTATTGCTTTATAAATCCTTTCTATTTCACATTTTGCAGTGAATAATGTTGATTTTTTGAGATATCCCATTGGTTTTGCCTTGATATTAACATACTCTTTGACTAGTGACTATGTCTAACGGCAACGCAACAGAATCCCATTTTCAAGAAATGAAGCAAGCAAAAGAGCCTAGGGGTGAAGGTCAAACTAGGACAAACAGGGTAGACCGTAACCAGGGCAACCGTAACCAGGGCAACCACAGACAATCTTTTTATCGGTCAGACAAAGACAGCTATTCTAGCGATCGCAGGTCCGACAAAGACAGCTATTCTAGCGATCGCAGCAGAGATAAAAGAAGCAACGATCGTGAGCGATTTAACCAGGCTCCTAAGTATAGAGAACCAAGGTATCATTCTGGTACCAGAAAAAACCATGCTTCAAAAGCAAAACAAACAAGGAAGGGGGAATCAGAGGTTATCCAACCAGAGAATTTGCAAAAACTTAGTCTTGAGCCCCCTCAAAATAATGGGGAAACTGTTATCAAAGAGAAAGCCGCAGTTTTACAAGAACCTACATCTGGTAATTTGCTTCTCTCCAAGGAATCTCAATCAAATCACTCCCAGACTACTAAATCAAAGCCATTCCATGGCCACTACCATCATAAGAACTCTAATAAACCTAGGTTTTCTAAGATATTCTCTGAAAATGGTAAAGATTCCAAAACTGCTGGTGGGGAACTAGTTGGGAACAAGGAATCTGAAGTTAAAACAGAACCTTCCGTACTGATTACAGATAGAAAGATACCTGACTCTAATGCTACTTCCAATTCTGGAGATGATCCCAATGGTATTAACTATAGTTTTGAGTTTATGATTATTTTAAAAATGACATGTCCCCAAATCGAGTGTTAGATGGATTATGTAATAATGTTAAAATAATATGTCTCCCTACAACTCAATATTTCAGACTTGCACCATGTGAGAGATGCGCCGCTAATTGACCAGCTGAAAGTTATTAGTCAGGAGCTTAACAATCCCAAAGTAAGTAGTCCAATTTTAACACTACTAGTTACCACCTAGTTACCACCTAGTTACCACCTAGTTACCACCTAGTTACCACCTAGTTACCACCTAGTTACCACCTAGTTACCACCTAGTTACCACCTAGTTACCACCTAGTTACCACCTAGTTACCACCTAGTTACCACCTAGCCTAGTTACCACCTAGTTACCACCTAGTTACCACCTAGTTACCACTAGTTACCACCTAGTTACCACCTAGTTACTACCTAGTTACCACCTAGTTACCACCTAGTTACCACCTAGTTACCACCTAGTTACCACCTAGTTACCACCTAGTTAGTAGTTACCACCTAGTTACCACCTAGTTACCACCTAGTTACCACCTAGTTACCACCTAGTTACCACCTAGTTACCACCTAGTTACCACCTAGTTACCACCTAGTTACCACCTAGTTACCACCTAGTTACCACCTAGTTACCACCTAGTTACCACCTAGCCTAGTTACCACCTAGTTACCACCTAGTTACCACCTAGCCTAGTTACCACCTAGTTACCACCTAGTTACCACCTAGTTACCACTAGTTACCACCTAGTTACCACCTAGTTACTACCTAGTTACCACCTAGTTACCACCTAGTTACCACCTAGTTACCACCTAGTTACCACCTAGTTACCACCTAGTTAGTAGTTACCACCTAGTTACCACCTAGTTACCACCTAGTTACCACCTAGTTTGTCCTAGTTTGATCTCTGTCTTTGAGATTGTCTGTTTGTGCTTTACATAAAATATTTCCTTTTTCAGTCTGAGGACGTATTTGCTAAGTTGAAAAGTGGGGAGGGAGTGGAGCTGGAGAATTTGAAACAACTGTACGACAAAATACCAGACATAACTAAAACTGAGATTATAAAGGAGACTGAGGAGTGGGCTACTAGTGCTCCTTCTACAGAAACTGTGTTACAGGTAAGTGGGCTACTAGTGCTCCTTCTACAGAAACTGTGTTACAGGTAAGTGGGCTACTAGTGCTCCTTCTACAGACACTGTGTTACAGGTAAGTGGGCTACTAGTGCTCCTTCTACAGAAACTGTGTTACAGGTAAGTGGGCTACTAGTGCTCCTTCTACAGACACTGTGTTACAGGTAAGTGGGCTACTAGTGCTCCTTCTACAGAAACTGTGTTACAGGTAAGTGGGCTACTAGTGCTCCTTCTACAGGAACTGTGTTACAGGTAAGTGGGCTACTAGTGCTCCTTCTACAGAAACTGTGTTACAGGTAAGTGGGCTACTAGTGCTCCTTCTACAGAAACTGTGTTACAGGTAAGTGGGCTACTAGTGCTCCTTCTACAGAAACTGTGTTACAGGTAAGTGGGCTACTAGTGCTCCTTCTACAGAAACTGTGTTACAGGTAAGTGGGCTACTAGTGCTCCTTCTACAGAAACTGTGTTACATGTAAGTGGGCTACTAGTGCTCCTTCTACAGAAACTGTGTTACAGGTAAGTGGGCTACTAGTGCTCCTTCTACAGAAACTGTGTTACAGGTAAGTGGGCTACTAGTGCTCCTTCTACAGACACTGTGTTACAGGTAAGTGGGCTACTAGTGCTCCTTCTACAGAAACTGTGTTACAGGTAAGTGGGCTACTAGTGCTCCTTCTACAGAAACTGTGTTACAGGTAAGTGGGCTACTAGTGCTCCTTCTACAGAAACTGTGTTACAGGTAAGTGGGCTACTAGTGCTCCTTCTACAGAAACTGTGTTACAGGTAAGTGGGCTACTAGTGCTCCTTCTACTGAAACTGTGTTACAGGTAAGTGGGCTACTAGTGCTCCTTCTACAGAAACTGTGTTACAGGTAAGTGGGCTACTAGTGCTCCTTCTACAGGAACTGTGTTACAGGTAAGTGGGCTACTAGTGCTCCTTCTACAGAAACTGTGTTACAGGTAAGTGGGCTACTAGTGCTCCTTCTACAGAAACTGTGTTACAGGTAAGTGGGCTACTAGTGCTCCTTCTACAGAAACTGTGTTACAGGTAAGTGGGCTACTAGTGCTCCTTCTACAGAAACTGTGTTACAGGTAAGTGGGCTACTAGTGCTCCTTCTACAGAAACTGTGTTACAGGTAAGTGGGCTACTAGTGCTCCTTCTACAGAAACTGTGTTACAGGTAAGTGGGCTACTAGTGCTCCTTCTACAGAAACTGTGTTACAGGTAAGTGGGCTACTAGTGCTCCTTCTACGGAAACTGTGTTACAGGTAAGCTGAGGAGAACAACTTGTCCCAATAATTGCGGCTCCAATAACACAACTCTGAGGAATTCTACAGTGCCCCAATAATATATAATATTCAATAATATTCTACAGTGGAATATTCCCCGTAATCCTAACCTGATACTATGTTTTAATGGAACGTCCTTATTAACTTTAATATAAACCAAACCCTTTTTAGGAGTCGAGTAAGTCAAGTGAGATATCTAGTGAGGAGATACGTTCAATGCCCTGTTGTCATGGCAACTGCTGTCCTCCTTACTACCCTCATGGGTAATCTTTATTCTTATAACTAATATATTGTACTATTTTATCACAACTATTTTATCACAACTATTTTATTAATTGTGGTTAAATGATAATAAAGTTCAGAATAAATGGAACTGCGAAAACTTGTTCTCTTAAAAATATGGTAGTTGTACCGCTTGATACTCCGATCATATCTGTAGAGTGTATGACTGGCAATAAGATAGGTCCTCCCTTTAAATACTGTTGTTTTGATAATGATCTTGTCCACTGCCCAGGTATATGCCACCCGCGCTGCCCCCGCACCCTGCCTACTACTACGCGGCACTGTGGAACTATCATCACCCAGTCCCCCCGCCTCCTGTACAGCGTATAGCAAATGCACCTTCCCTCCCGCCTCCTTGTGATAACGGTATTTAACTCTCTCTCTCTCTCTCTCTCTCTCTCTCTCTCTCTCTCTCTCTCTCTCTCTCTCTCTCTCTCTCTCTCTCTCTCTCTCTCTCTCTCTCTCTCTCTCTCTCTCTCTCTCTCTCTCTCTCTCTCTCTCTCTCTCTCTCTCTCTCTCTCTCTCTCTCTCTCCTCTCTCTCTCTCTCTCTCTCTCTCTCTCTCCTCTCTCTCTCTCTCTCTCTCTCTCTCTCTCTCTCTCTCTCTCTCTCTCTCTCTCTCTCTCTCTCTCTCTCTCTCTCTCTCTCTCTCTCTCTCTCTCTCTCTCTCTCTCTCTCTCTCTCTCTCTCTCTCTCTCTCTCTCTCTCTCTCTCTCTCTCTCTCTCTCTCTCTCTCTCTCTCTCTCTCTCTCTCTCTCTCTCTCTCTCTCTCTCTCTCTCCTCTCTCCTCTCTCTCTCTTTCTCTCTCTCTCTCTCTCTCTCTCTCTCTCTCTCTCTCTCTCTATCTCTCTCTCTCTCTCTCTCTCTCTCTCTCTCTCTCTCTCTCTCTCTCTCTCTCTCTCTCTCTCTCTCTCTCTCTCTCTCTCTCTCTCTCTCTCTCCCTCTCTCTCTATCTCTCTCTAGAAATTTGTTTAAGTGAATATAAACCTTTGTTACTTCTTCCAACAACCCTGAGAGGTATTAAAGAGAAGTTACATTTTTCACAATTTCAGCTGCACTGCACAAGAGATACATCACAAGAAGTGCTGTGAGTTTATTAAGATAGCATTTATATGTGAACCATTATTTTGTTTATAAACATATAAATATGCCCAACAGATATTCCTTTAATCTATTTGATTTTATTCGATTTATTTAGTTAGTACATATCATGTGGAACTGTGAAACTAACGCAACTGAGAATTATCTTATAATTTTTATTCTACTCTCCCTAAAGGTATAGTTAGAAGTAGGTTAGGGACCTTTTGTCACACTGTCGCATCGTAAAGGTTCTACTCAAATTGTTATTGCGCACGCGCGAACATCTGTTTAATGCATATGTTGCGCGAATTTGACGTTTGAGGAGCATGAAATGCACGTACACTCAATTCCCTGCCACTCCCTGCCCTGCGTTATTTACAAGGGAAGGAGTTTATAATAATCCTCCTTGAAACAAATTGTCTGAAGATTTGTAACAAATCAATTTCAACTGAAAGTTTTGGCCGGGTTGCCTGGGGACTAACCGTATTGAAATGTGGGTATATTTTCAGAAGACGCCTGGTAGTATAGTATTTACGTTACATGTATCTGACAACTTGAGGATAGTTAGTGTGCGCTCTGAAGATAGTTTTACCATGACAGCAGACCTATGTAATGAGGAGGGTAAGTTATAGTTACCATAACAACTAACGTATGGCTGCTTCAGTATACATCCGGGAATACCAACTAAAACGGCATTGATTTACAGATTAGTGCAATATTGGATGTTTTAACATTTACCTGTGAATTGTTCTATTCTCCAACGAGGGGTCGTTCACATATTAATTTTTGGCGCATTTGACCCCCCACCCCCCGTAATCATTTTTTCACATAGCTATTGTGTCAAAATTAAATTAGCGTAATCATTTGGAAACCCCACCCCCCCCCCCCCCCCCCGATTTTCACACTAGCGTATTAATTTGGAAACCCCCCACCTCCCCCTCCCCCTAACTGAGGTTGCTATGGAAACCCCCCCCCTCGGCTGATAACGTAATATTTGAACGACCCCTGACTGACACGTCATCTTGAAGATATTACAATTGAAACCCCATTTAAGCAGGTTGATTGTGTCTGATGTAATTAGTACTATATAATACCCTATTTCAGGAGAGAAGATAGCGGAGAACTTTATGCTGCACGCGGAAACCTCCCCCAAACTGTGGGAACAATACGCCTTCTCAGGGAACCACACTCTACACTTTAACGTTACAGCACCCTGTTAGTTATCTTACTCCTTACTATAATTATCTGTCACGTGATCTGTGCATCATCACCCCATATGAATCAAGTTACCATAGCAACCTCAGTTAGTTACCATAGCAACCTCAGTTAGTTACCATAGCAACCTCAGTTAGTTACCATAGCAACCTCAGTTAGTTACCATAGCAACCTCAGTTAATTACCATAGCAACCTCAGTTAGTTACCATAGCAACCTCAGTTAGTTACCATAGCAACCTCAGTTAGTTACCATAGCAACCTCAGTTAGTTACCATAGCAACCTCAGTTAGTTACCATAGCAACCTCAGTTAGTTACCATAGCAACCTCAGTTAGTTACCATAGCAACCTCAGTTAGTTACCATAGCAACCTCAGTTAGTTACCATAGCAACCTCAGTTAGTTACCATAGCAACCTCAGTTAGTTACCATAGCAACCTCAGTTAGTTACCATAGCAACCTCGGCTAGTTACCATAGCAACCTCAGTTAGTTACCATAGCAACCTCAGGTACCACGGTGGTCGTTGTCACGTTTCTACACGAGATACCCCTCAGATAACGGGAAATGTTAACAAACAACAGTGGTTACCATAGAAACAACTATTAGGGCGGACTAGTCATAGCGAGGAATTTAAAGGGCCGGGTTTGCCAATAAGTTTATTTAATTAAAAAAACTTAAATATTTGTAGTTAAAAACCGTTCAAGCGTTAGTACATTTTTAATTTGTAAATTTTAAGTTATTTGTTTTTATATGATACGTTTAAACAACTTTTTTCTTCTCCCAAGGGTTTTACTTACTTACTTGTACTCTCCGATGTACCCTGTTTTACTTCCTAAATATCCTCTAATTATCACTACTGCTTACTAAGTTAGTAACTAAGATAGATGGTCATGTTCATACAATATGTCGTGTAAAAGTATTGAAGTAAATTGTTTTGTAGCTCTAAGCTCTATCACAGTTGTTTTTGGTATTTACTAATGAGGTAAGGGGCCATCTACTTTAGGACGTCCGCCAAAATCACAGATTTTCAAGACACCCCCCTCCCCCTGTCCGGGTGTGTCCGAATTTTCAAAACAATCCCCCCTCCCCCGGACGTCCGGATTTCCAGCTACTTTTAAGAGTAAAAATAAAACCAACTCAAATTCATTGTTAATATAATTCAAAGAGTTGAAGTAAAATTCAAAGAGTTGCAATAAATGGGACTTTACCGGATTTTCAGAAACCACCCCCTCCCCTTGCCGGATTTGTCCGAAATGATGGTATGAAACAAATTGAGGTACTGGGAGTCAAAATCCCGAATACAATTGCAAAATCATATTGTCCCAATCTCTGTCCCATTTTCAGTTTTTGAAGATGAAATTTCCAGGACCGAAATTTTACAGTTTTGACTGATTTTTTCACCTGCAACCAATTAGTAAGTCAACTATAGATGGCAAATGACACGATTGAGGTGGTGGAAGTTTGATTTCGGTCGGAGGAAGCCCACAGCAAAAAGCTTAACAAAACGAAAAGTTGTATTTTCAAAATGCTGTCCCATTTTCAAATATGAAATTTTCTGAACCCAAATTTGACAGATTGGGTGAAATGTTTGCCCAGAAACCAGTCAGTTAGTTAATTGATGATGGTATAAAAACCAAATTGAGGTACTGGGAGTTAAAATCCCGAATAAAATTGCAAAATCATATTGTCCCAATCTCTGTCCCATTTTCAGTTTTTGAAGATGAAATTTCCAGGACCGAAATTTTAAAATGTTGACTGATTTTTTCACCTGCAACCAATTATTAAGTCAACTATAGATGGCAAATGACACGATTGAGGTGGTGGAAGTTTGATTTCGGTCGGAGGAAGCCCACAGCAGAAAGCTTAACAAAACGAAAAGTTGCATTTTCAAAATGCTGTCCCATTTTCAAATATGAAATTTTCTGACCCCAAATTTGACAGATTGGATGAACTTTTTGCCCAGAAACCAATTAGTTAGTTAGTTGATGATGGTATGAAACCAAATTGAGGTACTGGGAGTCAAAATCCCGAATAAAATTGCAAAATCATATTGTCCCAATCTCTGTCCCATTTTCAGTTTTTGAAGATGAAATTTCCAGGACCCAAATTTTACAGTTTTGACTGATTTTTTCACCTGCAACCAATTAGTAAGTCAACTATAGATGGCAAATGACACGATTGAGGTGGTGGAAGTTTGATTTCGGTCGGAGGAAGCCCACAGCAGAAAGCTTAACAAAACGAAAAGTTGTATTTTCAAAATGCTGTCCCATTTTCAAATATGAAATTTTCTGAACCCAAATTTGACAGATTGGATGAACTTTTTGCCCAGAAACCAGTTAGTTAGTTAATTAGATTAGATTTTAGATTTGAAAAATTTTCAAAACGGTATATACAAATCAACAGGATTATAAAACATAAAAATAAAAACCGCTTTGTCGGCAAATGCCAGGGCCCTAACAATCCACTCAAAAAAATTCAAAACAGGACCCAGAAGCTTGTAAGCCACTGGTCAAAAAAAAAGTGAAATCTAATTAAATAAAGATTTTGTTCAAAAATCAAATAAAATCAAAATTACGCGACCAAAATTCAAAAACTCTCATAAATGTGAAAATCTTAGTATCAATCAATATCCATGATCAGAATAATTGAGGAAAAACGCGAAAATCACATACATTACTGTATTACAACAGATGTCAAAATTGTTATTAACAGAGATCCAATGTGTCCATAATAAAATAATAAAGTTCAACTAGCTACCCAATCAAAAGGTAGTCAAGACAGGGTAACTAGAGAGTAGGGATAAATTTGCTATCAGTGAGAAAGATGAGGGAATAGTCAGCATCAGGATGCAGAGAGTTTTCCCGTATGCGTCCATGCTTTAGGTGTAGTGTCAAAGTTGTGACTTCCAGTAAGATCAGGTAATCTGGTGATCTTAAACCCGAGCATCTCGAACCCCGTTTGACTCTTCTCACCCGGTGTCGCACAATACATGTACTGTGCGACACCAAGTGAGAAAAGCTGCTGAAATAAGGTTACGGAAAATGGGGGGGTTATCAAACCCCCACATAGTAAAGAAACGGGGCGTTTAATGAGGGGGAAGTGTTGGAGCTATGCCCCTCAGGGGGTAAATTGAGATTCAAAATAGAACATTAAGCAAGGTAAAACAGCTAAAAACGCAGCTCAAATGATCACACACACTGAATAAGAATTGTCACAAATTGAACATGAACATGCACATGCAGTCGGAATTACCCAGCTTGAATAAGAATCTAAAAAATGTCCAATTTGAACATGTAAATGTACATGCAGTCACATGCCAAAATATCAAAAACATGCAATATGGTAACAACATGCATGGTGTTAACGTGTAACTGAGTATGACTCGGGGTTCTTAGATGCAGTGACAAAAAATGTTTGCGCATCAAGATTGGATGGTTCCCATTTTAATTGATGATGGTATAAAAACCAAATTGAGGTACTGGTAACTGGGAGTTAGAATCCCGAATAAAATTGCAAAATCATATTGTCCCAATCTCTGTCCCATTTTCAGTTTTTGAAGATGAAATTTCCAGGACCGAAATTTTACAGTTTTGACTGATTTTTTCACCTGCAACCAATTAGTAAGTCAACTATAGATGCCAAATGACACGATTGAGGTGCTGGAAGTTTGATTTCGGTCAGAGGAAGCCCACAGCAGAAAGCTTAACAAAACGAAAAGTTGTATTTTCAAAATGCTGTCCCATTTTCAAATATGAAATTTTCTGAACCCAAATTTGACAGATTGGATGAACTTTTTGCCCAGAAACCAATTAGTCAGTTAATCGATGATGGTATGAAACCAAATTGAGTACTGGGAGTCAAAATCCCGAATAAAATTGCAAAATCATATTGTCCCAATCTCTGTCCCATTTTCAGTTTTTGAAGATGAAATTTCCAGGACCGAAATTTTACAGTTGTGACTGATTTTTTCATCCTGCAACCAATTAGTAAGTCAACTATAGATGCCAAATGACACGATTGAGGTGCTGGAAGTTTGATTTCGGTCAGAGGAAGCCCACAGCAGAAAGCTTAACAAAACGAAAAGTTGTATTTTCAAAATGCTGTCCCATTTTCAAATATGAAATTTTCTAAACACAAATTTGACAGATTGGATGAAATTTTTGCCCAGAAACCAATTAGTCAGTTAATCGATGATGGTATGAAACCAAATTGAAGTACTGGGAGTCAAAATCCCGAATAAAATTGCAAAATCATATTGTCCCAATCTCTGTCCCATTTTCAGTTTTTGAAGATGAAATTTCCAGGACCCAAATTTTACAGTTGTGACTGATTTTTTCATCCGCAACCAATTAGTAAGTCAACTATAGATGCCAAATGACACGATTGAGGTGCTGGAAGTTTGATTTCGGTCAGAGGAAGCCCACAGCAGAAAGATTAACAAAACGAAAAGTTGTATTTTCAAAATGCTGTCCCATTTTCAAATAGGAAATTTTCTAAACACAAATTTGACAGATTGGATGAAATTTTTGCCCAGAAACCAATTAGTCAGTTAATCGATGATGGTATGAAACCAAATTGAAGTACTGGGAGTCAAAATCCCGAATAAAATTGCAAAATCATATTGTCCCAATCTCTGTCCCATTTTCAGTTTTTGAAGATGAAATTTCCAGGACCCAAATTTTACAGTTGTGACTGATTTTTTCATCCTGCAACCAATTAGTAAGTCAACTATAGATGCCAAATGACACGATTGAGGTGCTGGAAGTTAGATTTCGGTCAGAGGAAGCCCACAGCAGAAAGATTAACAAAACGAAAAGTTGTATTTTCAAAATGCTGTCCCATTTTCAAATATGAAATTTTCTAACACAAATTTGACAGATTGGATGAAATTTTTGCCCAGAAACCAATTAGTCAGTTAATCGATGATGGTATGAAACCAAATTGAAGTACTGGGAGTCAAAATCCCGAATAAAATTGCAAAATCATATTGTCCCAATCTCTGTCCCATTTTCAGTTTTTGAAGATGAAATTTCCAGGACCCAAATTTTACAGTTGTGACTGATTTTTTCATCCGCAACCAATTAGTAAGTCAACTATAGATGCCAAATGACACGATTGAGGTGCTGGAAGTTTGATTTCGGTCAGAGGAAGCCCACAGCAGAAAGCTTAACAAAACGAAAAGTTGTATTTTCAAAATGCTGTCCCATTTTCAAATATGAAATTTTCTAACACAAATTTGACAGATTGGATGAAATTTTTGCCCAGAAACCAATTAGTCAGTTAATCGATGATGGTATGAAACCAAATTGAAGTACTGGGAGTCAAAATCCCGAATAAAATTGCAAAATCATATTGTCCCAATCTCTGTCCCATTTTCAGTTTTTGAAGATGAAATTTCCAGGACCCAAATTTTACAGTTGTGACTGATTTTTTCATCTGCAACCAATTAGTAAGTCAACTATAGATGCCAAATGACACGATTGAGGTGCTGGAAGTTTGATTTCGGTCAGAGGAAGCCCACAGCAGAAAGCTTAACAAAACGAAAAGTTGTATTTTCAAAATGCTGTCCCATTTTCAAATATGAAATTTTCTAACACAAATTTGACAGATTGGATGAAATTTTTGCCCAGAAACCAATTAGTCAGTTAATCGATGATGGTATGAAACCAAATTGAAGTACTGGGAGTCAAAATCCCGAATAAAATTGCAAAATCATATTGTCCCAATCTCTGTCCCATTTTCAGTTTTTGAAGATGAAATTTCCAGGACCCAAATTTTACAGTTGTGACTGATTTTTTCATCCTGCAACCAATTAGTAAGTCAACTATAGATGCCAAATGACACGATTGAGGTGCTGGAAGTTTGATTTCGGTCAGAGGAAGCCCACAGCAGAAAGCTTAACAAAACGAAAAGTTGTATTTTCAAAATGCTGTCCCATTTTCAAATATGAAATTTTCTAACACAAATTTGACAGATTGGATGAAATTTTTGCCCAGAAACCAATTAGTCAGTTAATCGATGATGGTATGAAACCAAATTGAAGTACTGGGAGTCAAAATCCCGAATAAAATTGCAAAATCATATTGTCCCAATCTCTGTCCCATTTTCAGTTTTTGAAGATGAAATTTCCAGGACCCAAATTTTACAGTTGTGACTGATTTTTTCATCCGCAACCAATTAGTAAGTCAACTATAGATGCCAAATGACACGATTGAGGTGCTGGAAGTTTGATTTCGGTCAGAGGAAGCCCACAGCAGAAAGCTTAACAAAACGAAAAGTTGTATTTTCAAAATGCTGTCCCATTTTCAAATATGAAATTTTCTAAACACAAATTTGACAGATTGGATGAAATTTTTGCCCAGAAACCAATTAGTCAGTTAATCGATGATGGTATGAAACCAAATTGAAGTACTGGGAGTCAAAATCCCGAATAAAATTGCAAAATCATATTGTCCCAATCTCTGTCCCATTTTCAGTTTTTGAAGATGAAATTTCCAGGACCCAAATTTTACAGTTGTGACTGATTTTTTCATCCGCAACCAATTAGTAAGTCAACTATAGATGCCAAATGACACGATTGAGGTGCTGGAAGTTTGATTTCGGTCAGAGGAAGCCCACAGCAGAAAGCTTAACAAAACGAAAAGTTGTATTTTCAAAATGCTGTCCCATTTTCAAATATGAAATTTTCTGAACACAAATTTGACAGATTGGATGAACTTTTTGCCCAGAAACCAATTAGTCAGTTAATCGATGATGGTATGAAACCAAATTGAGGTACTGGGAGTCAAAATCCCGAATAAAATTGCAAAATCATATTGTCCCAATCTCTGTCCCATTTTCAGTTTTTGAAGATGTACGCCACTGTATTGATCCCGAACTGAGAATGGGACAGTTCGGGATCATTAGAAATTTATCCAAGAAAACATTTCAACTATGCGACTCATATTAATTAATATTGTGTCTATATAGTCTATGTCCGTCTATGTCCGCCTATGTCCTGTCCTGTCCTGTCCTGTCCTGTCCAGTCCTTTTTGGATTCTATGAGACAAGCGGACATAGACGGACGTGACACCCCCCCACCCCCCCCCCCCCCAATAGTATACCTGTCACCAAGATGCAGTTATCCTGATTTTAAATTTTCAGTGCACTTTTGCCTTTTTTGGTGTATAGTAGTAAAAAGTGTAGTAAAAAGGTACACTTTATTTATACTATTTTACACTTTTAACTAAACTTAACCAAATTATGTTCTATCTATTTTTACAGCTCGACCAAAAGTTGCCCCACAAATCATTTCGAAAATGCGAACTTGTTTTGCCCAGTCCACTACACGGACGAAATGCGATTGTGTAGTCGAGATTTTATAACATGCTAGAGTTTAACTGATTAGGGTTAGAGTACAGGGTATGGTTATTAACTGCTCATCACAGATATTTAAGGAACGTGTTAAACTAATCACCTTATAGTGCAGCAGAGTGATTTATTATCGTTCACCTCACGTACCATATTTAATTCATTGATCCGGCCGGTTGTCATGACAGCGCGCACAATATTCACAAATTTCATCATCGCGTCTTACGTTTATGAGATTTCAATCAGATGCTACGGAAATTGCCACTTTGTCACAAAGACATCTTTTTTGATAGTTTTTAATCTTCGAATCAACCAGAATTTGTTAAGAAGAGGAAACAATCATTCTAATTGTTACCATGGTTACTATGGTTACCATTTTAATTGTATCAGTACATAAAAATCTCTTCTTGATATAGCTTTAGTATCCACTGTTAAAATTGTTACAAATTTGGAATCAAGTCCTTCTCAGACAATTTGACAATGGAGCTTTTTTATGTAAAATATATTTCAAATTACTGTATTCTAGTTATTTACAAACTGAGTCTGATTATTTTTCAGCGAAATAAACTAAAGAAAATCAGCTCAGCAGAAACATAATTTGAGAGCATCTATTTTATAATTTTGTAATTCAGCTGTAAGCCTCTCCAATGTTGTCGAACTCCGGAATAGATTTGAACACAGTTTTAAACTGAGATGAAACTAATAACTCGTCAGGCTTTTGTCTGAACGATTTGGTTCCATAGTCCACACTGAAAGTGATATG
Organism: Bolinopsis microptera; assembly: GCF_026151205.1. Lineage (NCBI taxonomy): Eukaryota > Metazoa > Ctenophora > Tentaculata > Lobata > Bolinopsidae > Bolinopsis > Bolinopsis microptera. Next base: position 15,526,107 of record NC_087084.1, on the reverse strand, counting down.
ATGTTAACAAATAATTCAAATGATGTTGCCCCTTTCGCCAGTGAATAATTTACTCGACCTTTTTATCTACAATTAATAAAAACAGGAACTCGTTCATATTACGAACTCCTAGGCCGGTAACCTTAGCAACCGTAGGAAATGATACTCACATAGAAAACTGAGTATTGTTTGTGAAGTGATGGCATATAATCGTATTTCATCCTTGAGAACGGAGCAAACCTGCAAGTAAAGATATATAAATAGAGTTTTTTAAACAAGTTGAAAAAAGTGGAGAGTAATATTATCAACAAGCAGAAAAGCCCCCCCCCCCCCCCCCCCAACAAAAGAAGTACCCCCCCTGCCCCCCCGAGATAAGTTCATAGATCTGGTATTATTTGGGGAAGGTGATTAAGAAACTTCTCTTTATCAAAGGGAAACTCCACCTCAGATCAATAAATTCGTTTAACACCATTCTCCTTTAAACATCCTTTTCTCTGAAAAAAAAACGTTTTGGATTTAATCTGAGCCAAATCATCTATCAGTCAGAAAAAACAAAGATCAATTTATTGCAGTTAAAACCCATTCTCCAAAGTACCCAGGACAAACTATCCGAAAACCATCAGAATTAATAGGTCAAAACATAAGCCGCTCTAGGGGCTTACTTTCCGGCATCAAAAAGTCAACATATATGACTGCTTGGAACTCCCATCCATCAAAACAATTGTTTAATCAAAACAACTGCTCACTTACCACGTCCTCTTGTTTTAAGTCGTCTGCACTTTGAGAGTTGGTTTGAGTGACTTGAGCCGCTGCATGTACACAACGCTAGGGTTCTTAAACGGGCCCTGACACAAAGTTTAAGTAATAAATAGCATTGTTAAATGTTCTTTAAAAGTTGAAATTTCAAGACCGAAGTTTTACCAAATGCTTGACCTGCAATGAGTACTTTAAAGAATACCATAAAATATTTGAAACTAGATACCTTAAAAAGTGATGTGTGAACTCACTTGAACTCGTTTCAGGGGAGGAAGCTCAAACGTGGAGTTATCAACCGTCTTCTGAGCGGACTTGTGCCATTTGTTCTTCTTCTTGCCGAGATCCTTCGGAAACACGGCTTTTATCTGATCTTCAAACACTGACACCTCCTGCTCCTTCACAAACACTCCAGCTTTCTGGGGGTTGCGGTGGATTAGAAATCGCAGGAATGTAAATAATTTGTAATGTGCCGTAATAGACGCCTGGCACGGTAATGCACTACCGTTTTTAAAAGAAAAGGCTCTCTTGTAGTATTTTATGTCGAGCACTCATAGTACTAGGCTCTGTGAAGTGTACAGGGAATTCATTTTACCAGCTTAACAGTTGATTAGTCGTTAATTGACAGCAATATTCCGCATTATTCTATTATTAGAGTTAAGGATTGTGGAACACAACAAGAAAATTGAGAATAATCTATTAACTACCCAGTAACCAGGTATGGTTACTATGGTAACCGCCTGGGAGTGACGTTATGATCTTTACAGCTTTATTAACATTTGTCTAAATTCCCTCCCTCAAGTTGCTATGAATAACTTTATACACTAATCAATCCCTTAATTAATTTTAATATAACCAAATAACCCCCTCCACGCTTTAAATTAACGCTCGCTAGGAGGTCGCAGAAACATTTCTGCGGAACTTCAGAATATTTTCTCCGAATATGGCAGTCCATGGTGTGTCACAGTGTGTCACACCAGGTCATGTGACGTCACGCAGCAAGACTACCTCGCAAACCACTTAGCCTTCTTCTTTTCCTCTTTATCATCAGCCAAGTTCTATCCCGTGTCATTATTCCGCAGAATTCGGGAGAATTAATCGATTTGCACCTGAATCTGCTTCTGAATTTGGCAGTCCTTTAATTGTGGTCAGTTAATGATAATTAGATAATTGATTACGTTTGGATTGATGGGTTTACTACTGCTACTACATACAGTTGGACAGTTATTTAGTTAAACGGTGCAAAGTAAATCAGACTGACACATTGTATGTGATTTGTTGAACTTCAGTAGTTTGAACTTTGAAATTAACGTTACCAGCCGCGCCCTTGCTAAGGTTGCTAAGGTTACCGGCTGCGCCCTTGCTAAGGTTGCTAAGGTTACCGGCCTCGCCCTTGCTACGGTTACCAGCCGCACCCTTGCTAAGGTTATCGGCTGCACCCTCGCTAAGGTTGCTAAGGTTACCGGCCTCGCCCTTGCTAGGGTTGCTAAGGTTACCAGCCGCGCCCTTGCTAAGGTTGCTAAGGTTACCGGCCTCGCCCTTGCTAAGGTTGCTAAGGTTACCAGCCGCGCCCTTGCTAAGGTTGCTAAGGTTACCGGCCTCGCCCTTGCTAAGGTTGCTAAGGTTACTGGCCGTGACCTTGCTAGGGTTGCTAAGGTTACCGGTCACGCCCTTGCTAAGGATGCTAAGGTTACCGGTCACGCCCTTGCTAAGGATGCTAAGGTTACCGGCCTCGCCTTTGCTAAGGTTGCTAAGGTTACTGGCCGTGACCTTGCTAGGGTTGCTAAGGTTACCGGCCTCGCCTTTGCTAAGGTTGCTAAGGTTACTGGCCGTGACCTTGCTAGGGTTGCTAAGGTTACTGGCCGTGACCTTGCTAGGGTTGCTAAGGTTACCGGCCTCGCCCTTGCTAAGGTTGCTTAGGTTACCGGTCTCGCCCTTGCTAAGGTTGCTAAGGTTACTGGCCTCGCCCTTGCTAAGGTTGCTTAGGTTACAGGCCTCGCCCTTGCTAGGGTTGCTAAGGTTACTGGCCGTGACCTTGCACAGTGGGCTGTGAGTGGGGGTCATGCTAGCATAGGGTATTTTAGACCATCACACATGCCCCTAACTTTGTTTCTAAGGTAATTTGGGTACAAAAATACGATTCCAATCATTTACAGGGCCGAAAATGTCTCAGAAAAAATTTTTGGGCCGATTTTAAGCAATCTTGAAGTCCAAAAATAGGAGGCTGATCCCAGGAAAAGTTGTTTTTTAGAGGTTTAATCAATTTTAAAGCTCTTTTATGAACTGTAAACGAAGGACAGCTATCTTAGGAACTCAAATCTTTTTGAATTATGAAAAAATATTGATCAGAACAAAAGTTGTGCCCATTTATATGACCAAAATTTTCTGAAACACCAAAATTGTTCCTGTTATTTTCAAAAATTTCGTTTAAAATCAAGATATTTTGGATTTTTATCAATTTTAACTATAATAATTGTGATATTTTGATTTTTCATCCATATGCATCTGGTCTAGGATGCAAAAAATGCCACAAACATGGAGAATAACTAAAATATGTCAATTTAATAGCAAAATTGAGCTCATAAATTATCTAAAAATGCAGCAAATTTTACCCAATTTTTGAGTTTCTTAATTTTGTAAACAGAGTTGCCCAAAAGTGCCCAAAGTGATTCTTATTGCATCTGATAGGGAATTGTCTAAGCTTTCTGATGATACCATGCATTATACCGAACTATTGCAAACCAACAACGATTTCTGTCGTTAAATACCCCAAAAATTGCCTAAAATACACGCCATAAAAAAGGCGCGGTCAAAAATCAGGTGAAAATGTTAAAGTCACACAGTTTTTTTTAGATGTCTGAGTATTCTGAAGTACTATACTGTATTTCAATTATTAAAAACTGCCTTGATCAGGCATTTTAGCCCAAAATAATAAATATTAGGCAATTTTTGGCTAAAAAAGGCAAAATTTCTTGACAGTGAAAAATGCTATTTTTTCACGCGACGCCATTTTGGCATCTTGCAAAGTTTTTAATTACGGTATTTTGCATGAAATCGGGCTAGCTTTTTACAATAAGGTAAGCTTATTTTCAAAGAAATTTAAGAAAGTCGATTTTAGGCCTATGCTAGCATGGTAGCCCACTGTGCCTTGCTAGGGTTGCTAAGGTTACCGGCCTCGCCCTTGCTAAGGTTGCTAAGGTTACCGGCCTCGCCCTTGCTAAGGTTGCTAAGGTTACAGGCCTCGCCCTTGCTAAGGTTGCTTAGGTTACCGGTCTCGCCCTTGCTAAGGTTGCTTAGGTTACCGGTCTCGCCCTTGCTAAGGTTGCTAAGGTTACCGGCCTCGCCCTTGCTAGGGTTGCTAAGGTTACCGGCCTCGCCCTTGCTAAGGTTGCTTAGGTTACCGGTCTCGCCCTTGCTAAGGTTGCTAAGGTTACTGGCCTCGCCCTTGCTAAGGTCGCTAAGGTTACCGGCCTCGCCCTTGCTAGGGTTGCTAAGGTTACCGGCCTCGCCCTTGCTAAGGTTGCTAAGGTTACTGGCCGTGACCTTGCTAGGGTTGCTAAGGTTACCGGCCGCGCCCTTGCTAAGGTTGCTAAGGTTACCGGCCTCGCCCTCGCTAGGGTTGCTAAGGTTACCGGCCTCGCCTTTGCTAAGGTTGCTAAGGTTACTTGCCGTGACCTTGCTAAGGTTACCCTTTTAAATCAGTTGACGACTAACACAACGAAAACGGAAGAACAGAAATAACTAAGGAAGTTTCCGCTTCTTTTTTGCCAAGAATGTTTGGCTTGAACTTGGTTCAGTTTCATTAAAGGAAAATGCTTTATTTGCGATACTCCCTGCAAAACGCTCAAAGATGCTTAATGCTTATCTAAAATATTAAGTAATCACTTGTTTTTACCACCGCCCCCCCCCCCCTCCGTAATCAGTGTCACACAGTTATTGTATTAAAAGTATATTAGTAATATGTGAACACAGTCGAGGGATGGGAGATCACGTGGCCCCAGCACTCAATAAAGCGGAGGTGGAGGAGCTTTACGAACTGTTTGATAAGTATGATGATGACGGGAACGGGGAACTAGAGCTGGACGAACTCGCTAAAATGATGAGCAATCTAGGTAACCATAGTAACTATAGTAACTATAGTAAATATAGTAACCATAGTAACCATAGTAGCCATAGTAACCACAGCAGCCATAATAACCATGGTAACCATAGTAATATGTTGTGTGGACTAGTGTACGCTGCTCTCTTAGCTCGCTAAAATGATGAGCAATCTAGGTCATTATATTTTCATCAAATCCAGAAATGATTAGATAATTAGTTAGCCATTTAATTAACTTATAGTAGGACTTTTAAATAATGCACAACTACACAGGAGTGATAGCAACTAAAGAAGATTTAAAGAATTTGTTAGAAGCAATAGATGACGACATCAGTGGGACCATTGACTGTTGGGAACTTGTTGAGTATATTGACCGGTTAATGTCAGACGAATTCACGTGAGCTTTATTTTCACTCCTTATATGGGCATTACTTGTAGTAGTAACCATGGTAATTATCTACCATTAATACTTGTAGTAGTATATCATTATTACTACAATATCATTATTGTTATATTATTGCTACTTTATTGATACAGTATTGCAATAGTAGATGCTTATTGTAACCATGGTAACCATAGTAACTACGGTATTGTCACTCTGCAAGTAGCTGGCTGCAATAAAATCTGAATCAATTAAAAATTTAGCAAATTTTAGGAAACAATAAAAATCTTTAAGGAGGTTACTTTGGAACAATGACTCAGATTTGGTTTCATAGATTAGCGACCAAAGAAGACATGAAACATTTGTTAGAAGCAATAGAAAAAGAAATCAGCAGTAGGATAGTCGACTGGAAACTTGTTGAAGAAATTGACAAAAACTTGTCAGAAACTTTCACGTGAGCTCTATTGTCACTCCTTATATGGGCATTACTTGTAGTAGTAACTATGGTAACTATCTACTAGACACTTTCACGTGACTGTAAATTGTAAAATAATGGTAGGAATTTGATGAATTCTAAAACCAAAGGCTCGAATGTTTCGAAGAATGAGAAATTTTGATTGGTCTGCTCTAGGCCATCGTAGGAATGTCTGACAATAACGTAACCATGGTAACTATCTACCATGAGCAGCTATCATTGCTACATTATTACTGAGTTACTGCTATATCATTGCTATATCATTGCCATTACTCCAGGAATGACGAGCTGATTGAAGCGTTTAACATGATAGACAAGGACTCAGGAGGGGAGATATCACTGGATGAGTTGCGGGATGCTATGAACTGTGCAGATGTGGGCATCACCCAGCCAGAAATGAAATACTTGTTCCGCAAAGTGAGAAACAGATTTTACTATTTAATTAATTAATTAGATCAATTGATAGAAAGTAGTTAATTATGCGTAATATGCGCATACTTTACACCAGTACAAATAATAGGTATTCCACTATTTACAACATTAATACAGGTGGACCGGAACCACGACGGAAATATAAGCTTCTCAGAGTTCAGGAAGATGTTGACACAGAGCCAATTATGAGAGTTTGGAACACGTGGTTACCACGTGCTACAGTTACCATGGCTACGTCAACACGTGGTGTTTCATAATGCAGATCGGATAAAGCTCACAGCCCGCGCTCTATTCCTTACAAGGTCACAAATACGGTAAAACCCGATATATCGCGGCCATTTCCTCCCCAAAATATCAGGGTTTTACTGTACTTCCATATTAGGCATGATTGTTATGCGAGATGCGCAACTTTTTATCCGCATTTTACTTATGTGGCGACCTTATTATAGCAGAGACCTAAGTACAAATATTTTTGATTTTCAACAACAGCGAACATTTAATTAAAGTATGTTTCATTGTAAGGTACGAACGAATGTTTTAAAGAAATTTTCAAATTATATGTATTTTAACTACTTTTGTTATAGATAACGATATTATATATATTTTGATAATTGAAAGTTTTTGTTATCTTTAAATTAACTATATCTAAATATCAAATTAATAAAATATGTAAGTAATAAAATATGTTTAATAAATTGTGTTTATAATTATGGTACATTGATATCATATTTGTATTTTAGACTGTAACCTTATTAGTCCAATGGAATAAACCTAGCATTACTTATAGGTGCATATAGGGCCCGATGTAATTGCTATGACCAGTTTACTGGTCAACTGGTGTTTCGGCGTCCCTAATTTTGTTTACACTCGGTCACTTGTCAAGGCATGTACAGGTCATTTTGCGAATTTTGTTTACAATAAAATGATGTATTTGTGTAACATTTTGAAAGTTTATTGATAAAAATTTCACAGTTAATTTAATAAAAGGTTCATTTTTAATGTGATATAACAAAGTATTTTTTATATCCCGCTCATATTAGCAACTAGTAACCAAGAATATAACAATTAATCTTTAAAAAATCCAATAAGTTTTAAATATAGTATTAAATTTTAAGTTATAATACAGTCATGATCTATAATGCAGTGACCCTTCGATTTTCAAGAAATTCAACTTGTTTTCCCAATAGTATCAATAAGTAAACCGTAGCATGAATTATCAATTATCATGCCTAATTTTTACTCGGTACCTAAATCAAAGGCTTACTGTTATGTACAGAATTTTGAAATTTGCCTCTGTTCTTGAAATATGAGGTTAACTTTACCTCAAATTCGCTTTTTTTAATCACATATGTGAATTGTGAAAACTGAAAAAATGATAATTTACCCTCCCCCCCTCTGGCCTTAAGAATAAGTTTAAACAACCTAATATAAGCATGGAAATTGGAGTATTATCACAGATGAAAATACCTACTTCAGTTTCAAATTACAACCATTATTCTAAGTTATACTAAGTTTATCTGAATTTATCAACATCTACACTTGGACTTTGGACTTTGGAGAGATTCGTAGATTCCTCTACTGGGTCATCGAATAGTTCGACCGCCCTTGCAGCATCGCTGCTGCCTTATTCATACTCCAGTCCAGCAAAGAATTTCCATTAGGGCAGCTGTAATTGCTCACAGGTGGGTTATCTGGAAACGGTTTAAGAAACGCTGATAGTTTTGCTTTGAACAGCAGTGGGTCTTCAATGAGGTGAAGATCTGATGGAATGGTGTTCCATAAACGTGGCCCCATTACTGCAAATGAACCATCATACAGTGACTGTTGACGTTGAGTACTGCTCTTGCTGAGACTTGGAATGGTGGCCTTGATTCCGTGTCTTGATGGAGTAGAAAAAAGAATCCCAAGGTCATTTGGGCAGCGTTGATGTAAGATTTTCCACATGTGGATGATAATATAACGCTCTCTCCTCCTTTGCATCGACATTAGATTTAGTGCTTTGAGCCGCTGCCAATAGTCAAGATGTTGAACACCCCAAATCCTTGAGGTGAAAGTACGCTGTACTCCTTCAATCTGTTGGATGTCTGAAATTTTACTGGTATTCCACAGAGGGCAGCAGTACTCTAAATGACTTCGGATAAGTGACTTGTAAAGTGTCAACATTGTGATTCTGTTTCTGCACTTGAACGCACTGAGCACCCAGGCTGCCACTTTTCTAGCTCGAGATGCCATAGAACTGACATGATGTGACCACGACATATCAGAAGACACTATAACTCCAAGATCCTTAACTTGGTCTGTAGGATAGAGCATATTACCGCCTGACACCTTGTATGTTTGTGTTTGACATACAAAAGGCAGCTCATACAGACTATCATTAGGATTCCCCCGGTGAACTAGGAGCTCAAACTTATCCTCATGTAAAACCATGTTATTACGTTTGGCCCATGCAATGACATGGTCGAGATCTTGCTGAAGAACGATAACATCCTGTTCTGTATATATGTGCTTCAGTATACGGGTGTCATCAGCAAAGAATCTTATAATTGAACCAGTCACACAAAGCTTCATGTCATTTATGAAGAGTATAAAAAGGAGGGGTCCAAGAACGGTTCCTTGGGGGACTCCACTGATAACCAAGGCTGCGAAGGAAGACACCCCGTTCAGAACAACATGTTGATGGCGGTCCGACAGAAACGACTCCAGCCACTTAAGAATTTTCACATGCCAAATCCACAAGATTCTTAAAGAGTTGTGCGAGATGACGAAACATAGAGGCCGCAGAATTATGAGGACTACCAGATCCTGGTGGAACCTAAGCGATCCATGATATCACGACAGGCCCTAATCCTTCCGTTAAATCCATACTTTTGCAATTTATCAATGAGAAGACGATGATCCACCTTGTCGAAGGCCTTCGCAAAGTCTAGATATATTGCATCAGTATCTGACCCACTCAAAAGGCCACTCATGATGTCGTCGAAGTGGCTAAGAAGCTGAGTCAAACAGCTCCTTCCCGAACGAAATCCATGTTGATTATCACACAAAATTTCATTTTCATCTAAGTACTTGACCATGGTGCTCCGTAGAATGCGCTCATAGATCTTGATGATGTGTGAGGTGAGGGCAACGGGACGGTAGTTCACTGCATGTGCCCGGTTTCCCTTTTTGTAGAGAGGAGAAATGTGTGTCTCCTTATAGAATTTGGGTACAAGACCCAGGGTGTATGATTCCGTCCAGATAAGTTTAATGGGTTGGCACAGTTCTTGAGCACATGTCTTGAGAAGACAAACTGGCACTCCATCTGGTCCACAACCCGAATCGGGTGAGATTGCAGAAATAGCCGATATGATGTCTTCATCAGAAATAACAAAATCTTCGTCAGTTAGTGGTTGCGTTATATCTGCTGCCATGAACTGGGGATTTTGAACATCGGGACAATCTGGATCACTGAAAACAGAGCTAAATTGCTCTTGTAGAAGATCTGCCATTGACTTAGGTTGGGAAGTTGCCAATTAATTAACACAATCAACAAGACAACCATAGTAACCATGGTAACATGGTATCCATGGCAAAATATCCATGGTTATTAAATACCGTAACAAAAGTTACCCTGATACAATTGTAGGTATTGAGAAGTTACTGGGCATGTCCAGGAGGTGACCGGGACATGATTTTAGGCCTGACCGGGACCGGGACCGGGACCGGGATACAAAATGTGACTTGACCGGGACCGGGACTGAGATTATCAATTTACCGTGACCGGGACCGGGACCGGGACCAATAATTTCTGGGATTTCTATCTTACCGGGACCGGGACCGGGACCGGGACCAACAATCCAATTTTACCGGGATGACCGGGATGACCGGGATTTGACCGGGATGACCGGGATTTGACCGGGATGACCGGGATGACCGGGACCAAAACTGGTATTCTCATATTAAAAGCTGCAACTTTCATTTACATTATAATTGAAAAAAAAACCGTCAATATGGGGCATGGGCCTAATGTACTACACCAATAATGTTCATGTACTGATTACTCAAGTTCACCCTCATTCCTCATTCCTCGATCAATGATCCCTCAAATTATTCAACAGTTTCATTCTCCGATTCCAATTGACAATTGGGCGTAGCCCGAGTTGAAAACTTGATGTTAGTTTGCACTTATGAGTTATGTAACGATATTAGTTACCTAAACTAGTAAACTTGTTTAGCAATTTTAAACATTGTTTTATTTGGCTCAGAGGTTGTTTAAAGATGAAATTCACAATGAATGAAAGTAAAAACTTAAAATCACAGTGAATGAAATTATGTAAAAGATCCCGGTTAAAATCCCGGCAAATTTGAGTGATTGACCGGGACAGGGACCGGGACTGGGACCAAGAATCCTGAATTAACCGGGACCGGGACCGGGACCGGGATCATAAATCAGCATTTGACCGGGACCGGGACCGCGACCGGGATGAAAAATTTGACTTGACCCGGTTGACCGGGACCGGGACCGGGAATCCCGGTCACCTCCTGGGCATGTCTCATGTCTTATGTCGGCTCTAATCCGCTGTCACCGCCATAATAAGCTGGCTGTCAGACAGTTGCACCCTTTCTCAACCCAATCTAGATCACCATGAGACGATGAACTCAGTTGGTTAGTTGAGCCCTAGTTCTGTAAATCTGTAGGTGGCCGTTTGAGAAACATTTGTCAAAATGTCAAATGTTAACCATAGCGAAACACTTGTCAACCACAGCGGACAGTTTATACTTGTTATATGAACAAGTGTGGTTCTTTGTTGACACTTGACATGTGTTTTAAATTTTTAAGTTGTTTTCAGTTTCAGTTTTAGGCCATGTGTTCGATGAACAAAGAGTCACTCAGAACTACACTTTCTAACCACTTCTTTATAAATATTATTCCTTTTTATTTCTTTTGTTTTAAAATATTATTCTCAGTTTTATCACGGAAATCAAATTTACGTACTAAGCGAGCGTACAATAAGCCTCACTAAACAATACTAATTGTAATTTGTGTTGTCATACTTTGTAACTTCAGGAACTTCAGACCTGCTCATTATCTCTGAGCTCGGTTGACTCTTTAAATAACTCAAAGGTATTCGTTAGACACCTGTTAATAACACACCTGTCCTCTGACTGTATGTCAAGTTAATAGCTTCACGTCCTGTTTCAGGTCCTAGCCTGTTCCTCTGTCAGTCTAAATCATTGTTCTAATTCCACTGTAACGACCTGATCACCTTGTTAGGTCATTACCACGTCATAACAAGGTTTTACAACCCTCTTTTAGTCTCTTTACCAAACACAGTGGACATGATTATATTGGCTGTGTGACCTTTTTATTCAGTACACAATACAAAATACTATGTTTTAGCAATGTTTTAGTGTTAATGCAATGAAATTGTGGTTAGTTGTTACAGTCTTGCTGCTGTTACTGACTTACTCAATAGGTAAGTTTGTTATTTTGCTGCTGTTACTGACTTACTCAATAGGTAAGTTTGTTATTTTGCTGTAATTACTAACTTACTCAATAGGCAAGTGTGTTGATTTGCTGGTACGGCTTTTTCAACTAAATACCAATTCTCGACCTCCTTAAGATCTTAACCCTTCTCCATCTATCAGTAACTTTAAGATTCCTTTACATATTTATGTTATAACGACACTAACTTCAGAGTCGTCTGCAAGTTGGAAAACAGTGACCAAGAACAGAAATTTACCATGACAACTACACTAGTTACCATGACAACTACACTAGTTACCATGACAACTACACCAACTAGTATAACGAAACTAACTTCAGAGTCGTTGGCAAGTTGGAAAACAGTAACCAAGAACAGAAATTTACCATGACAACTACACTAGTTACCATGACAACTACACTAGTTACCATGACAACTACACCAACTAGTATGACGAAACTAACTTCAGAGTCGTTGGCAAGTTGGAAAACAGTAACCAAGAACAGAAATTTACCATGACAACTACACTAGTTACCATGACAACTACACAAGTTACCATGACAACTACACCAACTAGTATAACGACACTAACTTCAGAGTCGTCTGCAAGTTGGAAAACAGTGACCAAGAACAGAAAGCTATCGTTTAGTACAGCAACTACTGCACTGCAGATCAACACTACCCTGAGCAGCTACAGGGAGAAGATACACATATTCACTTATCCTAACATTGCGCTTACCATCGTATATTTAGCGGAGAAAACGAGTTCTGTTTATCATTCTTGTACTGAGATATACGATGTAATTATGCCATCATAATTATAACATAATTATAACATCGCACTTTAATAACCATTTTCTGTTGTTATTAGGATAACTGATTTATAATACAGCTAAGACCCCACTAAGATCCCACTAAGACCCCACTATGATCCCACTGTTTAGTGGCTCAGTGGCTTAGTTGGTTAATCCGCTTGTCTACTGGCCTGAAGGTTGCGAGTTCGAAAACCCAGTCGGGCCAAAATCTCAAAAACTGAAGGGCAGCCGTCACTCACCAAACCATGGTGTAAATGGTAGTGGCTTTCATTAGAGCTGCGAAAATAACACGAGTGCATATGCCTGGGCCAGCGTCCCGACTATGCTGCAGGGAAATCTGTACCGAAAGGACCGTGGCCGAGCGCTACACGAAAAGGAGATCGGCCCCTCGTTCCTAGCTTGCTAGGTTCGCCATGTTGTTGTTGTTGTTGTTGTATGATCCCACTAAGACCCCACTAAGACCCCACTAAAACGCCACTAAAACGCCACTAAAACGCCACTAAAACGCCACTAAAACACCACTAATACCCCACTAATACCCCACTCTTGCAGAGTATACCAGTAGTAGCCCGAGAAGGAGACAGTCTCACCACCACCCTATTCTACTCTCCCACCCACTTTATCCTGCTCAGTAACAATACTATCGTCTACAAGATCACCTGGGCTCAGGGGGAGTGTAGTGAGATCTGGAGCTCTAATCAGCAGTGGGTTAAGTTCTCTAGTTCACTAGATGACGCTAGTGATTACTACAAAACTACTAGTAAGTAATGTTAGTGACTACTACAAAACTACTAGTAAGTATTAGGAGTGACTACTACAAAACTACTAGTAAGTAATTTGAGTTATATTCATATATTATATTCACTACCTTTGTTTTTTACAGCATCCACCTTTCGATACCATCAGCTCGTCTTCTTATAACAAATTAAAAAATAAATGAATAAATAAATTTTTTTTTTTTTTAAAATTCCTCTAGTAAGTGGGGACAATATTATCGATTATACTTCTTCCACCTACTTCAAAAATAGGCGATAGGTACCATGGAAACTGGATCCCAGCAACACACAGAAGATACAGCCTGTCATAGTTATAGAGTCTAAAGAACTCTACCCACAGGTTAGTCAGGCAGTGGAGCACACTCTGATGACATCTCCTTTTGGAGATTTTCGGACTCTCATACTACCTAATTGAGTGTGTTCCATAACCTAGCACCCTGCCTAAACGTTCGGTACTCCTGCACCTATGTGGCAAGCCTGCTCCCTGAACAAAAAAAAAAAAAAAAAAAAAAATTTGAGTGATTACGTTATAAAAAGTGTGCTGTTAATTGAGTCAGAGATTAAATTATTACAGTAATCTAACAACTTTCTAATATTCAGGTGTTTGTGACATACCACTATTGGATCCCTACCTGACATCCCCCTGTACAACCACTGGTAAGATAACATAACATCACGTGATGCACTCATCTTCACCAGTCACGTGACTTCCTTCACCAGTCACGTGACTTCCTTCACCAGTCACGTGACTTCCTTCACCAGTCACGTGACTTCCTTCACCAGTCACGTGACTTCCTTCACCAGTCACGTGACTTCCTTCACCAGTCACGTGACTTCCTTCACCAGTCACGTGACTTCCTTCATCAGTCACGTGACTTCCTTCACCAGTCACGTGACTTCCTTCACCAGTCACGTGACTTCCTTCACCAGTCACGTGACTTCCTTCACCAGTCACGTGACTTCCTTCACCAGTCACGTGACTTCCTTCACCAGTCACGTGACTTCCTTCACCAGTCACGTGACTTCCTTCACCAGTCACTACACATATGCATGGTACCATAGCTTACTGCATGTACTGATAACCGGTTTTGCCACAAAGAGCTTCTCAACCTTCCATTCCAACCAATAATCAATAATGAAACAGAGGATCAGGTTTATAACAGGTTGAACCGGTTTCAGTTACATATTAAACTGGATTCACTGGTTTCGCACGGCATGGTTACTGTAGGACTGATTATTTGGGATTGCTGTTTTGGAATTGACATTGCTCGTGGCTACACTTAGTAAGTTGCGGATTATTCGGATAACTGGATAATTTCTAATTTAACTCAGATATCAGTAGAATTAACAGCAGATAAATGTACTATCATACATACTATGTACAATGTACATTGTGCATCGTCATGTGCTCATCATACAATGGCAGGATCTAGCTAAAATACTTACAACTCTAGTGCTCATCATATAATGGCAGGATCTTGCGTATTTGTCGTATTTCTCTAGCTCCTTCACCTCCGCCTCCAGAGCTTCTCTCTCTTTCATCTCCTGCTCATACTCCCGCAATCTCTCCCTGGAAACAATTTACATCAGATAAATGTACTATGTACTATGTACAATGTACTATGAAATATGTACAATGTACAATGTACATCATCATGTGCTCATGATGCAATCTCTCCCTGGAACAGAACACACATGTTGTAATGATCAGAAGATTTGATTGTCTAATATGTAAAATTGTACAAATAATATAAAGTTATACTAATGCAAATTTGTAAAGTTATATTACTTACTTAGTCTTGATTTTAATCGTACAACAGATTTTAAAGCTGTCGATTGAATTAAAATTTCAAGTTCCAAGAGATTAGGGCAGAATTACATAATAATATTTGTAGATTTAATATATTTTGGTAGAAGGTTTTTGAAATTCATGAAAATGAGCGATCTGATTTTGTTTTAAAACTTAGTGTCATTCTACAAACATCTTCATAGTTTATAACAGAAACTACAAACCTGACAATCTTGTTTTTCTCCTCAAGAGCGCCGAGATAAGTCTTCATAGCGTAGTAATCATACACATTCTTCCGCACATAGTGTCCCTTCCATACCTTCTTTATTTCTGAAAATATCATTTTAGAACGTTATGAATAAATAATAATTCAAAATTCCATATTTGTCGATTATCTGACAAAAGTACCGAATTTCACTATGGTTACTATGGTTACTATGGTTACTATGGTTACTATGGTTCCTATGGTTACTATGGTTACTATAGTTACTATGGTTACTATGGTTACTATAGTTACTATGGTTACTATGGTTACTATGGTTACTATGGTTACTATGGTTACTATGGTAACTAGCTGCTTCCTTGTAAGCTCCTGCTCCATGGTGTAGCCTTATTCTACTTTTTTTTCTGCGCATCTTACTATATATAAAGCGAGACGATAGTTATCCGTGCCATTTTACTGACACCACGGCATCAACTTTAACGCAACTTTCCGCAAAAACCAGAAAGGTATACAACTGAAACTTTTTTGACTGGGTCGAATGCTTTAATGGCCTCCAAATCAGCATGAAAAAATAAAAAATTGGCCAAGGAATAATGATTTTAGAGCCCAAAATTTGGGCCCCCAAGTGGTGTCAAAAACGCGAATTAAATAGGGAATAATTATTTTAGTCTCTTGAGTCTTGACACCGTTTAGGGTTATATTATACGGGTTCCTGCTAGTATTTATAATGTGCAATCTGTTCTTCAGACTTTAGAAATATAAATTGGGTTAAAATGTTCAGTTAAAGTGAAGGGAGTACGCCTAAACGGACCTTTACTGATAGTTGAAATTCGACATATGACGTCATCTAGCGTCATCTAGCGTGAAATATCGCCAGATGATGATAGATGACGCTAGATGACGCTAGATGACGCTAGATGACGCCAATTAGCGACATTGTCGCTAAGTGCACGGCACCTTTCGAATGTCGCTATCTAGCGCTATCTAGCGCTATCTAGCGCTATCTAGCGCTATATGACGCTATATGACGCTATATGACGCTAGATGACGCTAGATGACGCTAGATGACGCTAGATAGCGCTAGATAGCGCTGCGTCAGATGTCGTTGCGACATATAGCGTTAGATAGCGCTAGATAACGCTAGATGTCGCAAAAAAAAGGGCGGAAATTTTATGAAAATAGCGCTATCTGTCGCCTGGCGTCAGTGCTGCGTGCTTAGCGTCATCTAGCGTCATCTAGCGTCATCTAGCGTCATATAGCGTCATATAGCGTCATATAGCGCTAGATAGCGCTAGATAGCGCTAGATAGCGCTAGATAGCGACATTCGAAAGGTGCCGTGCACTTAGCGACAATGTCGCTAATTGGCGTCATCTAGCGTCATCTAGCGTCATCTAGCGTCATCTATCATCATCTGGCGATATTTCACGCTAGATGACGCTAGATGACGCTAGATGACGTCATATGTCGAATTTCAACTATCAGTAAAGGTCCGCCTAAACCAGGGTCAGTCTGAACTAATAATTCTGAGTTTTGGTTCTGTACTATTATTATATAAGGTTTATTAAAACCTTATATAAGGTTTAATAAAAGCAGTACTAACTGGTAGCCATGTTGTGGTAATTGTTCAACTGGCGCTGTTCAACTTTAGCTGCTAGTTGTCTGTGATATTCAATCCTTCCCAGGTACCCACGCCACGCCATCTGTATTGGGGAGCAGTATTTTTACAATACGATTAAGGGGGCCGGAAGGGGAGGGGGAAGGGGGCCGGGAGGGGAGGGGAGGGGGAGGGGGAGGGGAGGGGGAAGGGCGCCGGGGGGATGGGGGGGGGGGCGGCCCCCTTAATTCCTTAAATTTAAAGATAACATTAGGATTACTTCTGTATCAGGGTGCATTATTTTTAGCTTCAATGCAAAGATGAAGACAAACAATGATGAAAAATAAGGGGAAAATAAGGGTAACTAATTATAAGCGTAATTACTAATTAGTTAATTACGGGTAATGACCTGTATTCTAATAGCACACATGTGAAGGTACTTGATGAACTGTCTCAGTCTGACCCCCCTCATTACAGCCTGAATGTGTAGAGCTGCATCGTATTCTCTCTGTCTGTTCAGCTCAGCTTCTCTGGGGTGTTGTCACGTGATGTTATCTAACAAATAACAATAATATGCAATAGATGAGTTAATTCTATGGGATTTATTATGTAGTATTTAATATAGTATTGATATTGAGCAAATGATTTAGATAAGAAGTATTAGTTAAAAAGTGCGGACCTGGCAGCAGCGAACACATCCTCCACAACACCACTCCTCTCCTCCCAATGCTCTATTGACCCCCCCCCCAGGTAGCTGACCCCCCCGGCCCCCCCCAGGTAGCTGACCCCCCCCCAGGTAGCTGACCCCCCCCCCCCCCCCAAGTATTTGAATGTAGTTATAAAGTGCGGACCTGGCAGCAGCGAACACATCCTCCACAACACCACTCCTCTCCTCCCAATGCTCTATTGACCCCCCTCAAGTAGCTGACCCCCCCAGGTAGCTGACCCCCCCCCCCCCCCCGGCCCCAAGTACAAGTATTTGAATGTAGTTATAAAGTGCGGACCTGGCTGCAGCGAACACATCCTCCACAACACCACTCCTCTCCTCCCAATGCTCTATTGACCCCCCCTCAAGTAGCTGACCCCCCCAGGTAGCTGACCCCCCCCCCCCCCCCAAGTACAAGTATTTGAATGTAGTTATAAAGTGCGGACCTGGCTGCAGCGAACACATCCTCCACAACACCACTCCTCTCCTCCCAATGCTCTATTGACCCCCCCCCCCAAGGTAGCTGACCCCCCCGGCCCCCCCCCCCCCCCCCCCCCAAGTATTTGAATGTAGTTATAAAGTGCGGACCTGGCAGCAGCGAACACATCCTCCACAACACCACTCCTCTCCTCCCAATGCTCTATTGACCCCCCCTCAAGTAGCTGACCCCCCCAGGTAGCTGACCCCCCCCCCCCCCAAGTACAAGGTATTTGAATGTAGTTATAAAGTGCGGACCTGGCTGCAGCGAACACATCCTCCACAACACCACTCCTCTCCTCCCAATGCTCTATTGACCCCCCCCCCAGGTAGCTGACCCCCCCGGCCCCCCCCCCCCCCCAAGTATTTGAATGTAGTTATAAAGTGCGGACCTGGCTGCAGCGAACACATCCTCCACAACACCACTCCTCTCCTCCCAATGCTCTATTGACCCCCCCCCCTCAAGTAGCTGACCCCCCCCCCCCCCCAGGTAGCTGACCCCCCCCCCCCCCCCCAAGTATTTGAATGTAGTTATAAAGTGCGGACCTGGCTGCAGCGAACACATCCTCCACAACACCGCTCCTCTCCTCCCAATGCTCTATTGACCCCCCCCCAGGTAGCTGACCCCCCCCCCCCAGGTAGCTAACCCCCCCCCCCCCCCCAGGTAGCTGACCCCCCCCCTCCAAGTACAAGTATTAGAATGTAGTTAAAAAGTGCGGACCTGGCTGCAGCGAACACATCCTCCACAACACCACTCCTCTCCTCCCAATGCTCTATTGACCCCCCCCCCCCAAGTAGCTGACCCCCCCCCCCCAGTAGCTGACCCCTCCCCCCAGGTAGCTGACCCCCCCCCAAGTATTTGAATGTAGTTATAAAGTGCGGACCTGGCTGCAGCGAACACATCCTCCACAACACCACTCCTCTCCTCCCAATCTATTGACCCCCCCCCCTCAAGTAGCTGACCCCCCCCCCCCCCCCTCAAGTAGCTGACCCCCCCCCTCAAGTAGCTGACCCCCCCCCCTCAAGTAGCTGACCCCCCCCCCCCCAAGTATTTGAATGTAGTTAAAAAGTGCGGACCTGGCTGCAGCGAACACATCCTCCACAACACCACTCCTCTCCTCCCAATGCTCTATTGACCCCCCCCCCTCAAGTAGCTGACCCCCCCCCCCCCCCCCTCAAGTAGCTGACCCCCCCCCCCCAGGTAGCTGACCCCCCCCCCCCCAAGTATTTGAATGTAGTTATAAAGTGCGGACCTGGCAGCAGCGAACACATCCTCCACAACACCACTCCTCTCCTCCCAATGCTCTATTGACCCCCCCTCAAGTAGCTGACCCCCCCAGGTAGCTGACCCCCCCCCCCCCCCCCCCCCAAGTACAAGTATTTGAATGTAGTTATAAAGTGCGGACCTGGCTGCAGCGAACACATCCTCCACAACACCACTCCTCTCCTCCCAATGCTCTATTGACCCCCCCCCCAAGGTAGCTGACCCCCCCGGCCCCCCCCCCCCCCCCAAGTATTTGAATGTAGTTATAAAGTGCGGACCTGGCTGCAGCGAACACATCCTCCACAACACCACTCCTCTCCTCCCAATGCTCTATTGACCCCCCCCCCCCCCCTCAAGTAGCTGACCCCCCCCCCCCCCCAGGTAGCTGACCCCCCCCCCCCCCCAAGTATTTGAATGTAGTTATAAAGTGCGGACCTGGCTGCAGCGAACACATCCTCCACAACACCGCTCCTCTCCTCCCAATGCTCTATTGACCCCCCCCCCCAGGTAGCTGACCCCCCCCCCCAGGTAGCTAACCCCCCCCCCCCCAGGTAGCTGACCCCCCCCCCCTCCAAGTACAAGTATTAGAATGTAGTTAAAAAGTGCGGACCTGGCTGCAGCGAACACATCCTCCACAACACCGCTCCTCTCCTCCCAATGCTCTATTGACCCCCCCCCCCCCCCCCAAGTAGCTGACCCCCCCCCCCCCCCCAGGTAGCTGACCCCCCCCCCAAGTATTTGAATGTAGTTATAAAGTGCGGACCTGGCTGCAGCGAACACATCCTCCACAACACCACTCCTCTCCTCCCAATCTATTGACCCCCCCCCCCCTCAAGTAGCTGACCCCCCCCCCCTCAAGTAGCTGACCCCCCCCCCCCCCCCCCCTCAAGTAGCTGACCCCCCCCCCCTCAAGTAGCTGACCCCCCCCCCCCCCAAGTATTTGAATGTAGTTAAAAAGTGCGGACCTGGCTGCAGCGAACACATCCTCCACAACACCACTCCTCTCCTCCCAATGCTCTATTGACCCCCCCCCCTCAAGTAGCTGACCCCCCCCCCCCCTCAAGTAGCTGACCCCCCCCCCCCCAGGTAGCTGACCCCCCCCCCCCCCAAGTATTTGAATGTAGTTAAAAAGTGCGGACCTGGCTGCAGCGAACACATCCTCCACAACACCACTCCTCTCCTCCCAATGCTCTATTGACCCCCCCCCCCCCTCAAGTAGCTGACCCCCCCCACCCCCCCAGGTAGCTGACCCCCCCCCCCCCCAGGTAATTGAATGTAGTTATAAAGTGCGGACCTGGCAGCAGCGAACACATCCTCCACAACACCACTCCTCTCCTCCCAATGCTCTATGAAGATCAGCGCTGCCATTACATCTCAGTAACCTACCTACAGCTGTTATCTTTAGAAAACACTTTTAATCTCTATTACAATGTTATCGGAGAATGATGTTTAGACTTTCATTGTTCGTAAGATGACGTGAAAACTTGGGTTTAAACAACAGATCATAAACATAATTCAGGTATAACATAACAATGACTTATAAAAGAAAACAAATAACACATATTTTACATATTTGACATATTTGATATAGTTATCTGACATATTTTACGTCTAAGTAATCTGGCAATTTATATCACAGTTTGCTCCGAGCAAAACATTGTCTAACCCAAACTACTCTCATTTCTCGCATATAACAGAATATCTTGCAATGCCAGCATCACAAGATAAATAAGTCTCACAATTTAACTTTAACTTAACGTTTAACAATAATGAACGTTTAAATACTATTCCCCATTCGGAAATATAAATTGGAACTCAACTTGTTGTTATTTCATTGCCTTTTTGCAAAATGTTAAGCCTGTAATACCCCCCCCCCCCCCCCCCCTGTAATAGAAACTGCTGCTGTATATTTAAGGATATTATGTACTGTAAACGGAAAAAGTCAATTTTTGAGCCTTAAGCTACACAAAAGTCTGCTTAGTCCACAGTGTCAGCTATATTCTGAAACTCTTGAGTCTGTTCAATATACTGTTCATACAGGCAATTAGCAAGGAAATAAAAGGGCTCATCCACTTGAATTGCTTCTTTAGCGGAACACTCGAAATAAGGAACTCCCAGGTTAACCGCGGTCTCCTCTGCTTCTGTAGCTTTTATAGCTCTCCTCAGATCCAGATCACATTTGTTACCCACTAGAGCACCGTGCATCTGACAAATTGTGTTGAAACTCAATATTTTTATGACTGTCAGAGAATATTTAAAGAAAATATCATTTTGTATGGACCAAGTCAAAAAAGCCGAGAAAATTTTAAAGAAAATCTCATATTGTATTGACCAAGTCAAAAAAGTGACAGGCATTTCCAGTATGGCATGAATTTTGTAATTTGATGAGAAAGTCCCACAAACCTTGAAGTCTTTGTTTGCGTTTCGAGCACGCTCAAACCACTTTACTGCAGCACTCAGAGAGCTTTCGTTTGTCAAATCACAAACAAGCAGAACCAAAGCACTGCTTCCTAAAACCTGAGTGTTTTAAAAATTATTGTAAAATGTAATTCTTTTATCTCTTACAGTGAATGTAGCTGAAGATAAAGAAATAATTTAAGCCTGATAATTGGGTAGTATAAATAATATAAAACAAATTACATTTATTGAGTACTTATGTAGTGATATAACCGGTCCTTACCCTAACTACATAATAATATGAGGAACTTGTTTAACTTATAAATGAAAAGCTCTAATGAAAATCATGGTTAACAAGGTTTAGTAAATAGAAAGGTCTCAAATCTTAGAATCATTGTTTGATATTTCCTACCTTTGAGATGAAAGGTCTCAAATCTTAGAATCATTGTTTGATATTTCTTTAAAGTGAAAGTGAAAGTGAAAGTGAAAGTGAAAGTGAAAGACGGAAGTGGCTACCTTTGAGATGAAAGGTTGAAATGTCTCCTGCCCAGCACAATCGTACACATACAGTTCAACAGTGTAAGGAGAATCTGGAATCTTCACACTCTTGACTTGAAGCTGGACATCTGTAATTAATTCATTAAAGAGGGTTAGTTACTGGCTGAGGTATTTAAGGTATTGTATAGTATCATATTGCTTGAAGCAGTATTTATCACCGTTTGAACGACTCTTGTCATTTGTAATATGATTATCTCATTAAATTGTTTCAACTGTGTTAAGAAAAGAGTGCAATCAACAAGTATTTTGAAGTAAGACGATAGACTACCTGTTGTCATAGAATATGCTTTGGGAAAACCTTGCTGGGAATCGCTGTGAAAAACTTGAACTAAAGAAGATTTACCAACGGAAGCATCACCAAGAACGATCAACTTGGCTCTAAGAACTGTATTTTCCATCTATCTAACTGTAAGATAACACGTTAGCTGAATCTTAACTGATTTTAATAACATTTTGATTATTTTAGGTGCAGCCACAGGTACAATGGTGCCAACTATTTGATGTTTTATGTTATGTTGGTAATGCATACAATTGGTCACATCATAGCGGAGGGGGGGGGGGGGGGGCTTATTTTCGCTGTTTTTAGATAATTTTAATGATAAAGTTTTATAATAATTATTTAATGATCGGATCGAGTGATGAGTCAAATTGTAATGCATTGTGTTTGGCCTTTTGATATACACATGTCCTGAAATGAAACAGAAGGCAAAGGACGCTTGAATAGACGCTATTATATCAGAAGTGGTATTATTTGTTGTGAGGACTAGATCCTAGACTAATTTAAATTATTTACGACATTGTCATATTGATTTTCATGCTAGTCTTTTTCACTCACCCTTTAGAGCCGCTCTGACATGGTTAGTAGTAGCTGGTACTTGTGCCGGCTGCTAACCATATGAGCGGGATATAAGCACATTATTTCATTTCATTTCACATGACGAGAATCGCCAGAAAGCCCACTTTCGGTATCCTAGCACGAATGAGTACTTGCAGTATGAGTATACCATTTTATAAACTTTCTGGAAGTGATATTGACTTTGTTGCCCTCTCAGTCAGATTTAGGAGTCGCAATAAACTCCAGGTTAATTGGGGTGCACAATGTAAAGCGCTTGTTTCCAAAGCTCACTCCAGACTTGGACTACTTAAGAGAACATGTCATTTCACTACTGATAAAAGGCAGAAAAGATCGTTCTATTTGGCGTTAATTAGGTCTATATTTGAACATTGCTCTGTCATATGGTCCCCTCAATCTGCAACTCATCTTCAACAGTTTGTTGCTATCCAAAAGAGGGCTATTAAATGGATCAATGGTGAACCCTACTCCAGTTATAATGACGATAAACTTGCTACAGAGCAAAAGAAGCTAAATATTCTCCCTGTCATGCAGAAGTTTATTTATAACGATCTTATGACCTTCTATAAAATAGTGAATAGCATAATCCCAGTTTCGCTTCCTACCTATATAGTCCTATGCCGTCCAGAGGGCACCCGATACACTAGGCACAATGCTCAAATAATTGATAGGTCGGATACCTCAACTTACATGAGTACCACTGTGCCCTGCTCAGATGCCTTCCGAAATAGCTTCTTTCATAGATCTATGCTGAAATGGAATAGTCTACCAGTATGTATCCGGCAGTCAGAGCGGATTTCTACTTTTAAGGCCAATCTGATCAAATACCTCTGGGCTGCCGATACAGTCTGGCCAGACTAGCTCATCAGTCTTATGATTCTCAGAAATGTGTTTTTGTTGGTTACAATTCTGCCGTCCAATTTCCTATCCGCTTGACCTATTCTTTTTTCTTCTATCAGTTGTGACGGAATTGTAATGAACAAAATCCATATATAATTATTTATGATATGTTTGATTTTTTGTTATTGTATGTCATTCAAATTTGGTAGACGGCCCCAACGTTAATGTGGCTCTTGCTATGTGTTGGTTCAGCCGAATTAATTATTATGTAATCAAGTTTATTTTTCTCTTTTAGTTAGTTGTCATCCGGCCAAACATTAAGCAACTTATATTGCAGTTCCATTTATCAATTAGTATATCGAAATATGTCATTGTAATTTTGCATGGCTGAAATGTAACGCTTGATTTATATATATAATAATTAATTGAATTTTCAAATAAAATTTTTTTTAAAATCTGCTCATTTACAGGTCTCAAATAAGCATGGCTAGTGGATACGTTATAAGATCAAACGTATGTGTACTGATTTCCCCCTGTATTCTATTTATGTTTGTCAAACCTTATATATCCAAACCTAATTACTCATTTCCTATGCATAGCACTATGGTCTTTTTGCTTCGGGCAAAAGTAATGAAAATTCTGTGTCAAATTTAGATCTGTTTTCGGTTTATTTGTAATATTTATAAATGACATATTCTCCTTTTAATATGCAGATGACACAAAAATTTTGCGGGAGACTTTTGGTCATCCTGACCATCACATAGTCCAAAGTGACATCAATAGATTGTATGAGTGGTCTGCGAGAAACCGAATGAAATTTAATCCGCATCAAATTGCAACATCCTGAACATATCACATATAACATTCTGTTGCTATATGCTATACAAAAGTGGCCCGTTAAATGAATTAATGGTTCATTTTTTTGACGCGCTTATTTCACGAATAAAATATGCCGTCGTTTGGTGGGCGCGCGCTGCTGCATGCGCGAGGGTTGTAGCGCGATGCGTTACTTCACATAGCCATGTGTCTACGCGTACTGCGTGACGCGCTTGTTTCACAAGATCGGCGGTCGCGCGCTACTGCAAGCGAGAGGGCTCTGGTTAGAGCAAATGCGTTACTGTGCTGCACCGCGCACTCAATGAGGCTTCTCGCAACGCTAGATCGGCGAGATGCGCTACTGTGTAGTGTGTATTGTGCCTCGCCGAGCTGCAATGAATTGACAATGTCAATTATAACGCTGTTCGCATCGATGATCGTTGCTCTGCTTCCAAATCAACAATCTTGAAGGATTGACATCGTCAATCAATTGAATTACTCGTTTAATGTTTAAATTTCTTCAAAGTAGCGAGCGTCGCTTTTTTGAAACATCAGCCGGAGTGCCAAGGCAAATGCTACAAAGTATCGTGCGCCGCGCCAGATCAGTCCATTGCATTAACAATGGACAACAGTAATGAGTACATAATTTTGAAGTTACATTACTGGGCCGCGCTCAGCCTGTCATTCCGCCAAATCTTTATATGTTAATGAACATAATAGCCTGGGGTCCTCAGGTAAAAGTTACACTGTCAATTAACGTTGTTAAGTTATTTGGGCGGGCACCACAGGCGCACAGGCTTAATCATTAATGTTTACCTAAAATTTGCGGAATGACAATGGACAATTTGTGGCTGTCTGCGCGGCGGGCTGTGTATTGAGTATATAGCTGAATTTAGATTTATATTTATTTATAAATGTATAATAATATTAAATATGTATTGATTGTTTTGTGGTAAATAAAAATTTTGTTTTACTAATGACAAGCTCATCGCCGCCCAGTAAAATTAATTCAATTGTTTCCATTAATCTAAATCCCAGCAACTAGTCTAGTATTTATATTACCTGGGGACCTCAGGCTATCATGTCCATACACGTGAATAGAGATTAGGCAGAATAACAGGTTGACGGATGTTACTCGTCTAAATTTCTTCGAAGTAGCGCGCGCCGCTTTCTTCTCGAACCCGAGGCAAGTGCTACGGCAAGTGCTACGGCAAGTGCTACGAAGTAGCGCGCGCCGGGCCAGACCATTAACAATGGTCAAAATAACAGGCTGAGCGGCGAGCGCGGCCCAGTAACGACGATGTTAACAGCCCGGGTGATTGCTCTAACCGGTGTTTATTGTTTATATTTATGAACATTATAGCCTGGGGGCCCAGGTAACATCAAACATGGTCGCTGTGAAGTCTAACTTGTCGTGATTATAAACTGTTCTGTGGTTGCACTTGCAGCAGCCTGCAGCAAGAACCACACACACCATGCGGCGCGGTGACCGTGGTGTGTGCAATTTGCAATTGCTGCTGCTTGTGTGTTGTGTCAAAGCGTATATTGTGTACACTTCACGCTTGACCATTGTTAATGGTCTGGCCGCGCGGCGCGCGCTACTTCGTAGCACTTGCCGTCGGACATTTCGAGAAGAAAGCGGCGCGCGCTACTTCGAAGAAATTTAGACGAGTAACATCCGTCAAACTTCACGCGTGATTATGCTGCAATTGCAAGTTATGAAGTTAACATATCATGTCACCTATTTTGACGGCAGTATGCAGTACAACTACAAACTACAACCAACAACATGAATTCATAATTACCTTAACGGACATTAATTGAACGCTGGAGGCCCTAGCGTTCATTTTAACGTCCGTTCAAATAAAGTCCGTCCGTTTAAGAGCCGTCCTAGTTAATATCTAAACCCACCTACCTCGTTCTCCAAAATCCCTCTTTTTTCCCTCTGCAAAAAAGGACCATTGGTAACCTTTCACTTAACATTTCTGCTTTGCAAAATGGTGCAGGTGAACGGAAAAAATACACATTAAGTTATCATACTAAATATTTCGTATTAAACAACTAAACATTCGGTAAAAAAATCAAAAACAACAACGAAAAACTTCAAAAAAAATCAAAAACTGTAACTATCAAGAAGAACTATTAGCAGATTTAGCAGTGCAAGCGGCACAAATCTTAGACAAATGAGCTCTGACAGTCCTGTGCATTAGTCCGTATACCAGCACATTCAGAGCGCTGTTCAGAAACAAGAAGCCGTGGGAACTTTTGATAAAGAGGTTGATTTTAGAGTCCGGGTCCTTGTCGTCACACGCGACGCCCCACATAACATAGAGGGTTCCTATCTCGTAGACGAGGTAGCACATGAAGAAGAAGGTGCACACCACCACGGCCGTTCTAGCCACCCTGATCTGGTATTTGTAAACCCTCATCTTCTTAGCAAGTTCCTTCGGGGAAGGGAGTGCAGGTTCGGAACTGAAATAGGGTGCAAATATTAGAACTCAGTTAATAACGTCAACAGAGTTATTTAGTAGTCGGATAACTTACGGTGAAAATATTCAGCTAATAACAAATCAGGCTAACATTACCAGAATAATGTTAGAAACGTCTCACTACAACCCTGTAATTAAAACTTCGCACTAATAAACAGTAACCCTAGTAACAGTAACCATAGTAACAGTAACCCTAGTAACAGTAACCCTAATAACAGTAACCCTAGAAACAGTAACCCTAGTAACAGTAACCCTAGTAACAGTAACCCTAGTAACAGTAACCCTAGTAACAGTAACCCTAGTAACAGTAACCCTAGTAACAGTAACCTTAGTAACGCACTAACAATTACCCTGTGATCGTATGAGTAAGGATTGTTGTCAGTAGTGATAACAGTAATAACACCATGCAAAGCAGCTAAAAGGAAAGAGAGGATCCAGACAATTGTACAAGCTACCTGGGCGTACTGTCTCTTTACAGTCTTTAAATACCTGTCATAGGGTTAATTAATTAGTTAATTGTATAGGAGAAAGAGTTGACAAAGAGACGGACAAGAAAATCATATTCATATTAAAACGTAGAATGGAATATAGCAGGAATTATGTTATGTAGCGAGCAAACTTATATTTCAACTGTAATATTGGTTGATACCAGTTTTGGCCATACGAGCCGATGTTAATTTCATCAAAATTAGTTAGTTAGTCAATTAGTTAATTAGTTAATTAGTTAATTAGTTAATTAGTTAATTAGTTAATTAGTTAATTAGTTAATTAGTTAATTAGTTAATTAGTTAATAAGTTAGTTAGTTAATTAGATAATTAGTTAATTAGTTAATTAGATAATTAGTTAATTAGTTAATTAGTTAATATGAGAAGAATGGGGGACAGACAAGTAAGAAACCTACGTGGCCGCGTAGCAGGTAGCTACCATCCTGTCGAACCCCATCACCATAACCATGAAGATGTTAGCTTTTATAGTGGTCCAGAGAAGGAAGCTGGAGATACTGCAGAAAACCTTCAGCTGTAAGTGTAAGGGTTACTGTTACTAGGGTTACTATTAGTAACTGTTACTTACTATAAACTATTAGCTGTAAGTGTAAAAGTTAGACTACGGGACGGCTAGATAGGTCTGAAATCCAGTTAAAAGAAACATGGAACTTTAACAACGAATCTATTAACAGTTACTATTAGTAACTAACAGTTACTATTAGCAACTAACAGTTACTATTAGCAACTAACAGTTACTATTAGCAACTAACAGTTACTATTAGCAACTAACAGTTACTATCATCAACTAACAGTTACTATCAGCAACTAACAGTTACTATCAGCAACTAACAGTCACTATCAGCAACTAACAGTTACTATCAGCAACTATAGGTCAAAATAGCTTGTTTATGTTAAAAAGTGGTCCCTAACTTATCTAAACACGAGGAAGGGGAATATGGATTGTTTTTTTAATGAAATTATTAGACATGCATACATAAGTATTTTCGAAAAATCGATTTAGATATTTCAAAAAAATTTTAGGGTTTCAACAAATTTATTTTCATATTTAATACGTCCAGAATACCGCAAAAATAGGTATTAAATTGTGAAAGAACCTCTATAGCTAACGTCAGAACTAATCGGCCGCGCAAATAATGTTTTTTGCAATCCACAATTTCGGCGTAAGATCGGCGACATGCTATTGCTAACCTGCCGGGTCCTCATGCTATTATTTATTTATATTTCTGTTCATAATCATATGACTAGATATTAGGCGGAATGACAGGTTACTGGGCGGCGCTCAGCCTGTCATTCCGCCAAATATTTATTATGTTTATGAACATAATAGCCTGGGGTCCCCAGGTAAAATTACAGGCTGAGCACGGCCCAGTAACGAAATTCACCACTGAGCCACGCCGCGCCGAGCTGCGAAAGATTAACATCGTGAATATAAAAAATCAACAGGGAGAATATCTCCTGCCATATAAACTAGCTCTTTCACTCTCCACCAGGTTCACCAGTTCTTCCAGTTCTAAAGCGTAAAGGAAATTAGAAATCTAGATCTAAGAAATTTGATGATATTACTACAAGTACAACATACAAATATGCCTATTTTGTCGCTAAAAATGTTTTACCTCAAAAATTAGGAATTTTCAGAAAATGTGTTATTGGTCTGGTTTGGGGAGCGGCCTAGGGCGCTTTAATTATTCTTGCCCATCATCAGCCGCTTCCCCGGTCCCCGAGACTTTATCTTTACTTTCGTCTGGTTTTCCACTCTCTGTTCAATCACCAAGTTACTAGCTAGGTAACATGATAATCGAACTGAGGTACAGTTTTCAACGTAACAACGATTTCGAGGATGGTTCAGACAAACCCTCGCTCTCACCCATCTGAGCAACAAACCAGTGCACTGCCAACTATGCTACCTCACACTTGCATGTTTATATCCAAGCAAAAGTTATCTTTATACTAACATTGTTTACAAAATATTTACTTGCACGCACGCACGGCTACCCAGCGACACACCGAGAACTAGCTCTACCTGTTGATTATACCGTATAAGGCGTGTAATTAGCTGTGCAAATATCACGTGCTAGATGCAGCTAGTGAAAGTGATAGAGACCGAGCTAGCTGCAGCTCTTAATTACGCCTTATATGGTCCGTAATGGCTCTGCATAATAGCTCAATATCACGCGCTATATATTCAACCAGTAAACGCGCTCAATCGATATCTCGTGACTGTCACGTGACAGCTATCCAAGGAAATTCTCTATACGGCGCCTCCGGTGTAAACTAGGAAAGAGCTAGTTTGAGCAATAAGTAGGCAGGACACTTGTCGTTCTGCAGCTGCAGAGTTTGACATTTATCTGCCACTCGCTTTCACTTAAACAGCTCACAGCTGCTTAAGTTATCCGGACCTCGGACCGGATTGTGCAGGAACACTCTTCAGTTTGATAATGTTAGTCGGACTGACAGGAAACTTTTCGAAAATGCAGAAATCAACAAATTTCTCAACATCACGCAACCAGCTCGGTAGCTAAACATCTATAAATTTCAACTATTATAATACCTACATTTACAATTTCATCGTCAAAGATTTGAACTGTGGATTAGTAAATATCTGTCTTAAGCTGTCATAACATCCAAGCGAACATTCTAGAAGACACAGTACTAGCTGTTTCATATTTGGCGGGAAATCATTATATCAGCTCATGGTTATTTATTACCACAAGTGCCAGTCGGAGCCGCGCACACGTGCACACTCGTACATTGAGCTACCTTACACCCGCTCGGAATCACTTCTTGTATTTTCTCTGTCAGCTGTTTCGTCTGCTCGATTGTCTGCTTGGTGACGGAGCCCCTGTGTCATGTATATAATATCATATGTGCAATTCTGTAAAGTGTAAACCGGCTGCTATTCATTTTCCCCAGGTGACAAGATGGAAACAGCAGTGAACATCTCCCAGTCCTGCAACCATTTCACTGCCTCCATGAAACTACACTTCCTTACAGCCAGGAGAGACGGAGAGTCTTGCAAACAGACTCTCGATAGTCTGTTGAAACTGCTGGAGGGTGAGGGACATTTTTGAACTTTGATGTCTGATTTTGGTTAAATTTGATGATAAAACTATAAAAGATCATCCTCTCGATGTATCTACCAAGAAATATGGCTACCATTACCGATATTCAACAGCCGTAGTTGCTCTCCGATTAATTAATTCATAAGGTAGCATAAAGTAACAATTTAGTGAACCTCCACTAACCGCCCTAGTTCATCTCTTAATTGATCAATTAACAAATTAACTAACTAACAAATTAATTAATAAATTAACAAATTAAATAACAAATTCTCAGGCACCTCACGTGAACGGAACCAGACGTACGGTCTAATAGTAGACGGCACGTCTCTAGCCACGTGTTTTAACACGTGTCCTGAACTGTTCCTCCGGACCACGTTGCTGTGCACCGCTGTTCTCTGCTGCAGACTTTCTCCTCTTCAGAAGGCTAAGGTTGGTGGGGTTGGGGTGGGGTTTATAGTGGGAGGTTGAGTGGGTTTTCACGAAAATAGGTTCAAGTTAAACCATCAAAAATATCGTGGTAGCTTCTTGACTAGATTCCCTTCTCCAGAAATGGACTGGTTTTTATTATCATTTAATTTTACGGTGTTCAAGACAAAATTATATAGTATGCTGGTACATGATCTGATGAAACTGATGAATAAAAATTATGCCCTCCTCCTCCATTCTTATAATTCACCTCTCAGGTAGTAAGAATGGTAAAAGAACACAAAACAAATCCAGTAACACTGGCTATTGGAGATGGAGCTAACGATGTCAGTATGATCCTAGAGGCTAATGTTGGAGTCGGTCCAAGTTAATATCTAAACACACCTACCTCGTTCTCCAAAATACCTCTTTTTCTGCAAAAAAGGACCATTGGTAACCTTTCACTTAACATTCTGCTTTGCAAAATGGTGCAGGTGTGAGGTGAACGGAAAAAATACACACTAAGTTATCATACTAAATAATTCGTATTAAACAACTAAACATTCGGTAAAAATAGAAAAAACAACAACGAAAAAAACTGTCAAAACAACAATCAAAAACTGTAACTATCAAGAAGAACTATTAGCAGATTTAGCAGTGCAAGCGGCACAAATCTTAGACAAATGAGCTCTGACAGTCCTGTGCATTAGTCCGTATACCAGCACATTGAGAGCACTGTTCAGAAACAAGAAGCCGTGGGAACTTTTGATAAAGAGGTTGATTTTAGAGTCCGGGTCCTTGTCGTCACACGCGACGCCCCACATAACATAGAGGGTTCCTATCTCGTAGACGAGGTAGCACATAAAGAAGAAGGTGCACACCACTACGGCTGTTCTAGCCACCCTGATCTGGTATTTGTAAACCCTCATCTTCTTAGCAAGTTCCTTCTGTGCTGCCTCAATTGCGTTGTAATGTTTCTCTATAACATTGATACTGCTAGCTAGAATACCAGTTTTAGAGCCAGGTTCGGGACACTCCGCGAACTCGTCATCTTCTCCAGAGGTAAAGAAGTTAAACCTTCTCCTCTGCATGTTAGGATCTATTGAGTATAGCTGAGGTTCAGTCATGTTGGGCAGGGTCTCCTCGCTACACTCCTCACCTATGTTAACTGTGTCTGGGTACAGAGACAGGGCCTTCCTAGTGCTCGGTATTACCTCGCTACACTCCTTGTTACTACACTCGTCATTACACTCGTTGCTAACTCGAGAGCTGTTCGGGTACAGTCCAAATTTAGGTTGTTTGACCGGAGGTGAGCTACTGATATTGAGTTTGTAACCCTGAGGTTTGGTATCTACCGGGTACACAGACTCCTCACTGATCTGATGCTCAGCTGTGTGGTTCATGTTTATCCTGAACCCTGACCTGGATTGTTCTGAGATTCTGCTCTCTTGTTTCTTGTGTTCTCCCTCAGCGCTCTGCTCTTCAGAGGTTATCATGGCGAAGGAGGAGTCCTTCTCTTTAGACTTGTCACTAGGGTTACTGTTACTAGGGTAATTCTCGTTAAACTTGTCTTTACTCGCCCCCTCCTCCGGTGAGGAAGGTTTGCTGTCTTTATTCTTGTCGGACTTGGCCGACTTGAATATCTGTTTCTTACTGAAGTGCCTGCTGATTGTCCGTATTTTCTTTAGGTTGAATATTTTGGAGCAGATAAGGAAGTAGCAGATAGTGATGCAGATAAGAGGTATGAAGAAGGTGACCACCAGTTCAATTAGGAAGTACACCAGGAAGTGTGACATGTGTTTATGTGTCCCACTTCCTTGTTTGTGACAGAAGTCAGGGAAGGGAGTGCAGGTTCGGAACTGAAATAGGGTGCAAATATTAGAACTCAGTTAATATCGTCAACAGAGTTATTTAGTAGTCGGATAACTTACGGTGAACAATATTCAGCTAATAACAAATCAGGCTAACATTACCAGAATAATGTTAGAAACGTCTCACTACAACCCTGTAATTAAAACTTCGCACTAATAAACAGTAACCCTAGTAACAGTAACCCTAGTAACAGTAACCCTAGTAACAGTAACCCTAGTAACAGTAACCCTAGTAACAGTAACCCTAGTAACAGTAACCATAGTAACAGTAACCCTAGTAACAGTAACCATAGTAACAGTAACCCTAGTAACAGTAACCCTAGTAACAGTAACCATAGTAACAGTAACCCTAGTAACAGTAACCCTAGAAACAGTAACCCTAGTAACAGTAACCCTAGTAACAGTAACCCTAGTAACAGTAACCCTAGTAACAGTAACCCTAGTAACAGCAACCCTAGTAACGGTAACCTTAGTAACGCACTAACAATTACCCTGTGATCGTAAGAGTAAGGATTGTTATCAGTAGTGATAACAGTAATAACACCAGGCAAAGCAGCTAAAAGGAAAGAGAGGATCCAGACAATTGTACAAGCTACCTGGGCGTACTGTCTCTTTACAGTCTTTAAATACCTGTGATAGGGTTAACTAATTAGTTAATTGTAGGAGAAAGAGTTGACAAAGAGACGGACAAGAAAATCATATTCATATTAAAACGTAGAATGGAATATATCAGAAATTATGTTATGTAGCGAGCAAACTTATATTTCAACTGTAATATAATACAAGCCGATGTTAATTTCATCAAAATTAGTTAGTTAGTCAATTAGTTAATTAGTTAATTAGTTAATTAGTTAATTAGTTAATTAGTTAATCAGTTAATTAGATAATATAAGATGAATGGGGGACAGACAAGTAAGAAACCTACGTGGCCGCGTAGCAGGTAGCTACCATCCTGTCGAACCCCATCACCATAACCATGAAGATGTTAGCTTTTATAGTGGTCCAGAGAAGGAAGCTGGAGATACTGCAGAAAACCTTCAGCTGTAAGTGTAAGGGTTACTGTTACTAGGGTTACTATTAGTAACTGTTAGTTACTAAAAACTATTAGCTGTAAGTGTAAAAGTTAGACTACGGGACGGCTAGATAGGTCTGAAATCCAGTTAAAAGAAACATGGAACTTTAACAACGAATCTATTAACAGTTACTATCAGCAACTAACAGTTACTATCAGCAACTAACAGTTACTATCAGCAACTAACAGTTACTATCAGCAAGTAACAGTTACTATCAGCAACTAACAGTTACTATCAGCAACTAACAGTTACTATCAGCAACTAACAGTTACTATCAGCAACTAACAGTTACTATCAGCAAGTAACAGTTACTATCAGCAACTAACAGTTACTATCAGCAACTAACAGTTACTATCAGCAACTAACAGTTACTATCAGCAACTAACAGTTACTATCAGCAACTAACAGTTACTATCAGCAACTAACAGTTACTATCAGCAACTAACAGTTACTATCAGCAACTAACAGTTACTATCAGCAACTAACAGTTACTATCAGCAACTAACAGTTACTATCAGCAACTAACAGTTACTATAAGCAACTAACAGTTACTATCAGCAACTAACAGTTACTATCAGCAACTAACAGTTACTATCAGCAACTAACAGTTACTATCAGCAACTAACAGTTACTATCAGCAACTAACAGTTACTATCAGCAACTAACAGTTACTATCAGCAACTAACAGTTACTATCAGCAACTAACAGTTACTATCAGCAACTAACAGTTACTATCAGCAACTAACAGTTACTATCAGCAACTAACAGTTACTATCAGCAACTAACAGTTACTATCAGCAACTAACAGTTACTATCAGCAACTAACAGTTACTATCAGCAACTAACAGTTACTATCAGCAACTAACAGTTACTATCAGCAACTAACAGTTACTATCAGCAACTAACAGTTACTATCAGCAACTAACAGTTACTATCAGCAACTAACAGTTACTATCAGCAACTAACAGTTACTATCAGCAACTAACAGTTACTATCAGCAACTAACAGTTACTATCAGCAACTAACAGTTACTATCAGCAACTAACAGTTACTATCAGCGACTAACAGTTACTATTAGCGACTTACAGTTACTATTAGCGACTAACAGTTACTATTAAGCTATTAGCGACTAACAATTACTATCAGCAACTAACAGTTACTATCAGCAACTAACAGTTACTATTAGTAACTTACCGTAGTAGAAGGTTCAGCAGTAGGGTTGCCAGGGGTTTCACCCACTTGTGGAAAGTACCCCCACTCCTCATTCTGCAGTCCCAGAATGTAGAAGGGAACTTGTAGACTCAGTATTATATCAGCCACTGAGAGACTTATCAGGAATATCTGGGAGGGAGGTGGTCAAATTTAGTGAAATTTAGAGAAATTGAGCGAAATTGAGTGAAATTTAGTGAAATATAGTTATATCCTGAATCTCAAGAGAAGTGTCTGAGTTAGCTTACTTTAACACATTACTATAATATACTACTACTATATAACTTTAACGCATTTCCTTCGCTGCTCCGAAGAGCGAAATAGCTTCACCGAAGATATGCATCAACATAACTCAAATGCACGAAACTTAAAAAATTTATTATCAATTTGGTGAGAACCTCGCGAATAAGTCATAATTAAGATTTAAGGATAACCCTGGCCCTGACTTCAAACAAAGATGATTGTTTTCATTAATTTCTGTAAACAATTACGACGGCCCATGATAATGGATCTATAATTTAATTTTAATCCTGTGTAAATCCTACCTGAGTAATCCTAATGGCACGTGATGCCCATATAAGGGTATACCTGTGTCAAGTTCTTGGGATGAGCGGGGAGCTTTAAACCCACTAAAGTTATCAAGACATTCCCCACAAGAGCAAGCAAGGCAACAATAGCCACTAATGTAGTGGAAGTGTCTGACATGGTCCAGTCTGCAGCGGGTTGCTGTGTTATTGCACGTGCTGTGTTATTGCACGTGCTGTGTTATTGCACGTGCTGTGTTATTACACGTGCTGTGTTGTTGCAAGGGTTATTGCACGGGTCATCAGCTGAGGGGGTGTGGCTTCGAACAACCTTTTATCTATTAATTAGAGGTTAATTAGCAATTAATTAGTGGTTATTTGCATTAACAAAACTAATAGGATAACTAATTTACATTAGAGTGAATATAGCAATGTGCTTTTAAAATAAATAGAATAACACAATACAAAATGATAAGAAACATAAATGTAATGCCACTACAAGCGTTATCTCATTAACCCAGCACTTCAAAAACTCAGAATATACGCCCGCAAACATTAATTATGCCTGTAGATTCGACGAGTACATTACCTAGGATCGCCGAATACATTACATAGACGGACTTCAATGAGACTAAGGGACCCCACTAGTAATACACTAGCTACAAGCTGAACTCAATGAGTCTACAGCACCACTAGTAATACACTAGCTACAAGCTGAACTCAATGAGTCTACAGCACCACTAGTAATACACTAGCTACAAGCTGAACTCAATGAGTCTACAGCACCACTAGTAATACACTAGCTACAAGCTGAACTCAATGAGTCTACAGCACCACTAGTAATACACTAGCTACAAGCTGAACTCAATGAGTCTACAGCACCACTAGTAATACACTAGCTACAAGCTGAACTCAATGAGACTACAGCACCACTAGTAATACACTAGCTACAAGCTGAACTCAATGAGTCTACAGCACCACTAGTAATACACTAGCTACAAGCTGAACTCAATGAGTCTACAGCACCACTAGTAATACACTAGCTACAAGCTGAACTCAATGAGTCTACAGCACCATTAGTAATACACTAGCTACAAGCTGAACTCAATGAGTCTACAGCACCACTAGTAATACACTAGCTACAAGCTGAACTCAATGAGTCTACAGCACCACTAGTAATACACTAGCTACAAGCTGAACTCAATGAGTCTACAGCACCACTAGTAATACACTAGCTACAAGCTGAACTCAATGAGTCTACAGCACCACTAGTAATACACTAGCTACAAGCTGAACTCAATGAGTCTACAGCACCACTAGTAATACACTAGCTACAAGCTGAACTCAATGAGTCTACAGCACCACTAGTAATACACTAGCTACAAGCTGAACTCAATGAGTCTACAGCACCATTAGTAATACACTAGCTACAAGCTGAACTCAATGAGTCTACAGCACCATTAGTAATACACTAGCTACAAGCTGAACTCAATGAGTCTACAGCACCACTAGTAATACACTAGCTACAAGCTGAACTCAATGAGTCTACAGCACCATTAGTAATACACTAGCTACAAGCTGAACTCAATGAGTCTACAGCACCACTAGTAATACACTAGCTACAAGCTGAACTCAATGAGTCTACAGCACCACTAGTAATACACTAGCTACAAGCTGAACTCAATGAGTCTACAGCACCACTAGTAATACACTAGCTACAAGCTGAACTCAATGAGTCTACAGCACCACTAGTAATACACTAGCTACAAGCTGAACTCAATGAGTCTACAGCACCACTAGTAATACACTAGCTACAAGCTGAACTCAATGAGTCTACAGCACCACTAGTAATACACTAGCTACAAGCTGAACTCAATGAGTCTACAGCACCATTAGTAATACACTAGCTACAAGCTGAACTCAATGAGTCTACAGCACCATTAGTAATACACTAGCTACAAGCTGAACTCAATGAGTCTACAGCACCATTAGTAATACACTAGCTACAAGCTGAACTCAATGAGTCTACAGCACCACTAGTAATACACTAGCTACAAGCTGAACTCAATGAGTCTACAGCACCACTAGTAATACACTAGCTACAAGCTGAACTCAATGAGTCTACAGCACCACTAGTAATACACTAGCTACAAGCTGAACTCAATGAGTCTACAGCACCACTAGTAATACACTAGCTACAAGCTGAACTCAATGAGTCTACAGCACCACTAGTAATACACTAGCTACAAGCTGAACTCAATGAGTCTACAGCACCACTAGTAATACACTAGCTACAAGCTGAACTCAATGAGTCTACAGCACCACTAGTAATACACTAGCTACAAGCTGAACTCAATGAGTCTACAGCACCACTAGTAATACACTAGCTACAAGCTGAACTCAATGAGTCTACAGCACCACTAGTAATACACTAGCTACAAGCTGAACTCAATGAGTCTACAGCACCACTAGTAATACACTAGCTACAAGCTGAACTCAATGAGTCTACAGCACCACTAGTAATACACTAGCTACAAGCTGAACTCAATGAGTCTACAGCACCACTAGTAATACACTAGCTACAAGCTGAACTCAATGAGTCTACAGCACCACTAGTAATACACTAGCTACAAGCTGAACTCAATGAGTCTACAGCACCACTAGTAATACACTAGCTACAAGCTGAACTCAATGAGTCTACAGCACCACTAGTAATACACTAGCTACAAGCTGAACTCAATGAGTCTACAGCACCACTAGTAATACACTAGCTACAAGCTGAACTCAATGAGTCTACAGCACCACTAGTAATACACTAGCTACAAGCTGAACTCAATGAGTCTACAGCACCACTAGTAATACACTAGCTACAAGCTGAACTCAATGAGTCTACAGCACCACTAGTAATACACTAGCTACAAGCTGAACTCAATGAGTCTACAGCACCACTAGTAATACACTAGCTACAAGCTGAACTCAATGAGTCTACAGCACCACTAGTAATACACTAGCTACAAGCTGAACTCAATGAGTCTACAGCACCACTAGTAATACACTAGCTACAAGCTGAACTCAATGAGTCTACAGCACCACTAGTAATACACTAGCTACAAGCTGAACTCAATGAGTCTACAGCACCACTAGTAATACACTAGCTACAAGCTGAACTCAATGAGTCTACAGCACCACTAGTAATACACTAGCTACAAGCTGAACTCAATGAGTCTACAGCACCACTAGTAATACACTAGCTACAAGCTGAACTCAATGAGTCTACAGCACCACTAGTAATACACTAGCTACAAGCTGAACTCAATGAGTCTACAGCACCACTAGTAATACACTAGCTACAAGCTGAACTCAATGAGTCTACAGCACCACTAGTAATACACTAGCTACAAGCTGAACTCAATGAGTCTACAGCACCACTAGTAATACACTAGCTACAAGCTGAACTCAATGAGTCTACAGCACCACTAGTAATACACTAGCTACAAGCTGAACTCAATGAGTCTACAGCACCACTAGTAATACACTAGCTACAAGCTGAACTCAATGAGTCTACAGCACCACTAGTAATACACTAGCTACAAGCTGAACTCAATGAGTCTACAGCACCATTAGTAATACACTAGCTACAAGCTGAACTCAATGAGTCTACAGCACCATTAGTAATACACTAGCTACAAGCTGAACTCAATGAGTCTACAGCACCACTAGTAATACACTAGCTACAAGCTGAACTCAATGAGTCTACAGCACCACTAGTAATACACTAGCTACAAGCTGAACTCAATGAGTCTACAGCACCACTAGTAATACACTAGCTACAAGCTGAACTCAATGAGTCTACAGCACCATTAGTAATACACTAGCTACAAGCTGAACTCAATGAGTCTACAGCACCACTAGTAATACACTAGCTACAAGCTGAACTCAATGAGTCTACAGCACCACTAGTAATACACTAGCTACAAGCTGAACTCAATGAGTCTACAGCACCACTAGTAATACACTAGCTACAAGCTGAACTCAATGAGTCTACAGCACCACTAGTAATACACTAGCTACAAGCTGAACTCAATGAGTCTACAGCACCACTAGTAATACACTAGCTACAAGCTGAACTCAATGAGTCTACAGCACCACTAGTAATACACTAGCTACAAGCTGAACTCAATGAGTCTACAGCACCATTAGTAATACACTAGCTACAAGCTGAACTCAATGAGTCTACAGCACCACTAGTAATACACTAGCTACAAGCTGAACTCAATGAGTCTACAGCACCACTAGTAATACACTAGCTACAAGCTGAACTCAATGAGTCTACAGCACCACTAGTAATACACTAGCTACAAGCTGAACTCAATGAGTCTACAGCACCACTAGTAATACACTAGCTACAAGCTGAACTCAATGAGTCTACAGCACCACTAGTAATACACTAGCTACAAGCTGAACTCAATGAGTCTACAGCACCACTAGTAATACACTAGCTACAAGCTGAACTCAATGAGTCTACAGCACCACTAGTAATACACTAGCTACAAGCTGAACTCAATGAGTCTACAGCACCACTAGTAATACACTAGCTACAAGCTGAACTCAATGAGTCTACAGCACCACTAGTAATACACTAGCTACAAGCTGAACTCAATGAGTCTACAGCACCACTAGTAATACACTAGCTACAAGCTGAACTCAATGAGTCTACAGCACCACTAGTAATACACTAGCTACAAGCTGAACTCAATGAGTCTACAGCACCACTAGTAATACACTAGCTACAAGCTGAACTCAATGAGTCTACAGCACCACTAGTAATACACTAGCTACAAGCTGAACTCAATGAGTCTACAGCACCACTAGTAATACACTAGCTACAAGCTGAACTCAATGAGTCTACAGCACCACTAGTAATACACTAGCTACAAGCTGAACTCAATGAGTCTACAGCACCACTAGTAATACACTAGCTACAAGCTGAACTCAATGAGTCTACAGCACCACTAGTAATACACTAGCTACAAGCTGAACTCAATGAGTCTACAGCACCACTAGTAATACACTAGCTACAAGCTGAACTCAATGAGTCTACAGCACCACTAGTAATACACTAGCTACAAGCTGAACTCAATGAGTCTACAGCACCACTAGTAATACACTAGCTACAAGCTGAACTCAATGAGTCTACAGCACCACTAGTAATACACTAGCTACAAGCTGAACTCAATGAGTCTACAGCACCACTAGTAATACACTAGCTACAAGCTGAACTCAATGAGTCTACAGCACCATTAGTAATACACTAGCTACAAGCTGAACTCAATGAGTCTACAGCACCACTAGTAATACACTAGCTACAAGCTGAACTCAATGAGTCTACAGCACCACTAGTAATACACTAGCTACAAGCTGAACTCAATGAGTCTACAGCACCACTAGTAATACACTAGCTACAAGCTGAACTCAATGAGTCTACAGCACCACTAGTAATACACTAGCTACAAGCTGAACTCAATGAGTCTACAGCACCACTAGTAATACACTAGCTACAAGCTGAACTCAATGAGTCTACAGCACCACTAGTAATACACTAGCTACAAGCTGAACTCAATGAGTCTACAGCACCACTAGTAATACACTAGCTACAAGCTGAACTCAATGAGTCTACAGCACCACTAGTAATACACTAGCTACAAGCTGAACTCAATGAGTCTACAGCACCACTAGTAATACACTAGCTACAAGCTGAACTCAATGAGTCTACAGCACCACTAGTAATACACTAGCTACAAGCTGAACTCAATGAGTCTACAGCACCACTAGTAATACACTAGCTACAAGCTGAACTCAATGAGTCTACAGCACCACTAGTAATACACTAGCTACAAGCTGAACTCAATGAGTCTACAGCACCACTAGTAATACACTAGCTACAAGCTGAACTCAATGAGTCTACAGCACCACTAGTAATACACTAGCTACAAGCTGAACTCAATGAGTCTACAGCACCACTAGTAATACACTAGCTACAAGCTGAACTCAATGAGTCTACAGCACCACTAGTAATACACTAGCTACAAGCTGAACTCAATGAGTCTACAGCACCACTAGTAATACACTAGCTACAAGCTGAACTCAATGAGTCTACAGCACCACTAGTAATACACTAGCTACAAGCTGAACTCAATGAGTCTACAGCACCACTAGTAATACACTAGCTACAAGCTGAACTCAATGAGTCTACAGCACCACTAGTAATACACTAGCTACAAGCTGAACTCAATGAGTCTACAGCACCACTAGTAATACACTAGCTACAAGCTGAACTCAATGAGTCTACAGCACCACTAGTAATACACTAGCTACAAGCTGAACTCAATGAGTCTACAGCACCACTAGTAATACACTAGCTACAAGCTGAACTCAATGAGTCTACAGCACCACTAGTAATACACTAGCTACAAGCTGAACTCAATGAGTCTACAGCACCACTAGTAATACACTAGCTACAAGCTGAACTCAATGAGTCTACAGCACCACTAGTAATACACTAGCTACAAGCTGAACTCAATGAGTCTACAGCACCACTAGTAATACACTAGCTACAAGCTGAACTCAATGAGTCTACAGCACCACTAGTAATACACTAGCTACAAGCTGAACTCAATGAGTCTACAGCACCACTAGTAATACACTAGCTACAAGCTGAACTCAATGAGTCTACAGCACCACTAGTAATACACTAGCTACAAGCTGAACTCAATGAGTCTACAGCACCACTAGTAATACACTAGCTACAAGCTGAACTCAATGAGTCTACAGCACCACTAGTAATACACTAGCTACAAGCTGAACTCAATGAGTCTACAGCACCACTAGTAATACACTAGCTACAAGCTGAACTCAATGAGTCTACAGCACCACTAGTAATACACTAGCTACAAGCTGAACTCAATGAGTCTACAGCACCACTAGTAATACACTAGCTACAAGCTGAACTCAATGAGTCTACAGCACCACTAGTAATACACTAGCTACAAGCTGAACTCAATGAGTCTACAGCACCACTAGTAATACACTAGCTACAAGCTGAACTCAATGAGTCTACAGCACCACTAGTAATACACTAGCTACAAGCTGAACTCAATGAGTCTACAGCACCACTAGTAATACACTAGCTACAAGCTGAACTCAATGAGTCTACAGCACCACTAGTAATACACTAGCTACAAGCTGAACTCAATGAGTCTACAGCACCACTAGTAATACACTAGCTACAAGCTGAACTCAATGAGTCTACAGCACCACTAGTAATACACTAGCTACAAGCTGAACTCAATGAGTCTACAGCACCACTAGTAATACACTAGCTACAAGCTGAACTCAATGAGTCTACAGCACCACTAGTAATACACTAGCTACAAGCTGAACTCAATGAGTCTACAGCACCACTAGTAATACACTAGCTACAAGCTGAACTCAATGAGTCTACAGCACCACTAGTAATACACTAGCTACAAGCTGAACTCAATGAGTCTACAGCACCACTAGTAATACACTAGCTACAAGCTGAACTCAATGAGTCTACAGCACCACTAGTAATACACTAGCTACAAGCTGAACTCAATGAGTCTACAGCACCACTAGTAATACACTAGCTACAAGCTGAACTCAATGAGTCTACAGCACCACTAGTAATACACTAGCTACAAGCTGAACTCAATGAGTCTACAGCACCACTAGTAATACACTAGCTACAAGCTGAACTCAATGAGTCTACAGCACCACTAGTAATACACTAGCTACAAGCTGAACTCAATGAGTCTACA
Organism: Bolinopsis microptera; assembly: GCF_026151205.1. NCBI lineage: Eukaryota > Metazoa > Ctenophora > Tentaculata > Lobata > Bolinopsidae > Bolinopsis > Bolinopsis microptera. Next base: position 15,482,435 of record NC_087084.1, on the reverse strand, counting down.
GCACCACTAGTAATACACTAGCTACAAGCTGAACTCAATGAGTCTACAGCACCACTAGTAATACACTAGCTACAAGCTGAACTCAATGAGTCTACAGCACCACTAGTAATACACTAGCTACAAGCTGAACTCAATGAGTCTACAGCACCACTAGTAATACACTAGCTACAAGCTGAACTCAATGAGTCTACAGCACCACTAGTAATACACTAGCTACAAGCTGAACTCAATGAGTCTACAGCACCACTAGTAATACACTAGCTACAAGCTGAACTCAATGAGTCTACAGCACCACTAGTAATACACTAGCTACAAGCTGAACTCAATGAGTCTACAGCACCACTAGTAATACACTAGCTACAAGCTGAACTCAATGAGTCTACAGCACCACTAGTAATACACTAGCTACAAGCTGAACTCAATGAGTCTACAGCACCACTAGTAATACACTAGCTACAAGCTGAACTCAATGAGTCTACAGCACCACTAGTAATACACTAGCTACAAGCTGAACTCAATGAGTCTACAGCACCACTAGTAATACACTAGCTACAAGCTGAACTCAATGAGTCTACAGCACCACTAGTAATACACTAGCTACAAGCTGAACTCAATGAGTCTACAGCACCACTAGTAATACACTAGCTACAAGCTGAACTCAATGAGTCTACAGCACCACTAGTAATACACTAGCTACAAGCTGAACTCAATGAGTCTACAGCACCACTAGTAATACACTAGCTACAAGCTGAACTCAATGAGTCTACAGCACCACTAGTAATACACTAGCTACAAGCTGAACTCAATGAGTCTACAGCACCACTAGTAATACACTAGCTACAAGCTGAACTCAATGAGTCTACAGCACCACTAGTAATACACTAGCTACAAGCTGAACTCAATGAGTCTACAGCACCACTAGTAATACACTAGCTACAAGCTGAACTCAATGAGTCTACAGCACCACTAGTAATACACTAGCTACAAGCTGAACTCAATGAGTCTACAGCACCACTAGTAATACACTAGCTACAAGCTGAACTCAATGAGTCTACAGCACCACTAGTAATACACTAGCTACAAGCTGAACTCAATGAGTCTACAGCACCACTAGTAATACACTAGCTACAAGCTGAACTCAATGAGTCTACAGCACCACTAGTAATACACTAGCTACAAGCTGAACTCAATGAGTCTACAGCACCACTAGTAATACACTAGCTACAAGCTGAACTCAATGAGTCTACAGCACCACTAGTAATACACTAGCTACAAGCTGAACTCAATGAGTCTACAGCACCACTAGTAATACACTAGCTACAAGCTGAACTCAATGAGTCTACAGCACCACTAGTAATACACTAGCTACAAGCTGAACTCAATGAGTCTACAGCACCACTAGTAATACACTAGCTACAAGCTGAACTCAATGAGTCTACAGCACCACTAGTAATACACTAGCTACAAGCTGAACTCAATGAGTCTACAGCACCACTAGTAATACACTAGCTACAAGCTGAACTCAATGAGTCTACAGCACCACTAGTAATACACTAGCTACAAGCTGAACTCAATGAGTCTACAGCACCACTAGTAATACACTAGCTACAAGCTGAACTCAATGAGTCTACAGCACCACTAGTAATACACTAGCTACAAGCTGAACTCAATGAGTCTACAGCACCACTAGTAATACACTAGCTACAAGCTGAACTCAATGAGTCTACAGCACCACTAGTAATACACTAGCTACAAGCTGAACTCAATGAGTCTACAGCACCACTAGTAATACACTAGCTACAAGCTGAACTCAATGAGTCTACAGCACCACTAGTAATACACTAGCTACAAGCTGAACTCAATGAGTCTACAGCACCACTAGTAATACACTAGCTACAAGCTGAACTCAATGAGTCTACAGCACCACTAGTAATACACTAGCTACAAGCTGAACTCAATGAGTCTACAGCACCACTAGTAATACACTAGCTACAAGCTGAACTCAATGAGTCTACAGCACCACTAGTAATACACTAGCTACAAGCTGAACTCAATGAGTCTACAGCACCACTAGTAATACACTAGCTACAAGCTGAACTCAATGAGTCTACAGCACCACTAGTAATACACTAGCTACAAGCTGAACTCAATGAGTCTACAGCACCACTAGTAATACACTAGCTACAAGCTGAACTCAATGAGTCTACAGCACCACTAGTAATACACTAGCTACAAGCTGAACTCAATGAGTCTACAGCACCACTAGTAATACACTAGCTACAAGCTGAACTCAATGAGTCTACAGCACCACTAGTAATACACTAGCTACAAGCTGAACTCAATGAGTCTACAGCACCACTAGTAATACACTAGCTACAAGCTGAACTCAATGAGTCTACAGCACCACTAGTAATACACTAGCTACAAGCTGAACTCAATGAGTCTACAGCACCACTAGTAATACACTAGCTACAAGCTGAACTCAATGAGTCTACAGCACCACTAGTAATACACTAGCTACAAGCTGAACTCAATGAGTCTACAGCACCACTAGTAATACACTAGCTACAAGCTGAACTCAATGAGTCTACAGCACCACTAGTAATACACTAGCTACAAGCTGAACTCAATGAGTCTACAGCACCACTAGTAATACACTAGCTACAAGCTGAACTCAATGAGTCTACAGCACCACTAGTAATACACTAGCTACAAGCTGAACTCAATGAGTCTACAGCACCACTAGTAATACACTAGCTACAAGCTGAACTCAATGAGTCTACAGCACCACTAGTAATACACTAGCTACAAGCTGAACTCAATGAGTCTACAGCACCACTAGTAATACACTAGCTACAAGCTGAACTCAATGAGTCTACAGCACCACTAGTAATACACTAGCTACAAGCTGAACTCAATGAGTCTACAGCACCACTAGTAATACACTAGCTACAAGCTGAACTCAATGAGTCTACAGCACCACTAGTAATACACTAGCTACAAGCTGAACTCAATGAGTCTACAGCACCACTAGTAATACACTAGCTACAAGCTGAACTCAATGAGTCTACAGCACCACTAGTAATACACTAGCTACAAGCTGAACTCAATGAGTCTACAGCACCACTAGTAATACACTAGCTACAAGCTGAACTCAATGAGTCTACAGCACCACTAGTAATACACTAGCTACAAGCTGAACTCAATGAGTCTACAGCACCACTAGTAATACACTAGCTACAAGCTGAACTCAATGAGTCTACAGCACCACTAGTAATACACTAGCTACAAGCTGAACTCAATGAGTCTACAGCACCACTAGTAATACACTAGCTACAAGCTGAACTCAATGAGTCTACAGCACCACTAGTAATACACTAGCTACAAGCTGAACTCAATGAGTCTACAGCACCACTAGTAATACACTAGCTACAAGCTAAATTCCACTAGAGCACTAGAAATACACTAGTCTGGTTACCATGGTAACCACTATTCTGTTCTCAACGTTGTTAATATTCATGAGTTGTACGATTGTGAGGCCCATATTCAGATCAGCTATCCTATTATTAGACTGATATACTCGCTATGTATATAATACTGACTGCTCTCATTCGCCAAGATTACAGTTTTTAAGAGGCTCCCTGCTTACATTCATACTTTGGTTTGAGAATTTCAGACACCTGGCTGTATCCGCTGTAAGCATGTTAATGTCGACCAGTTCTTGACTGTCAGTCACCTGCACTGGTATATGCTGGTCTGGTAACCATGGTAACTATAGTAACCCTAGTAACACTGGTAGTGGTACATGCTCGTCTGGTAACCATGGTAGGTAACTATAGTAACCCTAGTAACACTGGTACATGCTGGTCTGGTAACCATGGAAACTATAGTAACCCTAGTAACACTGGTACATGCTGGTCTGGTAACCATGGTAACTATAGTAACCCTAGTAACACTGGTACATGCTGGTCTGGTAACCATGGTAACTATAGTAACCCTAGTAACACTGGAACATGCTGGTCATGAATTAATCATAGTGGTCATTATTCAACTGTACCATCTACACTATGTAGTCTGGTAACCATGGTAACTAGTAATGTAGTGCATTAAAATATATTATCTATAACAAGTAATATAATGCTACGCTCCAAATGAACAAACTAGCAGGTTGCATAATAAATGGGCGGTAGCTGGAGCTTTATAGTTTATATTTGCTCCTTCATCAACATTAGCGTCTCATATTTGTGTTTCTAAAGAGAGCCACACAGAGAGAGAGGTCACAGCTGTTACATACGAAAGCCTTGCGTCATGTCCGAGAGGTGAATCACCACCAACAAATTAAATTCCGGGTTGGTTGATTAAAAAATACTGAAAAATACTGAAAAATACTGCAGAGTGCGCCTCGGAGAGACCTTCATTTGATAAAGTTTTAATTTAATCTGTAGGCCTAGTATTCAGCGGGACCCTATTTGTTATGCCACTGGATATGCCACCCTCGGTCCCTCTGAAGTTCTTTGAAAATGTCTGGAATTTAATTAATTCTCCAACTCTCTGTCTTTGTCTAATTTGTTGTTACAAATGAAAGCTTAGAAGAAGATTACCTTCATATGTGGTATTCCTATATCGGGACAGTTAAAGTTTTAAAATAGAACAAAACATTAGTTCCACCTCGTGACTCTTCTAATAACCTCCGCAAGCAACCGTCTCTTCAATAAAGGTTATTTTGTGAGGAACAAATAGAACGATCTAGAACAAATAGAACGTGGCTGCAAGTGTAAATATGAAGGAACCTCCGCAAGCATTCAGAACCTTCATCTCGTTCACATTTATCAGAGAAAGATACAATTCTAGTTCAATACCTCCGCAAGCAATCAGAGAAAGATAAAAAGCCACTGACGCTACAAATACTTGGAGTGGAAATTAAACTGACAGTGAAAATTGTAAAATAAGACTAGCCTTATCAGGAAACCATGGTAACTGCACCCTCAGTAACCATGGTAACTGCACCCTCAGTAACCAACAGCGTCATCGTACACTGTGCACTGCACCATCAGCCTACTGTGAGCATGTTACTTTCTTACCAACTGAATTATATGACAAATATTATTATTTAAGCTAAGTGCGTGCAGTCTACACTGTCTACACAGTCTACAGTGTAGACAGTGTAGACTGTGTCCAGAGTGATGCTCCATTAGTCAATACGAAACAAATCTCAGTCAACAGATCAAAATAATTTGCAGTTCTAATATTACATGCCTAGTAGACCAGTAGAGAAGGAAGGGTTGAGAAATGTTATTTGAGAAATGTTATTTGAGAAATGTTATTTGACCTGTATAATTAACTATCAGCTGTGTAAGAGTAGTATAAAGGAGTGTGTAAAATGGTTAAAATCTATCAAAGAGATGTGATATAATACTAATAGCTTTATGTACTCCTAGAAGCACTTTCACTTAACTGAGCCAGTACTACAGGGCATCTCATAATTGTAATTATACCGATTATTACAGAGGCAATGATAAGAGACAATTCTATAGAGAATTAATGATAATAATAGTGAATCCGAGCCGTTTGGTGAAATATTCAATTCATTGAGGATATCGCTTTATAAGATTAAAGGGTCGTATATAATGCGTGTGCATTAGCACTTAGCAATATAGCTATAAATACCGCTAGAGCATATTTGATAAATATAATAACTGGGACGAGGCTTTTAACTCGCGAATAATATCCACAAGCGGGCTATATATAGGGCTATATATAGGGCTACATAATATAGCTTACATATAAAGGCTATAATATATGCCACATATAAAAACACTGTATTCATCTCACAGACCATGTGTTTAACCCATTAGGGACGACGAGTTTTAAAGTTTGCCGATTTTGATGCCGTTTAACACACTAGGTCACTTTACAGCAAAAATGAGATATCCAAAAAAGCTAATCTGTATCTCGTTTGCTTTAAAAGATACAGCTATGGTCGCATACGACCCACTCGTCCGGGTCGCAAACGACCCATCACGGTTTTTCGGCTTTAACTTCTGAAACAAAGATGTTAGGATAAAATAAAAACTGTAGCATAAGTTAAAAACATATGGTCAATACTGTGTGACTCTAACTTTTTAAAAATAGAGAATTCGGGTCATTAACGACCCACTCGGCTCACTTGCTTATTACTACATATGTCCATGTAACTTCTTTAATTCAGCCTAAAACATGACATCATAATTGCAAACTCGCCTCTCAGCAAGTGATTATCATCATAAACTGCGAAAAATCGGTTAAATGGGTCATTAGCGACCCACTAGGATCACAAAATTGATTAATTAAATATAATGTTGTCAAACTTTTACAAATATTAGTATAAAACATGTTATATCTTGGTCATTACTCCTGTACGTTGATTTAACTTCTTAAATCGATCAACTGGGTCAATAACGACCCACTCGGAAGTTGAACCACGTCATTAATTATCAGTATCATGCTGTTCCACCATCAAGAAAAACACTCGTAGGTCTTAATTCCACGCAAACCACGGGGGGATGACCACTAGCCCTCCTGAGATCTGGAGTCTCACGGTGATCTGCAGATCACGTCACCCAATCACTGACGAATAATGAGCAGAATTGGATTGATAGGTAGGTGAGTTTATCAGCTGTTAGTACACGACCGTAATGTCGTGAGACAACAAACAACGTGCCTATCTTTTCCCGATTCCTAAAAAGTCCAAGAAGAACTAAACAACTGCTGGATTCAGATTTCAGATGGCTGCATCTACTCATTTCGCAGCCTCCTTTCTTTACTTCTTAGGGGCCGTTCACATATTACGTAATCACTTATTGGACAATTTTTACCCCCCGGCCCACCCCACCACATAGCTATTATGTCAAAATTACACTAGCGTAATCATTTGGAAATCCCCCTCCCTCTCGGCCGATTACGTAATACTTGGTTTCGTTTTGAAAGCTGCCTCGTTGTTGCGGGGTTGTTACCCAAAACGGAGTAATTGTCTGAGAGATTGCAGGTTGCAGCACCGCCAGCCAGATGGGGGGTGCTTTTTCCTTGTCCTTCTTCACAGAGCTGTAGACGTAGCCATCTGAATGCAGCAGTTGTTAAGTTATTCTCGTACTTTCTAGGAATGTCAAACAGATTGGCATGTTGGATTAGAATATGCAATTTGACCGCTCTTCTTTCAGTATTTACCCAAGGTTACAGGATATCTCGTATACTTCGTTCAGGGGATTTTTCTTGAGTGACATGATCTGATCACCGTGGGACCCTGAGTCTCAAGCGGTTGTAGCAGGTCGTTTACCAAGATTCGAAATTGACGAAAAAGGTAACAGAATCTAATAAGCAACAACAACAGTATGGCTATTACCTAGCAAGTTAGGAACGAGGGCCGATCTCCTTTTCTTTTGCGACACGGCCACGGTCCTTTCGGTGCAGATTTCCACGCACCATAGTCAGGACGCAACTCCAGGCATATGCAGTCGTGTTATTCTCGCAGCTTTTTGATGAGTGATGATCACTGCCCTTCAGTTGGCCCTGGATCTCAGGACTCAGGAGGGCTAGTTGTCAGCCACCGTGGTTTGTGTGGAGTTAAGACCTACGAGTGTCTTTCTTGATGGTGGAACAGCATGATAATTATTAATTAATGACGTGGTTCAACTTCCGAGTGGGTCGTTATTGACCCAGTTGATCGATTTAAGAAGTTAAATCAACGTACAGGAGTAATGACCAAGATATAGCATGTTTTTAAACTAATATTTGTAAAAGTTTGACAACATTGTATTTAATTTATCAATTTTGTGGTCCTAGTGGGTCGCTAATGACCCATTTAACCGATTTTTCGCAGTTTATGATGATAATCACTTGCTGAGAGGCGAGTTTGCGCTTATGATGTCATGTTTTAGGCTGAATTCAAGAAGTTACATGGACATATGCAGTAATAAGCAAGTGAGCCGAGTGGGTCGTTAATGACCCAAATTCTTTATTTCTAAAAAGTTAGAGTCACACAGTATTGATCATATGTTTTTAACTTATGCTACAGTTTTTATTTTATCCTAACGTCTTTGTTTCAGAAGTTAAAGCCGAAAAACCGTGATGGGTCGTTTGCGACCCGGACGAGTGGGTCGTATGCGACCGCAGTTAGTAAACAGCGTCTAGCTCTGTTTGTGAACATTTGATTATCATGGGCTTTTCATTTGTCTCAAGGAAATTGTTGCCCGCAACTATTTTGTTCTCAAAAAAATAAGCCTACATAAAGTTTAAATGTCCCAATCAAGGCAAGAAGTTAAGTGAAATATTTTCCAATTATGACGACTAATTAGTCTAATTATTTAATTGTTAATGATTAATTGGGTCTCGACTGGAAAGTCAATAATGTAGCCCAATAAATTTTGAGCATATGTGCGAAAGATTCGTGGCGTTTAGTATTTTGGTTTGTCCTCTATAGCCTCTAGAAAAGGTGGGTCGTAAACGACCCTATCGTCCCTAATGGGTTAAACAGAAATGGCCCTAATCGACCAGTGTTAAAAGAAGGACACGATATAGCGCTGAATAAAGAGCACAGGGGGGAGGGGCCGGGGGGCCGGGGGGAGGGGCCGGGGGGGGGGGGGGGCCGGGGGGGACACGATATAGCGCTGAATAAAGAGCACAGGAGGGGGGGCCGGGGGGGAGGGGCCGGGGGGGGGGAGGGGCCGGGGGGGGGGGGCCGGGGGGGGGGGGGGGCATGTTAAATAGGAGCCCCAGTGTACATTAACTCAACAGCTGTTTACTATTATACAGCAACTCTTTCGTAAAAATAGGACCACCAGTATATTGAAAACTCCGTTATTAATACCGCAATTAGAAAATGTCCTTACAATCAAATGATAATAATGATGAGCGGTTTCCCGGATAGCTCCTCATTTAACAACTGAAAGAGAAAGAGAAAGTGAAAGTGAAAGTTTCCTCCTCTGAGCGTATAACCTCCACCAAACAAAAAGCTACAATCTCAGACTAGGTAAACGTTAAACCTGCTATATACGTACCGGTGTAATAATTTGAGACAAAATTTAGCGAGGTGGCTGAAAAGTGAGGTGCAACAGGTGGGGCCCGCCAGATCCCCCTTCTAGGTCCTGTCGTGATCTAGGCAGGATATTTATTTCATCTTCTCCCTTATTTACCCCCCTCTTCATCTGACGGACATGTCAAGCCTCCCCCATTAAGCTATTAAGGTAAATTAGCAGCAGAGTTATAAAGCAGTCCGGAAAGATAACTTTGCGGAGGAGGAGATAACTTTGCGGAGGAGCAGGACACCTGACCCTGTGAAGTAGCTTGGGTGGAGTAACCACGCGTTATGCAGCCTTAATAAGTGGAACAAAGAGTGATACGGCACATTCGAGACACATCAGGATAAAGCTTTGCAGAGGGAGGGGGATATAACTTTGCAGAGGGGGATATAGCGGGTTTGGTGGCAGATGTTCGGAGAGACTGTCTTACAGAACTGTGTAAACAATAAACATGCTGTTTCAAGTTATGAGTCTCTTCACAGCTTAGCACACAAATTAGAAAATAGACGAGTTGAACGTTTCTAGAACACATTAAATGATCAGACAGCAGTTTCACCGACTATTTTGGGAGACCAGGTGCAGGATCATGAACGAATGAAAACTTGAATAAGATTTTGTCTCACTATTGCGAAATATTTATTTCGTAAATCTTCAAAACATGGTGATCATTAATGTGACGAATAACTCTTAATGGGGGTTTTTATAAAAATTTTTAAAAAATTTAAAAAAAAGAAGAAGAATATACTTATACAGTTATACCACACAACTGTAAAACCCCTTGTAAATCCAAGCTCTATTGGCCAGCATTTCACAGTCGTGCTATTAATACAGTTGGGTTGTGCTAATGCTATAAATACAGCAACTACTTTAAGTTCAGAAATAACCTTATATTTTGGGAGTTACTATAAAGAAACTTTAACAAACTTGAATTGTATCCTCAACACTGGCTTATCTGATGATCTAGATTGTAACGATCTGGTTTTAACGATCTGCTAAGCGTTAAACTATAGTAATGTTATTCGGTGATAATGCGGCAAAATAATCATGCGAAATCACGCGAAAAATGGCAAACAACAAATAAATAGTGGACTGCTTCAACTAGACGTAGCCCTAAAACACTGACCCACACAAAAGAAGCTAGTGGTTTACTGCAATCTCCAAATACACTAAAACCAGGACATTTTCTCCAGCTCCGAGAGAGAGAGAGAGAGAGAGAGAGAGAGAAAGAGAGAGAGAGAGAGAGAGAGAGAGAGAGAGAGAGAGAGAGAGAGAGAGAGAGAGAGAGAGAGAGAAAGAGAGAGAGAGAGAGAGAAAGAGAGAGAGAGAGAGAGAGAGAGAGAGAGAGAGAGAGAGAGAGAGAGAGAGAGAGAGAGAGAGAGAGAGAGAGAAAGAGAGAGAGAACCCCAGGATAGGGGGGGGGGATTGTTCATTGTTATAGTAGCTGAGAGAGAGAGAGAGAGAGAGAGAGAGAGAGAGAAAGAGAGCTACATATTAGCATTAACACACTGCTAAAGATGTGAGCAATGTTTATTCCCCCCCCCCTCCAGAACAATGCTTGTGTTATACAGATTATACAGGTGATATGCAGGCCGGTGTGGTGTGTTGAATGAAACCCTTTTCTGCCCAGAGAGGTGTAAAGAACAAAGCAGTGGACATTAACAACTAACAACGGCCCGTATATAACAACAGCAAGATTTCGTAGCTTTTACACCCCCTTCTCTGTCACTGATCTTGCAAAAGCTATTGTGTAGAAATTACATTAGCACCATTATATTTTGTCAGCCCTATCTCTAGAGGGCACAGCTGGGACTATGAAAGCTGCAGGGACTATGAAAGCTGGGACTATGAAAGCTGGGACTATGAAAGCTGGGACTATGAAAGCTGGGACTACGAAAGCTGGGACTACGAAAGCTGGGACTATGAAAGCTGGGACTATGAAAGCTGGGACCATGAAAGCCGGGACTATGAAAGCTGGGACTATGAAAGCTGGGACTATGAAAGCTGGGACTATGAAAGCTGGGACCATGAAAGCTGGGACTATGAAAGCTGGGACTATGAAAGCTGGGACTATGAAAGCTGGGACTATGAAAGCTGGGGCTATGAAAGCTGGGACTATGAAAGCTAGGACTATGAAAGCAGGGACTACGAAAGCTGGGACTACGAAAGCTGGGACTACGAAAGCTGGGACTATGAAAGCTGGGACCATGAAAGCTGGGACTACGAAAGCTGGGACTACGAAAGCTGGGACTACGAAAGCTGGGACTACGAAAGCTGGGACTATGAAAGCTGGGACCATGAAAGCTGGGACTATGAAAGCTGGGACCATGAAAGCTGGGACCATGAAAGCTGGGACTACGAAAGCTGGGACTATGAAAGCTGGGACTATGAAAGCTAGGACTATGAAAGCTGGGACTATGAAAGCTGGGACTACGAAAGCTGGGACTACGAAAGCTGGGACTACGAAAGCTGGGACTACGAAAGCTGGGACTATGAAGCTGGGACTATGAAAGCTGGGACTATGAAAGCTGGGACTATGAAAGCTGGGACTATGAAAGCTGGGACTATGAAAGTGGTAGAAAAGTGTATTTGTTAAATTACAATTCTTGAGTTGTCGCATAAAGGATCCATTGGGGGCACGTTCCAGGTATTTCCCCCCCCGGGGTCTTTTGGTTTTTTTCA